>NC_045439.1:104748352-104904613 GCF_002776525.5 Piliocolobus tephrosceles | reverse complement strand
CAAACCTGCACGTTATGCACATGTACCCTAGAACTTAAAGTATAATATAAAAAAAAAAAAAAAAAAAAAAAACAACTTCCTTTGGGACAGTGAGCATCTCAGAATGCATCGGCTGCCTCATGTTTATTTTAGAATACTTTAAAAAATATTCATCACATTAAATTGCACCAATAATTCTATTTGGGATGCAAGTGACTCAAAAAGTATCCCCGGTTTCCTTTTAGGTACCAGTAGCAACTTGTTAACATTTTTGATTAAGACTGTTCCCCTTGGACCTTTAATGAGTTTCTTACTGTTCTCCTTTAACTAAGGTGATATTTAGTCACCCAGAAAAGACCATCTAGAAAATGGTCGTAATGACCTGAATCAATTAAAAGAGACTCTATATTCCCTTCAGAAAAAAGATCCCAGCTCCAAAAAGCCATTTTTCCTAACTCTCTAAAACAATTACTGCCTCTGCAATTTAAAACAATTGGGAACTCAAGTGCTTTCCCCAAGGGAAAAAATAAAAGTGAGTTAGATACATTCCCTGACTGTCAATCACTGTGACTAAAGTGTGAATTACCTGGATTGGGGAAGCATTTGAAACCTGAAAAGCACAGTGATTAGGTTTATATTTCTTTCCTTCCCTCATGCTCCCTTCTGGATTACTAATTAAGGCTTTCCAATTTTCCAAATATTTGAAGAGATGGGAGCCTTCCTTAGACTCTGCTCATTGACAAAGGGCAACAGTGTTTGCTTAAAAATGGTTATGTTACTTTGTACCACTGAGTTCTCTGAAAATGGCTTAGAAAAGCTATGCTTGCAGAAGAGATCAGCCTAAATTCAGTTTTTTTGTAACTCCTCTTTGCAACACCATGGGGATCCCCTTACCTCCTTGCCAATCCCAGGCTCTTCCCCTGATAGTAATACTACTTTTCTCCTACTCTAAGGTAATTACTAGGAACCTCAAAGTTAACTTTGACTCCTCTCTTTTGCACCTGCACCTAGCTTTCCATGTCCTAATATGCTTGCCAAGTGCTATAAATTCTACCTACATGACATATGCCCCTCCTTTCTGCAGCCATCCATGCAGTTCCAGACATTATTGCTCACCTAAACCATCTCAGTAACCTCTTAAATAACTGGCCTTCAGTCTTATAACCATTCTAATCCATTCCAGATAGCACTGCCAAGTTAATTACCCTGAACTACAGCTCTCATTTCCCACCATGTCACTCCCCTACTTACAAGACTTTAATGGCTCCCCATTGCCCATGCAATTAACAACTAACTAGTCAAGGCGGTATTGAAGGCTCTACCTCCCTATCACTGCACTCCTATACCAAGGATGGCAAGTTGATCTCATCATGTGGAAAGGTGTGGGCTGTGATTGATTTATGTTATCTCCCATGGGTGGAGGATAGGGAGTGTGACACTCCTGGCAGGAGTTTGTCAAACTGTCTTACATCCTTATGTAATCTCCACAATCCATGTGCAGTACTCAGGCCAGGCCACATGCTGCTGCCTGCTCCCCCTCCTTCTTCTAGTCCATGATACATAGATAGTTGCCTCTGCCTCTTCTCCCTAAAGGCCCTCCCTGCATTCTCTGTTTACTGAAATCTACCTTCCTTTCAAAGTTCATTCTAAATGACAGCTCCTCTGTAGAGCCTTCCCTGATTTACCCCAAACCAAATATTTGAACTGTCTTAGTGCTTTGCACCCCTCCTAAGGCATTTGGTATGCTCCATCTACCTTGTATTGTGGTTGTTTGAACATTTGCTTTATCCTCCCTGGTGGAAGACATGCTCTTTAAAAACAGGCACTGTGCCTTTGCACATAGTAGGCATTCATTAGAGTTACTGCATTTGGGGAATGCAGTTGATGAAGTCATCATAAAGTAGCATGTCCACACGGTGATTCCATTACCCAGCGAGAATGAAAACCTAAGCATTTCAACTTTCAATCACTTGAAATAAGCCTTTCCTTCTTGGATAAAAGATTCATCGGCATGTATGTGCTGTTAAAATTTATATATGCAAAAAAAGTTGACAGTTATTTTCTTGCATTTCTTGAGAGGGAGAGAAGGAAAATGATGGAAATATATAGTAGAATTTCCTTGGGAGTATGGAGCTTTCTACAACATGCACAAGAACAAAGAAGACAGAAAATTAAAACTGAGTGCCCAGACAACAAGTTTTTCTTCTTTCAAGAAAGCATCCAAAAGCCGAAGCTGGGCTATGTGCTGAAAATAGAAGAAACACAAATGAAAATGCAGCACTGCTCTTGGACATGGGTGGGGCTCCATCTCACTGCTTATCATTAAGTTGTCCCTCAACTGGTAAAGGCTAGGGTAAGAAGGAGCCAGAGAATCAATGATGTAAGCCTGATGTCCTCCCGGGTGGTAACAGGAGAGCCAGACTTGCCAGACACGAGGAAATAAAGATGAAGAATGAAACATGCAGTGCCCACCCTGGATGATCCACTCCACCCTTGCCCATTTTATAGGTAAGGAAATGAAAATGTAGAGAAGAAAAGTGACTTGCCCAAGGCCACACAACTAATCAGTGGCATGATGTGACGGCTTCAAACTGCCTGAATTCAACGCCCAACTCTGCCACGTGCTGGCAATGTCATGGGAATGTCAAGGGAAAGTCACTAACCATTTCTATGCCTATATTTCCTCATCCATAGATGAACATTGTTGGGGTTAGATGAGATGATCCTTCTGAAATCTTGGCACTCAGAATTCTGCTATTATCATTATGCATCTTGCAAGATGTTATAAAATTCTGTATAAAATGGCACTGTCCAATACTAGTCATTAGCCAAATGTATCTATTGATTTCTTAAAATGTGGTGAGTTCAAATTGAGATGTGTGATAACTGTTAAAATCCACATTGAATTTCAAAGACTTAGTACAAAAATATAACATGTCTCATTAATACTTTTTATTGATTGCATGTAAAAATGATCAGTTTGGACATACTGGGTTAAGTGAAATATTTAAATTAATTTCATCTCTTTTAACTTTTTAAAATCTAACTACTAGAAAATTTAAAATTACTTTGTGGTTGACGTTATTGTCTATTGGAAAATGCTGATGTGGACCATCTCCAGCTCATAGTAGGTATTCTAACAATTTAATAAGAGTAATTTCTAGGGCTCAGCTGGGGGTCAAGAGGTAGCATCCAGCTGGGCACTGTGCCTCACGCCTGTAATACGAGCACTTTGGGAGACCAAGGCAAGCAGATCACTGGAACCCAGGAGTTTGAGACCAGCCTGGGCAACATGATAAAACCCCCTCTTTACCAAAAAAATACAAAAATTTAGCCAGGTGTGGTGACACACACCTGTAGTCCTAGCTACTAGGGAGTCTAAGGTGGGAGGATCACTAGAGCCTGAGAAGCCAAGGTTGCAGTGAGCCATGATGATTGTGCCACTAAATTCCAGCCTGCGCAACAAAGTGAGACCTGTCTCAAAAAAAAAAAAAAAAAAAGAGTTAGCATCCGTCTTGTCATTTCACAAAATTTTAATTTTGCTGCTGCTATTTGCAGGGCATTACGCTGGATGCTAAGGAAAACAGACACAAAGGTATTGTGTCTTGTAGGAAAGGTAAGATGTGCACATCAAAACTAAGTGGAACTGTATGCCTCTGTTAAAATCCTTTAGGGATGAGGCTTACACTGCCCTAGAGACCTCCATAAAGCAGCTAATAATCTTTCCAGGGCATGAAGCATTTGCTGTCCTGGGCAGCAAATGTTCATTTTGATAACTTCTAGAACTAGGGCTAAGGAATTTGAGAAGAGAAAGGCATTTGACAAGTGGCAAATGCCAGGGAACATGAGGAACAGTTCTTCTGTAGCCCAGTGTTTCCAGCAGCTTCACCTGAACTTCATCTGGGTGAGATGAAGGGATGTTGTATTGGCCTTAGCATCCTTCATAGACCCATTGTGACCCCATCGAGATTAAGTTCACTAATATCTCCTGCTGGCTTTGGAAAACACAAGGGTAAAGAAGGCTGGATTGTAAGCTCCTTGAGGGCAGGGACCTTGTCTCACTTGTTCACCTGTGCATCCCCGGTACTAAACACTGTGTCTAATACATGATAAATGCAATATTTGTTGACAGATTGATTGAATAATGAGGTAGGGTCAAAAAAAAAAAAAGAAAACTTAATAAATCAACAAATAATGGAGTACGATTGACTACCCACTAAGTTCTAGAACTTTCTCAAGTCTCATACCTATTTTATAAGTTACATTCTTCCACTTTGCCATAAAGCAATTAACTTATTTTCGCTAAGATTGCATTTTTCCAGCTATAAAATGGACATGATGACTTTTTAAACCACTTACATCACAATGGTGTTGGTGAGGGGCAGATAAGATAACATAGATGAAAATGATTTGGAAATTCTAGAGTAGTCCACCCAATAGAACCATTTATGTGTTCAATGTGATTATCACGCCAATGTGGCTATTGAGTACTTGAGACACAACTAGTATGAGTGAGGAACTGGAATTTTTCCCATTTAAATAGACTATTTTTAGAGCAGTTTTGGGCTCACAGAAAAAGTGAGCAGAAAGTAGAGAAATATCCCATATGTTGCCTATCCCAGCACAGATACAGGCCCTGTCATTGTCAACATCCCGCATCAAAGGGTACACTTATTACAATTGATGAACCTGCATTGACACATCATAATCACTCAAAGTCCATAGTTTACATTAGGGTTCATTCTCTGGATTTTGACAAATGTAAAATGACATGCATCCACCATGATAGTATCATAGAAGGTAGTTTCACTGCCCTGAAAGTCCTCTGTGCTCTGCCTATTCATCTCAGCCTTCCCCCAACTCTGGGCAACCATTGATCTTTTTACTGTCTCCAGAGTTTTCCCTTTTCCAAAATGGCATGTAGTTGGACTCATACAGTATATAGCCTTTTCAGATTGGCTTCTTCACTTAGTAATGTACATTTAAGGTTTCTCCATGTCTTTTCGTGGCATGGTAGCTCATTTCCTTTTAGCACTAAATAATATTCTATTATTTGGATGTACCATGGTTTATCCATTCACCTACTGAAGGACATCTCGGTTGCTTCCAAGTCTTGGCAATAATAAATGAAGCCGCTATAAACATGCATGTGCAGGTTTTTGTTTGAACATAAGTTTTCAACTCCTTTGGGTCATTACCAAGAAGCACAATTGCTGGACTGTATGTAAGAGTATGTTTAGTTTTGCAGGAAATAGCCAAACTGTTCTACAAGGTGGCTGTACCATTCTGCAGTCCCACTAGCAACGAATGAGATTTCCTGTTGCTCCATATCCTCACCAGCATTTAGTGTTGTCAATGTTCTGGATTTTCCCCATTCTAATATTCATGTGAACGGTATCTCATTTTTGTTTTAATTTGCTTTTCCCTATTGACATAAGATGTGCAACAGTTTTTCATATGCTTGCTTGCCATCTGTATATCTTCTTTGGTGAGGGGTCTGTTCAGATCTTTGGCCTTTTTTACACGGTTTTTTTTGTTGTTGTTGTTGTTGAGTTTTAAGAGTTCTTTGGCTATTCTGGAGAGCAGTCTTTATCAGATGTGACTTTCCAAATATTTTCTCCCAGTCAGTGCTAGGCTTCTCACTCTCTTGACACTCTTTCACAGGAGAGAAGTTTTTAAATTTTAATGAAGACCAGCTTATCAATGATTCCTTTCCTCAACTGTGCCTTTGGTGCATGTATGTGAAGGCATCTAGATTTTCTCCTATGCTGTCTTTTGTTGTTTTGTTTTTGTTTTTGTTTTTGTTTTGAGATGGAGTTTCGCTCTTGTTGGCCAGGCTGGAATGCAGTGGTGTGATCTCAGCTCACCGCAACCTCCGCCTTCCAGGTTCAAGCAATTCTCCTGCCTCAGCCTCCCAAGTAGCTGGAATTACAGGTGCCTGCCACTATGCCTGGCTAATTTTGTATTTTTAGTAGTGACAGAGTTTCTCCAGATTGGTCAGGCTGGTCTCAAACTCCCAACCTCAGGTGATCCGCCTGCCTTGGCCTCCCAAAGTGCTGAGATTACAGGCGTGAGCGACCGTGCCCAGCCTCCTAAGGTGTCTTTTAAGAGTTTTATAGTTTTACATTTTACATTTAAGTATATAATCCATTTTGAGTTAATTTTTGTGGAAGGTATAAGGTCTGTGTCTAGATGCACTACTTTGCATTGGGATGTCCAGTTGTTGCAGCACCATTTGTTGAAATGACTATCTTTTTCCCCAATGTATTGCCTTTGCTCTTTTGTCAAAGATCTGTTGACTATATTTATGTGTATCCATTTTGGAGCTGTCTATTCTGTTCCATCGATCTATTTGTCTATTCTTTTAGAAATACCATACTGTCTTGATTAGTACAGCTTGGAACTGAATTTTTAATTTCATTTAACTTCAATGAACTTAACATTAAATAGCCACACGTGGCCACTGGTCACTGCATTTGACAATGCATACTGTTAATGTTAAGTTTTACTCTTTTGACTTCCTAAGCCCATCCTCACATGATTACTCATTCATAGATTTTAGGATCTATAAATATTTATTTTGTATCTGCTATGTGAAAGACCTATAGGAAATTCTAAGATGAATCAGATAGATTGTACATCCTTTATGAAAAGCTAAGACAAGTTCATAAGCACCTGTACTTTGCCATAGAATGGGTTCAGGGTCTCAGAAAAAGAAGCCAATATTTCTTGTTGGAGAAATCAAAGAAGGCTTCCTTGCAAAGGAGGCATTTCACGAGTTGTTTTTGCTGGATTCAGGACTAATGATACAAATTTGGGAAGTGGTTATGGGAGTAGATGAACTTTTTGCAAAGAGAGTTGAGGTTGCTGACTCCATTTGTGTTCTCCAGGTGGACCTATTCTTAATGTTGCACACAAACACGTTTTCATTAAGGAAATGCATGAGAATCTTCTCTGTCAAGGCAATGTGCCACATGGAATCTATCTCACACACACATAATTTTTCACCTTATATTGCTGGTTTTCAAAGTGTGATCTGCAGACCAGCAGCATCAGTGTCACCTGGTGGACTTACTAGAGATGCAGATTCTCAGGCCTCAACCAGACTTAGCTTAGTTAAAAACTCTGGGGGTGGGGTCCAGCAATCTGCTGTCATGAGTCATCCTGGTGATTCTGATGCACACTCAAGTTTGAGAATAACTATCTTATATTCAAGACCACCTGATTAATAAATGCACTTATGTGAATGCCATAAATCCTAAAAAAGGACTCTTCTGAGAGATGAGACCTATGCTTCTGTGGGCCTAACAATCATTTGACTTATTATTGCAGCACAATCACAAAATTCCCAGCACCATGGAAGAAACCCTATCATAACTAAGGCTATGTATGTCTGATCATTTTGGTAGTAGTAATATAGAGAGGGCTCTTTCTCTGTTTCTCCACAAAAACTTGGAGAGAGCTTAAATTTGAAAATTAAAAAAAAAAAAAAAAAAAAAAAAGAAAGGAAAAGGAAAAAAAAAGCTGTCAAACTAGCCTGGGGCACTGATGATTCAGAATGCCAGTTCTGCCCTGGTGAAGATAGATATTTAGATGGCAGCCCTGTGTGAAACTGAGTAAGAAATCAGCAGGAAATATTTTCTGCTTAACAGATCAGAAGGGTGACAAAGACAGTAGCACTGTTCCAAAAAGCTACATCATGGCAGGCATGATGGGTCAAATCAAACCTTCCTTTAGAAAAAGTTATAAGTTGTCTTTTTCTCTCACGCAAGAAGAAATGTTCAATTATCCAAAATGTTGGCCATCTCACTAAATAATCTTTTTCTTATTTTAGGTATGTCAGTTACCTCTTGCACAAAAATACTGCCTAGCAAACCACCCCCAAACTCAGTGGCTTACAGCAATAACACTTCCTTCTCATTCTTATGTCTATGGGCAGGCTAGGGTTCAGCTAGGTTTGGCTCCAGGCTGGTAATTGGGTTTGGTTCTACTGTATGTGTCTCTTCCTAGGACAGTAGTTGACTGAAGCATGCTCTTCTCCTGGCAAAAAGCAGGTGCACGTAAGAGCAAGCCTATCCGCCAAGCAGCTGTCGAGTCTTAGCACACATCACATTTATGAACATTCCATTGGCCAGAACAAACCACATGGCCAAATCCACAGTCAAAATGTGGGGAAATATCTTCTGCCCACCAGGATATTATAGCAAGGGTGTCACTGCGTAGCCCTAATACAGGGGAGTGAACGACTGAGGCCATTCGGTCACCCAGGACGGTTTACCGCTAAATCAGAGGTTCTCAAGCTTCGCTGCACATTGTAATCACTTGAGGAGCTTTACAAAGTTCTGATGCCTGGGTCCCACCCCCAGAGATTGTGGCTTATTTGGCTTGGGGTGCAGCCCAGACTGAGAGTAGTAAAAGCTCCCCAGGTAATTGGAATGAGCAGCCAAGTCCGAGAACCACTGGTGTTAAACCGAATGCTATTGATTAAACAAATGTAATTTTGACAACTGCTTTGGGAAGGACCCTTTCCCATTCGTTTTGGGAACTCCCCATCTTTTAAAACCTTTTACAATTAAAGCACATTACTGTGTCAGATGCAATTTCAGTTCCCTCCAGTAAGCAGCCTCGGGTCAGATTCATAAAAAGGTATCATCAGAGATTTTCTTAATGTTGAAGTCTAATGAATTGCTGGTGATTCTGTTTGTTACTTATCTATCGTTAAAGTGAAAACACTGGTGTGGGTGCTAATTGCTGTCTACATTTCCGAAGAAGTCTTGTACGGGGGTGGAGCATCTTGCTGTATCATTAGAAGTTAGGATCTACCTTCTCAAGGCATAGGACACTTGCTCAGATAACATACATTTTATTTTGCTTTTCATTTATTTTTGTATTTTCTAAATGTAAATACATTGAGAAAGATTTCCTTTTTCGGGTGACTTCTGGCATTCAAAATTCTATAAATACATGGAAGTTGTAAAGGAGCTTATAAAGGTTTTGAGGACCTTATAAAGATATCTTCTAAGGTTTTGTTTATTTTATTTTTGCCATACATTTTGGAAAGCGATGGATGGAGCTGATTCCAGTTGGCCCCCTCATGGTTTATAAGCCATGTTTCTTCCCATAGGAGATTTTAACCACGTAAGGGTCTCTGTATATTTTTAGTCTTAAACAGTTTCATGTCATTTATTCCATCACTAATTTTATTTCACAGTTTTCAGTTTGCGATATTTTTAAGCTTCTTTATGACACTGTAAAAATAAAAATATTGCATCATACCCCCTTTTGTGACTTTTTTTTCCTCTGTGTCAGGAAAACAATATTTTAAGGACCAATCTATGTTTTAGAAGATCCTTCATATCTTTCATGGATCTTCTAGATATAGTGATCAAGCAAAACATCCTCCCACAATTTCCCAATATGATGTCTGGCTCATAGAGAGCTCATTTGTTGGAAAAAGAAGATAAATCATCAGTCTGCATATTATTTCACCCCGCAATTGATTGCTGGCTGTCAGGATGCTTGAGATTTTGAATAACCAATCAAATTATTAATTTTTGGATGAAATTCCATAATGCTTTGGCTAATTATTGATGCATATGCAGATTAGGGGGAGCTCTATGTAGAGCAACAAAAATGTCAGTGTCTAAGAAGAAGAGAAAAAGATACATCTGCCCTGCACATGAGTCACTGGGAACATATTGGATACATTTATCAAAGCAGGAAGCATTATAGAGTCAATAACATTTCACTTTGACACTTCACATCCAAAAGTTAGATCCACAAATATTTTCTTCCTGAGGACATGATGTCATAATAAAGAAAATAAAGCCTTGGGACTACACAGCTATTACCCTTCATATTTATTCCTTGATGACATGCCCTACCAAAAAACACATCATCAGGCACCAACCGCCTTTCTATCGCAGGGGGCTGAAGGCAGGTGTCCTAGAACCGCTGCCAAAAAGCTGTGTGACTTTGGAGAAGTTGCTGAACATCTCTGAGTTTCAGGTTTTTTTTTTTTTTCATCTGATAGATTAGATAGTTTCCAACCACCTCCCTGCAATTCATTTTAATTGCCTAAAGAATACTTGGCACTACAAAAGACACAGTGTTGGAGGGAGCTGTGTTTCAAGAGATAGATAAAAGCAGATGTTCAATATGGAAGATGTTATGGACGGAATGTTCTGCTGCTGAAGACATTCATTAAACCAATACATAACACTAGACACTCGGAGAATAGACAGGGTCCTTAAGTGACAGGAGGAAACCAGTGAGGTCAGTGAGGAATTGGCCAAAGTCACTCACAGAGTTGGTAACTGAATGAAAGGACCCGGAACTCAAAACTCCCCATTAGTGCCCTTTGCTCTGCCCCAGGCGGCATCTTTGGCCCAAGTTCAGCAGCCTTGAGATTTACTGGCAGCTCTCACTGTTTGGCTGCCGAAAGGGCATTTAATTTACCCTTTGTTTTAGTGTGAGCAAAGGGATCTTTGAGGGCAGACACAGCCTACCAGATTGGAGACAAAATCATCCCGTTGAATGTGGACCAAAGTATGGCCAGTCTTTCAAGTTCACCGTCAGCCGCACTGCAACCAAATGATCGTATGAGGTCAGCAATCAGTCCTGGTCTTAACCGAGTGTTCAGGCTGGATTTGAGTTAATTTGACTGTACTTCCTTGATCTATTTGGGCAAATGGTGCCACTTTTCAGTCTCAGGGGTGCCCTAACACTGCCTCCAGAGGAGATGTGGTTAAGACTTGGAACCCCTGCCTTCACACTTGGGCTTGGGCCTGCGGGGGAAATGTCAGCATGCCTTGAAACATACTAGGGTTGTTACTTGCATTATCACGTGGAATCCTCAGTGCTAGGAACTGACTGGTAGAATCCTTGCTTGGCAAAGAAACAGCCCAGATGTATTAAGGGGTTTGACCAAAGCTCTCTGGTTAATATTCGACGAACGTAGGCTGTCAACCTAGGTCTGTCTAGTTCCAGTGCCCATGTTCTTTCCACAACACATTTTCTCTCTAATGCAAAAGTAATAAAATGAAAATAAAAGATTAGGCTGAAATCTCAGGCTAGGGAAAAGAAAAGGGGGAAAAAAAGATGTGTTGGTGAAAATAAATAAGAATTTTAAAACCAGGGTCCAAATTCCAGGTCCTTCTTCTTGATCATCATCCCATCCTCTTCAGCACACACTAGATATTGTTATACAACTAATGACAATTGGCCACTCGCCCTCAGCGCTTTTTACTCATTTCCTGTACTTTACAAATATTTCCTACGTGGCAATGCAATGAGGCAGCTACTGTTATCACTCGTGGTGTGGTCGAGGAAACTGGAACACAAGGAGAAGAAAAATAGCATGAGCAAAATTATGCAACTCATGGTGGCAGAGGTGATGTGTGCTATCACCCCCTCCCCATTTCAGACTGACACTGGGTTTGCCCTTGACCACTCAATGTACCTGCCAAATGGTTTAGAGTTCCCAGATAAATCACTTTCCCTCCCTGGACATCATCTTCCTTGTTAATCAAACAAGCAGGCTAGACTAGATTCATAAGGTCCTTTCCAAACCTGTCATTTGCTAAATTTGTGTAGGACAAAAAGACTAACAAAGATATATGATTAAGAAGAAACTAGAGTAAGAAGAGAAGGAGGAGGAAAAGCAGTGGACCAGGGCAGTGGGGGTGTGCCTCTTTCCCCACTTTACCCATTTATCGCCACCCTAAAGGGATCTTTCCACATCCTGGTCAGCAGAATTTTCTTAAGGCAAAGGGCACTAGCTATTCAGGTTTTGAGAGATCTTAAAGAGCCAGAAATTCAAATCCTGTGTTCTAGGGACAGAAAAACCTGGATTCAAGTTTAGGTTTTGCTCCAATCAGCTCTGTGACATCAGGTGAGTCATTGCTTCTCCAGGGCCTCGGATCCCTCATTACTAAGATCATGGCCTCAGTAACCACAAAGTCCTTCTCTGTTTTGGTAGACAGTGATTCTGTGAAAAGTATAAGTACTTCTCCCACAGAATTCTGAAGTGTTTACAGTAAGGGCTTCTCTGGGTTAAGGCACAGAAGACTATCACTGAACTGTGACTTTTATGCAAGAGGAAGTACATTAAATCTATATATACCATTAACCCCTCACTAGTCATTTGTTTTGCTTGTTCGTATGATTATATCATCATTCCATCCACTGACAAATTACTTACCATTTAGTGTGGGGCACATATACCAGGTAATGAGGATGAAGCTATGACAGCCTAGAGTCTCAGCTCAAGATGCTAGTTGAGGGGGCAGTGATGGGCATGATATGGGAATGTGATATGAGGTATGCATGAGAATTCGTGTATTTGTTTGACCCCATTCATCAGAGATCAGAGTCATCATCATCCATCATCCATTAGCAAGTTTTGCTATACAAAGAGCAGGGGTTTAGAATCTCAGTAAATGTGTTCAGATGGCAAGCTCTTTTACCCTAAGTCTTTCTCCATACTGGACTGTATCAAATTGTGTTCCATTTCAAGGAACAAAAAACTCAACTCAAAATGTCATAAGCAAGAAGGAAAATACATCCTAATGTAAGAGGTAGTATCTTAAGATGGACCTGGGCTGGGCTAATTTTGTAGCTCAGTGATACCAACAAGGGTTTTTCCATCTCTGTTCTCTGCATCCTCTGAATGTCACCTGAATCCCTCATGCTGACACAATAATTGCCACTGGTCTAGGTATTATTATGTCCAGAAGAAGAAGAGGACTATCTTGCCCTTGCACTTTTTTTTTTTTTTTGAGACAGAGTTTTGCTCTTCCTTCTTATTGCCCAGGCTGGAGTGCAATGACATGATCTCATCACCACAACCTCTGCCTCCTGGGTTCAACTGATTCTCCTGCCTCAGCCTCCCAAGTAGCTGGGATTACAGGCATGCTCCACCATGCCCGACTAATTTTGTATTTTTAGTAGAAAGAGGGTTTCTTCTCCATGTTTGTCAGGCTGGTCTTAAACTCCCAACCTCATTTTTCTTTTTTTTTAAGAGAGACGACAATTTCAAGAAGCACCTCAACAGACTTTCAGTCTTGTCTGTTGGCAAGAACTTACTCACAAGCCTACTCGTAAACCAGCCACTTAACAAGGAACTGGGAGAACCAGAATTGGCTTAGGCTAATTGGGATTTATTCCTAAATTGTTGGAAGGTCACCTTTGCTGGAGGACTGGGTGCCTGAACACAAGTGCAGTTCTATTAGTAAGCCAGGACCTTCAGTTCCTCAGTTGAAAGGGAAATAACCATTCCTCTTTTGCAAGACCGTTGTGAGTATTAAAATCATGTAGCAACATTTTGAACATTTTAAAGCACTCACAGATACAAGGCACTATTATCCCTCTACTGTAAAGCAGATATTCTCAAAATTGAGTGAGGGTCAGAGTCCCTTAGATGGCTTGTTAAAACAGATTTCTGGGCCCCAGAGTTTCTCATTCAGTATGCCTGGGTGAAGTCAGAGAATTCCTTTGTCCGACAAGTTCCCAGGTGCTGCTGCCGATGGTGGTTCAGGATCATGCTTTGAGAATCCGTGTTCCAAACTATGAGTTTCTTGTGCATAAGGACCATGTCTTATTTCTGTTTACATCTCTAGCACTTCAGTGCCTGGTGCACACAGGAGATAGCGAATAATAATAGCTAATATTTATTCTATACTCAGCACATTATTAATTCTTTACATGGATTTAATGTGGGGAAGGAGCACACCCCCACTGCCCTGGTCCACTGCTTTTCCTTTTCTTCCTCCTCCTTCTCTTCTTATTGTAGTTTCTTCCTAATTATGTATCTTTCTTAGTCTTTTTGTCCTACTCAAATTTAACAAAGTAAGGACCTTTAATCCTTACTGTAACATCATGAAGGAGGTACCATTATTACCCCTATTTTACAGATGGGTAAAGTGAGGCATGGATGCAGAAGACTAGTAAATGTGAAGCCAAGATTCAAACTCAGACTTATGTCATTCAAGAACCTGTGCAATTAACTAAAACTTTATTCTGAATGTAAGTGGTTGCTGATTGTTTGTTGAATGAATGGATATAAGATTCTAAAGGAAGAAAGAACAAGTCACAGAGTTGTATGCCAATGAGATAAAAAAGACAATACAGAGCTAAAGCATGGACCAATTCCTTGGGAATGTAGTCCAGGAAAAGCCCTTGACATTGGGGACCCTGGGCAGAAAAGTAGCAGGCAGCACAGTGGGCCCCCTAGGGAGGGAAGATCCCCAGGAGGTGACTCTAACCAAGGGAAAACAGCTTGCACGCAGGAGCTCCAGTTCACCTCCCTTACTCATTGGCCTTGCTTTATCTTTCACTGACACAGCAGCCCTGCATGAGATGTGATGAGAACATAGGAGCACCAAGGGGCCTCACTTTCCCCATTTTCCACCCTCGGGTGTCCATGCATTGCAGGGAGAATTCTGACCATGCATCCCTTGACGTGAAGGAAGCCTCTTTACAGATGTGCTTTCACTCTCTAAGTCACCAGGGTACCATTTGGTAAATTGCTGCTGCAAAGCAGTGAATGGTACCCTGGTGGCCTCACAGACTGATTGTATCCCTAAAAGTGTTTAATTTATCTCTGGGGGGAATTTACACCCTGGGAAAATCTGCTTAAATGTATAAATGAATCTTCTAACCAGCCAAGATTGAAGATATCATAAAATCATAAAGCCAGAAGGCACTCCCTGAAAGCAACAGGTTCATCCCTCTCCTGGCACACACTCACTACACAGTCTCAGGCAGGTGGATGTCCCTGCTGATTTCAGGAGAGCAGAGGAAGGAGGTTCCAGGATGTCATTCTACCTCTCCGACCCTCAGAATATTTTTGCTCACCTCACTTAAATCCCTTCAGCAGTAGCATTGGCTCATTTCAGTCTTCTTAGCCCCCAGTGAAGATGGAGGACAGATTACTAGCAGCACCCTCTGAGTAAGAATGTTCTTAAGCATGATGACAGCTAGTAAACTTCTAGTGGGTCTAAACCTTTTAGGGTTAAGCCCCAGTTTAATGACTTTTCTTCCCACTCTTTGATGTAAAATTAAAATGCCAGGAATCACTCTCATTGGACAATTTCAGTAGCGTCTCAATCAGGATAGACAATATCTCACAGTCGTAGTCACCAACCACCAATTCTTAATAGCTTATAGCAACCAATATTTGGGTCTTACTCACACCAATGTTCACTGTGGGTCAGCAGTGTGGGCTCTGCTCTTCACAGTCATATTTCAAACACTGTTTGTCACTGGACCAGTTGGAAATCATGCATGGACTCTTGCAGCTTTCACCTGGAGGTGACAGTTGTCGCTTCTATTCACATTGCATGAGCCAAAGCAAGTCACGTGGGCTCACCTAACTCAAGAAGTCAGGAAAGGGAAATCCTAACATGTTCCCAGAAGGGAGCATGGGAAATACTTGGTAAATCAGCGTTAATGGCAACCACAAGGAACATTCCTGTGTGGGAACTTCTTTGAAAAGGTATTTTACATCACATACCTGGAAATACCTGGAAAAAAGTTCAGTGAAGTTGTGACCATGTATATGCAACAGGAAGATGAATCTCCAGTTCTGTGTTTTTGCTAGCATGTGCACTTTTAGGGGGAGCTATGTCTATTCCAAACAATTAATACTTCCATCTCATGTAATAGGAACACTTTCAAGGGGCAGTAGAAGAGGAGAGAGACGTAAATTCAAATGAGCTAGTGTCTGATTCTATACTATACGTTGAGAGTAAAAAATGAATTAAGAAACTGTCCCTAGTCTTAAAGAACATAGAGTCCATAAAGGAGATAGTCAAATGAATACTTAAAATCACTATAATGTATTATACCAACATGGGTAAATGGACAAGTTTTGGGATCAAAAAGACCTGAATAGGCATCCCAGGTTCTATCTACTCAAGTGTCCTCCTCACAGATTGTCCATAATCAGAGTGACCTCCTTCAGAGGGCTTCTGAGAATTAAAGTAGGCAATCTACATAAAACATTTATGGCACATACTAGATGAAATGCTCGAAAGAACATTTTATTGGAATGAAGGTTCAGTCCGTTACAGGAGCACAAAGAGGCCTCAGTCTGGGGCACTAGGGATAGTTTCCTGAAGAAAGTGGCTCCTGCATTGTGTTTTGAAAGGTGAATAGGGTTTAGTTAAGGAAAAAAGGAAGTTGGAGGCCTTCATGGCAGTAAAGATAATGCAGCCATGGTCCAGGATCTAAATCAGAACCAAGACATAGCTGGGTTCAAACCCTTGTTTCGCTGTTTGTTAGCTATGCGACCACAGGTAAGTAACGTCAACTCTCTCAAGGCTCCATTTTCTGATATATTCCTCATGGCGTTGTTATGAGTATTACAGTTCCAGCTAGTATTTGATGAACTGTGGATGCAATAAATAAAGGCTTGAACTTCTGCAAGAATGGAAACATGAGATGCCAGTGCTTTTGCCTCCACTGTGTTTTTACCAGTGCCTTGGTTTTATAACAAAGAGCATGAGCTTACTGCCATTATTCCATCCACAGAAAATGTAAGAGAAAAGCAGTTTCGTTGGCCAGGGTCAAGGGCAAGACTGAGGAACAGAGCTTTGTGTTTGTTTTTTGTTACCAGTGGTAGGGTTCTTGTTAGCAAAGGAAGATAACTGACTTGTAGTTCCCACTGAACTTAAGATGCTTCAGTTTGTGCCAGATGAAAATTAAATAATTAGCAAGAAATGCTCAATTCCAACATCCTCAGCCAACTGCCTGTTTCTCTATAAAGATGGGCCCCCAGGGAATGGAGATGGATGTAACTGCAATTAAATAGGTGCATAAACCTTGCAGAGAGCTGTCACCACAGTGCCAGAGCTTGGCTGGGATCTATTCTAGCCCATTCATCACCCCTATTCATGGTTTGCTCCAAGGGAAAGTGCATCAAAAGAGTGTTGAGCATTCCCAGATCTGCCCATTCTTAAAAAAATAAAGTCCAATAAAAGATCATTCTAAAATGTTGTCCATGAAAGATGATTGTTTCAGAAAATATAATTGAGAGGGTCTGATGTTTCTTTTAAGGTTTCGAAGTCATAGGCCCCAACCAAAGATGTGAAAAGATATATTTCTATCACCTTACCTGAAATTCTCACAGTCACTACTATCTTGCCTGGAAATAGAAATGTATGCCTCCCATGCACACTTATTGAGTATTTACTAAGTTCTATACCCAGTGTCAAGTTCCGTGCCTGTAATACTGAGTAAAACATAAGCCCTCCCTGTGGCTCTACATAATTCAAGATTAGGTTCGGCCCTATATAAAAGAAATCTAATTCAAAACAACGTTTTAAACTACCTAGAAGTTAATTCTGTTTCTTGGATAAAAGAAAAGAAAGAGCATGAAGTTGAAGACTGACATCCCAGCTCCATGAAGTCAGGGGCCCTGACTACTCCTGTCTTGTTGCTCTGGCCTCCTTGACATGGTACCATACAGTATAATATGGCTGCTTTAGCTCCAGCCATCATATTCACATCTCAGTAATCAAAAAAGAAGTAAAGGCAAGAATATTAATGCTTCTTCCCTTTAAAGACATTTCACAAAACCCAGATACTTCCGAGTTTCAGGGAACGCTAATAATTATATAGTTTTTATTCTGGGTTGGCATGTACTCAGCTAAGAATTGGGAGTTCTGTTACTAAGGAAGAAGGCAAAAATTGATATTGAAGGACAATTAACAGCTTTGCCACATGATTAAAAATCTCGCTTTCTTTCTTTTCTGCATTGTCTTATTTATAACCAAATCACTGGAGTAGCACCATTCTCCTCCAAGAGGAAGAAAAAGCCCTAGGCACAAGTGTATTACAGGAAAAAAAAAAATTGTCTTGATTTTTACTATCTTTCAAATTAATAACAGCTGAAAGTTTTATATGAAAACCAGAATGGGAAAATATAAAAATATCAGAGATATTTTAAGGATGTCCCTCCAGGAGATCATTATTTAACCTCTTGGGAAAAAATAAGTGTAGATGTTTACTTCATGCTGTAAATGAAAACAAAGTCCCTAAAGATAAAAAATTCAAATATAAAAAACATGAAGTATTCCACAATTAAATTTAGGGTGTTATACATTTAATCTAGTGGTGAGTAGAGTCATAAACAGATCACACACACATATCACACACACACACATATACACACAAATATATACATACACCATGCACAGAGATGACATATTAGGTAACATATTTGAAACGGTAATAATAGCCTTAATGTAAGAAAATGATGAAAACTCCAAGTGTAAAAATGACAAAGGCAATTTACAAAATAATTATATTTAATTTACATGAGTTTAAACATAATTTCATCAAAAAAAAAAAAAAAACAAATAAAAAAGGAGATAAAAATCCCAATGAAAATAATTGGAGTTATTCTGCCTACTATTCCACTCAATAAGCCTAAACTCTAGATTGTACTTATAATAAGAGATGAGGACCTATCTCTTGTCTCTGTACTTCATGGCCAATGTAAGGGATCTTTGAGAGTCATTTGAACTGTATCTGATCTTTTGCTTTAAGTGTTGTCTTTAAAATCTAAACATCATGTGGAATGCAACATCTCTACCCAGAGCTGGTGAGGAATGGGGGAGATGGACTTTCTCACTCACAGCTGGTGGGAAATAGAAGCTGATAGAAGCTTTCTTGATGATAATTTGGCAATGCAATGCGTGAAGTTCAACAGCCTGGGAGGTGTTTGAGAACTGTAGCTTGTTCAACAGGCATGGGGACAGACTGTTGGCAGAGCTGAATAACAACTTAGTGAAGCAATTTCAAGAAATTAGATTTGCTAGTTGGCCACATCTAACCATTTTTTTATTATGCATCTCAATGGAGATATGGGTCTATAAACCAGCGTTTCTTCAGGGATCCTTGACAATCTGGGTGGTCTTTGGTAGTCTTCAAAGGGTTCTCCAGGTCTTTTCATGGTTTCAGAGGAAAAAAGGCTTAAAGAAATTCTGTTTATATGTGTTTGAAATGTGAACTTCATTACGATCTTTAGAAACCTAGTTATAGTGCTAATAACCATCATATTCTTAAGTGTTGTTTATGCACTAGTAGAATTGCATTTGTTACTCTGTCTTGACTAATTTCAGATAATCAGTGTACTTAACATTGGTTAAAATCTTTTTATGTCTCCTTTGGGTTATTATTTTGTTTGTTAAATTTGAATGTATTGTTGTTACTATATTATTGTATCATATTCTCAATGAACTGAAAGGATCGATAATTCAGAAGTCACTGACTGAAGTATGTGAGTAGTGATAACACAATTCAAAATAATGTGTAAAACATGAATTGTAGGCTGCTGCAGGGGACTGCTCCAGTGCAAATTGTGGGCTGTTCTGTGAATTCACATTCAAAAAGATGTGAATCTCTGTGTGCTGGGACACCTGTATTTGCAAGTGTGATGGCTTTTTATACACAGTCAAGAAAGGAAAAAAGGGAGTAGGAAGAACTCTGATGAATCTGAAAATTAAATTTTATTGAGCCAGCCAGCTATTCATGATCATTTCTAAGTGTTTTGTCTGATATGAAACTGCCAAATCGTGGCATGAAACCACCACATTAAAAAAAAATTCTCTCTAAACACAGCCACTTCTCTAGCAAATAAATTTATATTTTCCATAATAAGCACAAAATGATGTTTTCTAGCATGAAATTGATGAACATTGTTGCTAAAGGCAAACAAGAGACCCAAACTACAGAAGCATCCTTCAAAGTCACACTCCTTATAGCATAAAAAGGAAAGAGTGTCACTCCTGAGAAGCTTAGGAAATGATACCCAATATAACAAATATTACACTCAGAGAGAAAGAAGACAAGCTATTGGTGAAATTCCTTTATCAAATGAGACAGATGGACATAGCATAACAACAGTGGCTTACAATGTGGGAGAGCAATTACTCTCCCGTATACAGGCTCACGACTGGAAAAAAACCAGTGATACAGAGTGCACAAATCAGGTCCTGGAATATTATGGTGCTTGTATGAGGCAGAAGTGATGATTAGCTTTTGTTTTGTTGATCACAGAAAAAAATTCATGTACAGGAATTTAGGTAATGGCATTTTGTGAACTAAGATAAAACTGAAAAAGGCACATTGTGATACATACTGATGAAACACCAGGCAGGTATTCCACAAGAAAATGAATTTCCACATACACACAAAGATGTCTTATCTTTGATTGAACACCAATCTACAGACTGATTTATTCAAAAAAGGCAATTGGGAGTGACCAATGTTCCTTCTGGTCATGACTTAGTGCTGAAGAAAATATTGACCTCTGTGAATATAAGCAAATTACACTATGTGTGTATTTTTTCACTATGTTGCTATGCTAACGAGGCAGTAAGGTACAAGTATGCTTTAATACACTGGTATATGCTTCCTGTGAAAAAGAAATTATACACCAAAGTTTTTGAAGGCCAGGGGTATAACTTAAAATATTCAAAGCTATGTTAAAAAGGAAGAGTGCAGCCAGAAGACTTATTCTACCTGACTTTGAAGCTTACAATAAAGCTTCAGTAATCAAGACAGTGTGGTGCTGGTATAAGAAAGAAATAGATCAGTGGGACAGACTAGAAAGCTCAGAAATAGATCCAAACTTATGCCATCAATTCATTGTTTAACTTAATTGTATTGTAATAAAAAGTCTCATTGTATAAAATCACCATTGTAAAGTGGACAATTTTATAAAGCATATGGTTTTTGTAGTATACTGGCAATGTTGTGCCATCATCACCATTACCTAATTCCAGAACATTGAGAACACCCCAAAATGAAACCCATAACTGTTAGCAGTCACTCCCCTACTCCTTACTCCCCATCCCCTGGCAACTACTAATCTAGTTTTTAATCTCTATGGTTTTGCCTGTTCTGAACACATCATATCAACCGACTCATATAATATATAGACTTTTGTGTCTGGCTTCTTTTGTTAGTGTCATGTTTACAAGGTCTATTCATGTTGTACATGTATCAGTATTTCTTCTTTCCCTTTTAATGGCTGAATACTATTCCATTGAATGGGTATATTACACTATATTTTGTTAATCCATTCGTCTAGTGATGAACATTTGGGTGGCTTCCATTGTTGCAATATTACAAATAATGATGCTATGAACGTTTGTGTACAAGTCCTATGTCAACATATGTTTTCAATTATCTTGGGTATATAACTAGGAGAAGAATTTCTAGGTCATATGGTAACTCAATGTTTCACTTTTTGAGGAACTGCCAAACTGTTTTCCACAGCAGCTGCACCATTTTACATTCCCAGTGGCAATGTATGAGCGTTCCAATTTCTCCAGATCCTTGCCCATAATTATTATTGGCAATTCCTCAAAGATCTAGAGGCAGAAATACTATTTGACCCAGCCATTCTATTACTGGATATATATCCAAAGAAATATAAATATTTATATTATAAAGATACTTGCGTATGCATATGTTCATTGCAGCATTATTCACAACAGCGTAGACGTGGAATCAACTCAAATGCCCACCAATGATAGACTAGATAAAGGAAATGTGGTACATGTACACCATGAAATACTGTGCAACCATAAAAAGGAATGAGATCATGTTTTTTGCAGGGACATGGATGGAGCTGGAAGCTGTTATCCTCAGCAAACTAATTCAGGAACAGATAACCAAACACCTTGTGTTCTCACTTATAAGTGGGAGCTGAAAGATGAGAACACATGGATACATGGGGACGAACAACACACACTGGGGCCTGTTGGGGGCTGGGGTGGGGATAAGGGTGGAGAGAAGGAGACCATTAAGAATAGTTAAGGAAGGCTGTGCTTAATACCTAGGTGTTGGATTGACCTGTGCAGCAAACCACCAAGACATATGTTTACCTATGTAACAAACCTGCACATCTGCACATGTACCCCGGAACTTAAAATAAAATTTGAAAGATAAAGAAAATCTCAAGGAAAGCAAATATTATTGTTACAGCAATCGTAGTGGGTGTGAAGTAGTAGCATGGTTTCAATACGCATGTCCCTAATGGCTAATGATGTTGAACATCTTTTCATCTGACTGTTGGCAATGTTTGTTGATCTATTCAAAGAACTAACTTTTGCTTTTATTGATTTTCTCTATTGTTTTTCTCTTCTGTATTTTGTTTATCTTTAATCTTGCATTTCTTTCTCTTGCTTCGGATTTAGTTTGCTCTTCTTTTTCTATTTCCTTAAGGTGGAAGATTGGATTATTGGTTTGAGATTTTTCTAATTTTAACATAGGTTTTTATAGCTACAAATTTCCCTCTAAGCACTGTTTTCGCTGCATCCTGTATGTTTTGATATTTTGTGATTTTGTTTTCATTTATCCCAAAGTGTTCTCTAACTTTTCTTGTGGTTTCTTTTCTGATCCATTAGTTATTTAGAACAATGTTGTTTAATTTCTGCATTTGTGATTTCTCTCATTTTTCTAACTTTATTCCATTATAATTGGAGAGCATACTTTGTATGATTTCAGTGATTTAAATCTATTGAGACTAGCTTTGTGGCCTAACATATGTTCTACTCTGGAAAATGATTCTCGTGCACTAGAGAAAAATGTGTGTTCTGCTCTTGTTGGATAAAGTGTTCTATAGATGTTCAATTGATTTTTGATCCAATAGAGAGAGCAAAGTCTTTTCAACAAATGGTTGTGGAACAACTATATATATCCATATGAGAAAAAAATGAACTTTTACCTCTCCCTTATACTATGCGCAAAAATTAATTCAAGGTGGATCATAAACTTAATATAAAAACTAAGACATCCAGCTAGGTAGTAGATAATATTTTTGCAAATTGGAGGTAGAAAAATTTTTCTAAGGTAAGACAGTATGCAATAAACACAAAAGAAAATAATGATATATTAGAATTCATTGCAATCAGGAACTTTTGCACATCAATAGACACTGGTAAGAAAATGAATAGACAAGATGTGGACTAGGATGAAATATTTATAAAATATATATCTGGTGGAAAATGCATATTCAAGATATATAAACAATCCCTACAACCCAATAAAAGGACAAATCACTCAATATAAATCAAGTAAAATATTTGACAAATATTCTTCTCAAGACATATACAAATAGCTATTGAGTACATGCAAATGTGCTCAACATCAACAGGCAAATGCAAATCAGAGCCATAATGACATACTCATAGAACACTACATACCCACTGCAAAAGGTAGACAACACCAAATGTTAGCAAGGATGTGAAGCCATTGAAACTCTCCTATTGCTGATGACCTTTAAAGTGCTTCAATCATCTGGGGGAAAAGACCTATCAGTTTCTTATAAAAGTAAACATATGCTGACCTTATGACTCGGAAATTCCAATCATAGGTATTTAGCCAGGAAAAAAAATGTATCCACAAAAATATTTACACAAGAACGTTCATAACAGGATTATTTATAATAGCTACAAACTGGAAATGGCTCAGCTATTCACCAACAGGAGAGTAATTAAATAAACTATGGTATATCTAGACAAAGTAATACAGCACAGAAATATAAAAGAATGCACTACTGACACACCCAATGGGTTGGGCAAATCTTTAAAATATTATGCTATGTGAAAAATGTTATGCTTACAAAAAAATAATGCATACTGCATGCTCTCTGATTTCACTTATATGAAGTTCTAGAACAGGCAAATTTAATCTATGGTAAAAAAAAAAAAAAAAAAAAAAGTCAGAACCTGATTGTCTCCGGGAGACAGATAGGGGATTGTCTGGGAAAAGGCATGAGAGATCTTTCTGGAATGATGGTACTTCTCTCTATATTAGTAGGAGTTTGGGTAACATAAGAGTTTGTTTAGATCTGTCAAAACTCATAGAACAGTACATTTGAGATTTATGTATTCAGTGTGTGTACATTCTGTTTTTCACAAGGAACTATAAAAAATTTTGAACTCTAGTTAATGCATGCTTCAATTTACTTTAAAATGTATCAAAATAATTGCCATTCTAACTGGTGTGAGATGGTATCTCATTGTGGTTTTGATTTGCATTTCTCTGATGGCCAGTGATGATGAGCATTTTTTCATGTGTCTGTTGGCTGTATGAATGTCTTCTTTTGAGAAATGTCTGTTCATATCCTTTCCCCACTTTTGGATGGGGTTGTTTGTTTTTTTCTTGTATATTTGTTTGAGTTCTTTGTAGATTCTGGAAATTAGCCCTTTGTCAGATGAGTAGATTGCAAAAATGTTCTCCCATTCTGTAGGTTGCCTGTTCACTCTGATGGTAGTTTCTTTTGCTGTGCAGAAGCTCTTTAGTTTAATGAGATCCCATTTGTCAATTTTGGCTTTTGCTGCCGTTGCTTTTGGTGTTTTAGATGGGCAAGTCTTTAATCACAGGAGACTATCGGGAACTTTGAGACTTCAAATTTGTTCACACAATTTATCCCATAAAACACATACATAGAGATAAGTAGAGGGGGAAAAAAAGCCATGTCAAGTACAGATCAGCTAGGTTCACTCAGTAGCCATTTGATGGGATTACACACAATTGCTCACTATCACATGCAATTCAAATTAATGCCAGAGTCTAATGAAAATTCCCTACACCATGGACCATTGGGTTCCCTCTTACATACTTGAAACTGACCTATCAAATCATGAATACTACAGGTCTTCTCTCCTATAAACTAAATAAACATAATCATAGCCCCATTGACCCTCTTGATTCTTCTGCCTCTCACTCTTCTGATTGACTCTGTTAAGATTGCCTGAGATGTCAGTGTATGGTTTTGTTCACTTATTAAATACTTATCTTTACGAAATACTGCATAAGTCTTTACAGGTACTAAAATATTGACAAATGTCCAAGGACTGGAGGAGATTCCAGCCTAGTACTCTTCAGGTGCTCTAACCAGTTCAGGATTGTTTCTCATGGTTTGCCCCTTCGATCTGCATGTGTAGTCTGAGACCATGTTTGTATTTTGCTTCATCTTGCATATAAAACTCTTTGGCCTGTGACAAAAAAAAAAAAAAAAAAAAAGCTAAAAGTGTCTTCATTTTTATTGTTGGCTTGATTGTGTTTTCTTTCTGGGCCAATTACCAGTGCATTATATGATATCACTGGATTTCCAAGGATGAGGCAGCAGTTGCCGTGCATTTGTGCAGAATGATTTTGTTCTGACTTAAAAGCCTCTTGTCAGAACGTGGCATTTTGGAGGGGGAAGGAACATTGCTTAAAATATACCCTTTTTGAAAGTTAAGAGCTTTGGTTTTGGACAGAAAATCTCCCCTCCTAGAGAGTTTCTTGTCTTCCCCATAACCCTTCCTATAAAGCATGGAAGCTGTAGACCAGTTTGGAAGGAAGATATTTTATGGTGAACTAGCTCTGGAAGTGCAATCCACCTGACTTGGCTGGAGAGCAAGTTTACTCAGAGGCCTTACCATTGGTGAAGGTGACAAGGCTCAAGATTTGCGATTCAACTGGAAACGCTACAGGGCGATGCTATGCAGGTGCTGCAAAGCTCCATTTGGAGATGAAGAATCTCTCCCTGGTTTGCCGTAAAGCAAACCTCTGGCTTGTTTTTTTAGGGCACCAATAGGAGAAGTCTTCCCCTTCTTTGTTGTACCATTTCCTCTCCTTGCATGCTTCTAGGTGTTTTTTTGTTTTCACTCAAGATCCTTAATCAACATGAAATTTTCCATTAAAGGAGAGTAGTAGAGGTAGTGAACTTTGAAGGAAGCTCAGATTATTTTGTGTGGGTATTTATCTTGGGGGTGAGAAAGTTCTCTCTTAGATAATTTCTTTATCTTTTACCTGGAGATATGTTGAAGCGATTGTAAAACAATGCTAAGAATAATTCTATAGGGGAATATAAGATTGCTTCATCGGGGTCAAATCCAACAGAAGCACCATCCTGGGGAATGGTTACCAGGGTCCAGGTTAAGGTGGGAGGGGCTTTTACAAGAATGTCCAGAGTTGCTCAGCTAGAGAAACATTCCTATGGTACTTATGAGGGGGAAACATCAGTTCTGTTGAGTAAAAGAAAAGTCACTATTAATGGAAGAAGTAACATGGACAGAAACTGGGGCATTTAGTAGTTGGTTGGAAAAGCAAGAACTAAGTCATTGCAGGTGCACATTCCAGAAGCAATGCCACAAAGAGTGAGAGGTACCCAAATCCCATTTTTAAGGGTTGCCTCACTGTTTCCTACCATGCCAAGTTTACACCATCTGTCTCTTCCCTCACATGGTTCTTCTAAAATGGTCTTGCCATGTCACTATTCTCCTTGTCTATATTTTGCTGAACCTTCAAGGCCTAGTTCAAGTTCTACCTTCTCTGTGAGGCTTTCTTCTTATTTCCATTGCTCTCAGGTCTAGCCACTCTGTTAACTCTTTGAGAACCACATGACTTAAATGGCAGGGCAGATGCAATCCTTTTTCCTAATCATCTGCCTAGGAGTTTACCTCGGCATATGCTGCTGAAAAAGAATATGTTTTGTGCACTAACTATCTCAGATAGATGCTACTTGTCTCTTTCAATTAAATACCTTTCAGGGAAGCAGCAGTGTAGGATAATTTCTTTTATCCCCAAATGTGTGGCAGAGTGCTAAGTAATCATAGTAGCCAACATGTATTGAACAATGGCCATGTGCTTGGCATTGTTCTAAGTACTTTACAAGTATTAACTTATTTAGTTATCACAACAACCCTATGAGGTAGCTACTAGTATTATCCTCATTTTACAGGTAAAGAAACTGAGGCTTAGAGGAGTTTTGTAAATTGCCCAAGACCACACAGCTAGGAAGTGGGAGAGGTAAGGTTAAAATGCAGGCTGTCCACACCATTGGCCGTTTATTGTAATGGTTGCTGCTAGGTAATCTGTAAATGTTTAATACTTGCTAATGGATCAATTTTGCCTTAAAGAGGGGAAAAATTAACTCTAAAGCATCCTTTGTTACAGAAAGGGGGCTCACGCTTCATAGTGAGTATTCCTAATGTCCTGTTACTTGAATTTGATTTGAAAGTTGAATAGGAAAAAAAATCAGTCTTTTCAGGCTGCCCTTGGGCTTTTATTAAAAACTACAGGAAACACAGAGTCTGATCAGGGCTTTCAACTGGGTTCCTCCTCATCTAAAGGTGAAGTGGAAACTGGGCAAATATCCAAATGCTTTACCAAACCAGCTCATGCTACTGGAAGCTCCCTAGAAACCATTTAGGGGCTCACAAAGCCCATAGTACACAGGGAAACCTGGGCTGCTCATGAAAAGAGGAAACAGGAAACAAGCATCAAAGAACAAGCTCTTTGGATGATGCGTTCATGTTACATATATGAATCATCTCTCAATAGAAAGGACAAAGGCTGCTCTTTGCTGCCAGGCTTGTTATGTCCACGCTGCATCCAAAGTGGTAATGTGGTGTTTGTTAAGGCTGCCCTTTGAAAAGTTCTCCCGGTCTTCCAGAAATGCAAGCCAGCAGTAGAGTTGACAGGGAGTGGTATGAGCAGTCCCTTGTGGAGCACGAGGATTATTTCCCCTCCCCCCATCATCTATTTGGATGTTTATAAATGAGTAACGAGGTCAATTTGGGACAGGCAAGTTTTGTGCCACAATTTGGACAGATGTTCAGAGGCTCTGGAAAGCACAGCTGCCTGGTCCAAGTGGTAGTTCTTGCCAAAAGTACTAAGTGTTCAAAGGCGACGGGTCACCAGGGACGCTCGGAGGAGTCCCCTGATTATCAGGGAGTCTGCTGGTATTGATTCTTTCCAGCCAGATTTATACTTGTAGAATCTGTAGCTTTCACAAAGTACAAACACATAAAATCAAAAGACATTTTTGGAATTCACAAATATTCTGTTAACATTGTTGTCAATCTTTGCTTGCTCATATCCAAAAAGATTACATTTGTATTCTCTTTAATTGGTTGAAATTCAACTTTGAACCAGTCACTACTGAGGTGTCTGAGCTCCATTCTAATTGACGATATGATTTGGTCATTTTGACAACAGGCACAGAACTGTGAAATGGAATAGGAAGATATTTTTAGGGTATATGTAGTTTACATGATATTGGATGTGAAACGGCTGTAAAATGCCAGAGCTGCTGTGGAGATATCTAATGCAGCCACACAGGATATGCCATGGGATTAGATGTTTCTGCCCAAAGGGCATTGTATCCATTGTTAGGTAAGATCATATATCTGTTTTTTTGCTATTACAAACCATGCTGGCATGTACATTTTCTGCATGGCTCTTTGTGCACATTTATTGTTTCCCTAGGGCTCATACTAAAAGTGGAAGACCTGGTCTGTAAAGTAGACACCTTTTCAACCATTCTAGTTATGTTCAAATTGCCCTCTAAAAAGGCAGTACCAATTTGAACTATTACCAGAAGTTCTTAAGTGTCCTCACTTCTCCACATCTTTGCTAACATTTGATGTCAGGTCCTTTAATGTTTGCCTAGCTGGTTGGTATATTTTTTTTGTGTGTGTTTTATTTGTTTGTTTGTTTGAGAAAGAACTCTGTTGCCCAGGCTGGAGTGCAGTGGTGCGATCTCGGCTCAATGCAACCTCTGCCTCTTGGGTTCAAGCGATTTTTCTGCCTCAGCCTCCTGAATAGCTGGGATCACAGGTGTGCACTACCACACCCAGCTAATATTTTGTATTTTCAGTAGAGACAGGGTTTCACTATGTTGGTCAGGCTGGCCTCCAACCCCTGACCTCATGATCTGCCCATGTTGGCCTCCCATAGTGCTGGGATTACAGGTGTGAGCCACTGCACCCGGCCCCATTCTTATACTTTAAAAAAATCTTAATTCAATAGCTAGAAACCTAGAAGTGGTGATAGTGAGTATTCTTGTTATGCTTTTCAATTTAATGAAATCGCTTTTAAAGTGTCACATTAAATACAATGTATGATGTGAGTTTTGAATAAATGTCATCAGATTAAGGAAATTGTCTCCAAAATTTAGTTTGCTAAGGGTCTATTTCCTGAATAAATATTGAACTTTATCAAATGATTTTCCTAAACCTATTAAAATGGTCAAGTTTTCTACTTTAATTTGTTAATTTGGTTACATTATTAATGTTTATTCTTTAATTTCTGGGGGTAAACATATTTGGGTGCCATTTGAGAAAATACTGCTAAATCAGATATGCTAATATTTTATATAAAATTTCTGCATCTATATTCATAGTTCAGGTTGATCAATAAATTCATTTTCATATATGTCAAGATTATAAGAACCTTATGAAATGAGCTGTAAAACTTTTCCTCATTTTTCTTTTTGTTAATTTTCTTTAGAGTTTTTGTTTTGAATCAAAGTTGTAAATGCACAAACTTTGAAGAGTAAAATAGTTTCTTTAACGTTTGCTACAATAACAAAAAACTTCCTTCAACCCCTAACACTCCTGTTCCTCATTACAATTTTTCATCCTCTGGGGTCAAAAACTTTGAGCTGATTATTTTGAAATTTACCTCAAGATTACTGGAAAATATGCTTGCATTGCTCTTGATTTTGCAGCTTAATAAGTATTGGTTTCCTACTATAAAGAAGGAGGATTTATCTTTCTTTCCTTCCTGTGTTCCTGCACACACATACACTTTACCTGCCTCTCCACCCTCCCAATAGAGTCATATTATAATGCTGGCTAAATATGACTACATCAGTGTTTAATTATAAAGACTATGTAACTGCTATTCAAAATGAAGACAGTTTTTGTTCCCCGCACCTTATTTGCCTTTTTTGCTTAAAGTAAATAATAATGGTGTTTTTATTTGTTTTGTTTTGTTTTGCTTAGTTTCTGTGTTTTATCCCCAATTCAACCCCAAACTAAACTCCTCACCAATTGTCTAATAATCTCCTCTTGGAGATTCAGATATCATAGGTATTCTAGTCAATTTTATCTTCTGCAAAATTCTCTGACCTGCTCCAAAGTAGACTGGTTGCTCTCTACACTGAGTGGACAGCTGCCATTCTGAGATTTTCCTTCATTACCATCTTGAAGATTCCCTTGGCTCCTTTCCTGTATGGATAGTTCCTGAATCCCATGTTTTCCACTGTCTTTGGATGGGCACATGTTTTGAGACGTTACATGGCTGAAAATGTTTATTATAACTGTCCTTGAATGCTAATTTGACTGATTAGAGAATTCTAGATTGGAGATAGTATTCCTGTAGAATTTTGATGGAAGGTATTGCCCAATAGCCTCATACTTTCCAGTGTTAATTCCGAGGAATCTGAAGCTATTCTGATTCCTGATCCTTGCTATGTGACCTATTTTCTCCCTCCTGGAAGTTCATATGTTTTCCTCTCTGAGCTGAGCAGTCTGGCATTTCAGAATGATATTCTTTGTGTAGGTCTATTTCTACACACTTTTCCAGGCACTTAGTAAGTTTTCTCAATCTGGGAACTTAGATTCATTTCTGAGAAATTTTCTTGAATTATTTTTATTAATTTTTCTTTCCACGCATTTTTACTATTCTTCTAGAATTTTCACAAGTTTGACTTCTTGGACAGGCTGTCTAATTTTCTTATTTTTTCCCTCTTTTCCTTGTTTTTGTCTATCTTTCTAGCTATTTTCCTTCACTTATCTTTGACAAATTCTGTCAATTATTGTGTTCCTTTAATTTAATTCTAATTTTCAAGAGGAGATGATGGTGGTTGTTCTTTGGGTGATTCTTTTTATGGTAGGATGTTCTGGTTTTATGGTCAAAATATTTTCTAATCTTTTTCTATTATGACCTTGATAATGATATTTTGAAGTTTCCTCCTCTCTGTTCAGTCTCTGTTTCTTCTAAGTTGCTTATTTCTGTTTATTTTGGTCTTTAACTTTCATTTTACAGGCTTTCCCTCAGTGTCTTGTGTCTCAGTTGTCACCTTGCTTTTCTGTTTAGATCTTTCCTCTTGGACAGTCTAGATCCCAAGAACAGACTTTTCCAATCATATGTGCCTGAGTGCCCTGCTACTGTTTTGGGGGAAAAAAAGACTGGCATAGACCTGTGGGAACTGGAGATCTCAGCATTGAACATGCTCATGTTTTCTTAATTGCCTCCATTTTAGTGTAGTGGCCCCACCCTCAGTTGTGCCAACCTCCTCCAAATCACAGCCTCTGTTGACCCTTTTTGGTCCTTTGTTGGGGGTGAAGGATTATCCACCCCACTTCCTGAGGTAACTGGTGTGGACAATTCCTGAGTCTTTTGGGGATTCTGGGAAATCTAATGAGTTTTTGGCAATTTCCTTTGCAAGTGTAAAATTACTTTTCTCAAGTCTGCTAAGTTCTTTATGCCTTAACCCAGCTTCCAGAGTTCTTGCTTTCTGATTGTTCCTGTATTTGTCTCCAGTTTACTTCTGATCTCAATTCCACTTTATTCTGACCATTCTTTTTTTAGATATCTCAATATTCTCCAAGTATTAATATATTTCTTCAAAGTTATTTTCAAATTATTTTGTATGCGATAAGGTAGTTTTTTTCTTCCAATTTGATTATAAGCCCTCAAAGTCTTCTCATTTTTACTCTGATCATTTTCCCAGAATATCTACTGGAGTGGTCCCCTCTTATCCATGGAGGTATATTCCAAGACCCCTAGTGGATGCCTGAAACTGTAGCTAGTATGGAACTCTATATTTACTATATTTTTCCTATACATGCATACCATGATAAGGTTTAATTTATAAATTCTGAACAATAATACAGTTAACAACAATAATAAAATAGAGCAATTATAACAATATAGTATAATAAAAGTTATGTGAATGTGGTCTCTCTCCCTGTCTCAAAATATCTTAGTGTACTGTAGTCACTTATTTTTTTGGCTGTGGTTGGTCACAGTTAACTGCTGTTAACTGAAACCACAAAACCAAGGATAAGGCGGACCACTGAACACTCCGCATTTCTAGGACTTGATGCCTGTGGGTAACTACTAAGTCATATTCAAGCAATACATTCAATGTATCACCATATGCTGCTCCATGTCTAGACACAATATTTGTGTAGCATTGCATCATTTTTTTCTGATCACCAACGTGTTGTAACCAGAAGCCAACTGGACATATATTAAATAATGGTGGTGATGGTGTTGAGAAAGATGGAGATAGTACATTACGGATGTCTTAATTTTTTTAAAGTAGTTCCACGTAACTCCAGTACTATGGTATATGAATAAGTGTTAATAAACAAAGGAGTCTTGGTCAAATTAATGTGGCAAATACTGGGTTAGGCAAACTTAAATAGGCTTCTTTATCATAGGATTTCTCAGAGTCTTTAATATGTTTCCATGCATGATAAACATTTTCCACATTTTCTGTCCACAAAATATTTTTGTTTACAGGACACATTTTCACATCTTTTATGGTTTACTTTACTTGTAATGAACTTTAGAACAAAGTGTTCTAAGTTTTATTCAGGAATTTTTGGTTTTGTTTTTTGGTTTGTCTTGCTTTTAGGTTGTTGTTGCCTATGTTTTAAAAATCTAGCCAGTCTCCAAGTTAGGGCAGCTGCGAAATATTAAATGTAATGCTTCCTTAATTTTTTTCTGACCACACTTTGAAGAATAAGATTAAATAGAATATTTCTTCATCAGCAAGAAACGAAGAAACAAGGCCACCTCCTGTGTTATACCAACATGCTCTCTAACTAAAGGCGAGGGTCTGAATGAAATCACTGAGCAGTAAGAAATCGTTGTGCAGTTCTCACTGATAGAGCCAGGGAGTTGCCGTAAAAATAGCATCAGGGAGGGTTTGGTGAGCCAGACTATTATAATGGGTGAGTCTAGAAGAAGGCCAAGTCCAAGAGGACAATGTGTGGGGAAGGGGCAGACAGGGGTCTGATCTTAGGCTTCTTCTACAAGGGGATCATCTCATCATTCATGAGAGTCAAGATGGTAGAAGCCAGGAAGATCTGAGCTGTGAGCAGCTAGAAAGCAAGTCTTAACAGGATGAAATAAGGGGTTCAGGGGCTCATTATTATTGAGTTCTGGCTGGGGAACCTAGGATGAGTTGGTTGGTTTAAAGTAACAGGGCTGGCCAGGCACAGTGGCTCACACCTATAATCCTAGAACTTTGGGAGGCCGAGATGGGTGGACTGCCTGAGCTCAGGAGTTCGAGACCAGCCTGGGCAACATGGTGAAACCCTGTCTCTACTAAAATACAAAAAAAGTAGCTGGTCATGGCAGCGTACACCTGTAATCCCAATTACTTGGGAAGCTGAGGCAGAATAATTGCTTGAACCCACGAGGCGGTGGTTGCAGTGAGCTGAGATCACACCATTGCACCCCAGCCTGGCCGACAGAGTGAGACTCCATCTCCAAATAAATAAATAAATAAAGTAACAGGATGCACCACAGTATAAACTTTGACCAAGATGGCCTTAACTTGATTAAACTTTAGACAGGCTTCTTCCTAAGTCTAGGCTCCTCCCATTCTCTTTTTCAGAGCATTTACTTTAGAAAATTTTCTATTGTAAATTATTTCTCTGCCCCTTTAAGACGTAAACCTTTTTGCAGCCTCTAGCCAATTATGCCACCCAGGAATGTCTTTTTCAAGAACTTGGGGACTATCCTTTTGAAATGTAGTCATGAAGAAAGATAGTGTCCCTGTTTCCCAGTCTCTGTAGCGGGGCAGAAGCCTAACTTTCATAAGCACCAATTATCAAATATAGATGCCCTAATTGCCTTGGTCAATATCCCCACCATTTGTTTCATTAAAGTTGAGTGCAATCTCTCTCCCCTATTGCAATAGACTTGAATAAAATCTTCCTTACTGTTTTTTAAAAAGTAAAGTAAGTTTTTAACGTAATAGGGCTGAATCAGGTGATATTTCACATAACGTAAAACAAGTTTCAAGTATGAAACTTGTTTCATACTCTTTCATATGAAAGAGGAGGAACTCAGATTCTTTCAGGCTTGTATGACTTGCTAAAGGTAAATGAGTCAGCTGCAGAACTGTTTAGAGAATACAGTTTCTGGACTTTTAGTTAATCATCCTTGCCAATCTACCATCTTGCTTTTCATACATGCTACTTTAGCATCCCTGGGGTAATTGAACTCACTCAGATATACTAACACCATCATCCTAAGAGCCACTGTCTGTCACCTATCTAGCTGCCAAAGCAAGGGGGTTACAGTCAAAGGCCAGAATCCTCTACCTGAAATCCATGATAATGCAAACTGGGATTATGACACATGGGCTTCATCAACAAAAGACCTGCCTACTTTGAAAATCTAAGGTCACTTTACATATACATATACATACACACATACATATACAGAGAGAGAGAGAGAGAGACTAAGTTTAGCATGCAGCACAGAAACAAATACATTTTCCTTGTATTAACTGCTGTTCAGAGTCCCTTAGCACCTTGCTAGAAAGGTGATATTCAGGGATGATTCCAGTAATGAGGCTTGAGGCGATTAACCCTGGTGCCTAACGCAGCTGGTTGAGTCTAGTTTAATAACTCTGATAGCTGGATAGGCATTAGCTGAAAAGGGCCAAATTCCCTACCTCAACTGCCTACCATCCCTTAGTCATCTGGGCTCTGCAATCTTGGCTAACATGCCAGTCTCTGGACTCCAAACACATCACCCTGGGAGGTCGTCTGCTTCATGCTGTTGGTGCCTCCTGCCTGAAAATGCCCAGAATGCTTATGTATCTTAAATCCAAGGCCCCAATCCAGCCATGACCCTCCAAACAGGCTGACTCACCCCCACCCCTGTCGCCATCCCAAGTCCATGCTTCTGGCTACCACTTTCTATCCTTTGAGTCATTAGTTTGACAAAGCAGACTTGAAAGGAAAGTTAATGATCACTTTCAGTAAAGCATCTTAAAACATTTCTGTTGCTATTCAAGAGGAAGCTGTGGGGTGACTTTGCCTGTCCAACAATACCTGGCTAATTAGAAAGAACTTTCTTCTCTCTCCATTGCTTGTTCTTCAGGCAAATGCTATTTTCACTCCTGGTCTCTAACTTTTTTTTTTTTTTTTTACAAAATGTAAAACAATATAGCAACCAAAATTTTAGTTTAAGAATTAAAGAAAAAACAAAACTGCAGAGCAAATACCCCAGGTCTCACACCTCAGAACAATTCTTTTCTCTTTAAATTTATTCCTTGTCTCTCATAGATATCTCATATTTCACCTAGTAATATCCATTGTGTAAGAATAATTCCATGTGTTTTTATTTAATACACTATCTTAGAATTTTTCTGCACATATAATTTTTCTTAATGCTCCTGACTACTTGATATTACACAAAGTTGCTGTTACAATCCCATTATTTCGAGAAGACTCCATTTATTTTTATGAGCATCATTTCACTAACTATCCTTGTGCTAACTGCCCATTATTAAGGCAGACACTTTAGCATCTTATCCTTGTGTTAAATATTCAAAATGAGAAAACGAATGGGAAAACAAGTTATATAAGAAAGCAAGCATCAGAGCCTGGGAATTACAGATCACAACTCTATCATCAAGAATTCTGGGCTGGGATCTGTGAAGTCAGAGGTAAAGATGAACTCTAAGCAAAGAAGGTGAAGCCTAAGCATCAGGAAGTCAGGAAGACATAGACCTTGAGGGTCAAAACAGAGAAGGGTTTGGAGTTCCCAGGTGATTCAGCCAAGGCAGTATCGTAAAAGAGGAGGCATCCTTCCATAGAGCTTTGCTGTCTGCCCTCCCATTCATTCTTCTTGCTGTTTTGGTTGTTTCTCAGGTTACCAGGGATGGGGACATTTAACAGGTAGTATTTGTGGCTGAAGTAACTTCATGCATATTTGCTTTGCCTCTAACTAAAGCAGCATTCAGAAAACTGGAATTCCAAGGGTGAGCCTGGAATGGCAAGTTCATGCCCTACCCACAATATCTCCCGAGAGGATCTATCCCACTCATGGTCCCTACTGAAGGGGGAAGACAAGGGAGCTGTCCTCAGCTTGGATCAGGGTGGGCACCCAACTCAAAAGCAGCCTAATGCCTGACCTGTGAAAACAAACTGGGCCCATCTGGTTCGTTTTTAAGGAATTTTGCTGTTTGGAGACAGGCATTGTTGCCAGTTAGTGATGCTATGAAAGAATAAGCATGGAGTAGAGGCGCCTATCAGCCACAATGCAGCATGTGGGATGAAGTTAGGAGGAAATGGCAATCAAATGTGGTGGAAATGAAAACAAAGCGGACATCCTTGTGAAAGAATAATCAACAGAGGAGAAAAGCAGTTCCCCAAAGATATTCCAGTTCGTGCCTTTGCTAGCGCCTATTTCTTCATTTCCTGGGTTAGCATACACATGTATCTTTTCATTAAATCTTTTCTTTTTCCCTCCCAGAGGCACCTGAGTGAATCTCTGTTCCGACTAAAAGATCACTGTGTCAAGGACTCTAACAATGAAGTCTCAATAAAGAAGAAATTCCCCAGAAATCCCCAAATGTGCCTTGAAGTCACATCTCCAACACACAGAAGATTTGGCAAGAAAAACCAAAAGAGCTCATGGCCTACCTTTACAGGCAGACAATTAAACTAATTAAAAAGTGAGGTGCTGTATGCCTTTTGCCTTCAAGGTCAGGGCTTGACTTACTAGAACCTTGGCAAAGTCTGGCATACTGAAGAGAGTAAGAAATCATCCCTGTCGATGACAGACTTCTGAGCAGATGGTTAGTAAATCAAGGTCCTGATGTGAAATGTTGATGCTATTTAGCCCAGGACGATGCAGGTGAAATATTACCAAGTTAATCACAGAGAGAGAACTTCAGGAAGCCACTGGTCACTGTCCTTAAGGAAAAAGACCCTTCAGTGTGAGATGAGATCCTGGTTGCAAGGAGCAGAACTATAAAACCAATTTAGAGCCCCAAGGCCAGTGGGATAGGAGGGAGTTATCATTAAGAAGATATCATTTGTATTTGAAAAAGTGAACAAGAGGCTCCTTATTTTGGTAAACGGACTATGTATTCTGAATGGGTAAGAAAAAGGAGGGTAGCCTACTCCAGGATTGGTATAATAGGATTGGTAATATTAAACTCCCAATTGCAAGGATGGGTTCCTCAATATATTCAGAATAATCATAATAATAAGCACATAGTAGAAAAAGCACAGGGCTGAAACAGCTGTGTCCAAACACCAAATCTGTGGATTTTAGCTTTGGGCTGTGGGTCAATCAATTTCCCTTCTTTTATTAAAAGGGATTCATATTTCTACTCTTTAGGGTGGGCTATTCTTGCTCAGGTGGTTCTCCCTTGGGGTAGAATCAAGTAAGAAGTTCCTGGCTGACTTTTGCTTGCAGAGACAAAGGGCAGATGCCCAGAGTCCAGACTCCCACAGATAATGCCTATGGGAACCTCAGCACAGAGTCTATGGATATTTACGTTCTGGGTGCTGTATCCTAGAGAGGCCCCACAACACCCCTTGTCCTTAGGTGAAAACTGCAGCCAGGCTCCAAAGGAACTTGTTTAGAGATTATCATACTTGCACTTTTCGATTTCCTTGTGGGACTTTTTAACAGGAATTATTACATACCATCCTCACAGCTACCTTGCAAGGGAAGTGTTATTATTTCTATTTAACAGATGAAGAAATTAAGGCTCTGAGAAGTGAAGCAAATTGTCCGAGGCTGCACAGATCCTACAACTAGGATCTGAACCACTCATCATATTACAGTGTGCGTGCTTGTTCCATATCCCATGGAAACCCTGTCTAGTGGACTGTCATCATGGCACTTCATCAGCTAATTGCAGGCTGCTACCACAGCCTTTCTCACAGCTTGTCCTAGTTCAGTGCTTCTCAACACAAATGTGCATGTAAATCACCTGGGCTCTTGTTAAACAGCAGCTACGAATTCAATAGGTCTGGAGTGGGGCTTGAGATGCAAGTGCCCAGGTGGTACCGAAACTGTTGGTTTGCTGACCACACATTGAGTAGCAGCAAAATGCTAGCCAACACCCAATACTTGCAAACTATTTGCTGGCTTATGAATAGAACCCCTTTTGAAGCTCAGTATCTTCTCTCTCACCAAGCAGTTAGTGGTCCAATTTGTGAAGCAGTCTCAAATAGCTCTTAATGAAATTAAAACCAGACTGACATCCCTAATACTCTCCAGCTGTTATCCAGTATGTGTCATTAGGGTAACTGTGTGGGAGAGCTGAGAGTTGAAGCTAAAACAATACTCTAACCAAAATCTATTTAAAGCTGCAGGCAACATTTGATTAGTAAGGTAAGAAAACTTAAGGTAGAAATCATGGATTGGAGGCAACAGTAGTAGCTGTACCAGTATCATTAATTGAATGCCTTCTATATTTTAAATTCACCATATGCCGGGCGCGGTGGCTCAAGCCTGTAATCCCAGCACTTTGGGAGGCCGAGACGGGCAGATCATGAGGTCAGGAGATCAAGACCATCCTGGCTAACACGGTGAAACCCCGTCTCTAATAAAAAACACAAAAAACTAGCCGGGCGAGGTGGCGGGCACCTGTAGTCCTAGCTACTCGGGAGGCTGAGACAGGAGAATGGCGGGAACCCAGGAGGCGGAGCTTGCAGTGAGCTGAGATCTGGCCACTGCACTCCAGCCTGGGCAACAGAGCAAGACTCCGTCTCAAAAATAAATAAATAAATAAATAAATGCAGCATATATTTTATGGGCAACCCTTATAGCACTTCAGCAATATAAACATTATTATTAACTTTTACTCATAGTCTACTTTCATTGATAAAGTAATCTAGCTCAACATCCAAAAATATTTAATATTTAAATGTGTTAATATGTAACATAGAACAAGAGAATACAAGTTTAAATGTGGAAACAAGAAGAAATGATCTGGGTACAAACAAAGTAGCACCAAGAAGGTGGCTCTCAGTGACTGCAGAGGGACTGAACACATTCTTGGCTCTCAGTGAGCCATACTTGGTTCTCAATTTTCCAGCAGCCAACAAGAAAAGAGGAATCTAGCCAGTTGAACATTTTATAGTGATCATGCAATTAAAAAAAACCAAACCCTTTTCAAAGATAGCAAACTGTTCTTCAGACCACATCATAAAAGATATCTCCTCTCCTACCGAGGATGTCGTGTGCTGTAATGAATGACTTTCTCAACAGCTACTTACAACAGTCTCAAGGATGGCTTTCATTAGGTTATGTTTACTATAATCCTCCATGGAGGCTGATGCATTGAAACCAGGCACAATTCTGAAACGCAGTCCTTCTGGGACAAATGTAACACAGCCTAGCATCTCATACTTGGGGGCTCTGGTTTGATTCAGAACTACATCTTGGACTACTTGAAGAAATGGAAAGGTTGTGTGTCCTTCCAGGAATCTCCCTTTCCATTGTCATCCCCCCAGTGCCATTTTCTTGAAGATGATAATGAATGACACACAAATAAGTAAATTAATTAAATAAGGTGCTAAATGCTAGAAGGAAAATAACCGAGTACATTCCTGATAGAGATTAAGGGCAGTGGGCTGGGATGGTGTACAAGGGAGTAGTCAGGGAAGGAGTCTCTAAAGAGTTGGTGCTCAAATGAGATCTGCGGAATGAGAAGCATCAGGGGAAAAGCACTCTGGATGCAAAACTCCTAGTGCGGAAGGAGCATGCTAGTTAGAGGGACAAGCAGAAAGCAACTAAATGGTCACATCTTATCAGGTATTTACCATGCAGCTATGACTGAAGATGTAAACCAAAATAATTTATTTTAGAATAGTTGATCAATTTCTCTTCCTCTTTGCAATAATTATTCAGCAAGGACAGTCGGACACTCCTTGTTTAACGTAAGAAGCCTTATCATTTACGTGTAAGGACGCATGACTTTCTCTATAGTGGGACACATACATTTTGCTTATTCAAAATAGGCATCAGATCTTTAGGAATCACATTAAATACAAGGGATATCTCTCATGTCCAGGAAGATTATGAGGCCTCCTTGAAGCCTCATAGCACCAGAATTTAAAACACTAATTTGCCTACAGGGTAGACCTTTGCTTCTACACAATGGAGGGTACTAAAGCGTGAAGAGACATAATCAACATTAGGCTAGTCCTCATTTAAGGGCATTATTTGCCTTGGGGCTCTGAAGAATGAATGCAGTAGCTCACAAGTCCGCCCTTGTAGCCCTGCCGTGGACTATCAGCCTTAAGAAAAGCCAGCGGGGTGGGATGGCTCATGCCTATAATCCTAGCACTTTGGGAGACCGGGATGGGTGGATTACTTGAGGCCAGGAGCGCGAGATCAGCCTGGCCAACGTGGAGAAACCCCATGTCTACTAAAAAGAACATAAAAAAATTAACTGGATGTAGTGGCAAGTGCCTGTAATCCCAGCTACTTAGGAGGTTGAAGCACGAAAACTGCTTGAACTAGGGAGGCGGAGGTTGCAGTGAGCTGTGATCATGCCACTGTACACCAGCCTGGGTGACAGAGCAAGACACTATCTGGAAACAAACAAAACAAAACAAAACAAAACAAAGAAAAGCCCTGCAGGTTCTCTTCACAAGTATGTGATCCTATTCTCCTAAATTCCACCCAGCAAAAGTAATACTATTGCACCAAAACATACTATTCAAATGCCCACTTTTCCTGGAGTTTGCTAAGCCCATGGGTTGGAGAGGTTTCCTGTGTATGGATCCCACTGCTTTTTTACTTGGCTGGTCCTTTTCCTCTAGATGCAGTGTGGATTCCAGCATTCCCTCACCATCGTTTTGCTTTTGCAGAAACCTCTGCTTCTTACTTTCTCCATCTTATTTATCAGACAAGACCCCAGTTCTGGGTGAGTTCTCCCTTTCTTCTCTGAGCTTATACCCAATCTGCTCAATGTGGATAGAAAAGATGAAAGATAGCTGTCTAATTCACTTTAAATTCATGATCTCCGGCCTCAAATGGGCACTCAAAACTGCCCAGCAGGTCTTTTATTTTTCTCTTGTTGGTTTACTTTCCTACTCCCTGAGAAGACTGTTTTCTATCTTCTCTCCTGAAACCTCCTACATTCCTTTCTCTATACTCAGATGATGACTTCTCATTTCATGGACAAAACTGAAAAATCATCTTCCTTTCACCAAACCTGCAATCTTCATCAGGGCCCATTTTCTCCTTCTTTGCTCTGGTTAAAATGGAAAAAGTACCCTTTAGCCTATCAAAGTCTAATTTCTTCATGTACACCCAGGATTTTATCCACTCAAATACTGTCCTACTTTAGTTATTCCTTGTTTTTACATTATTAATCCCTCTCTCTCTTACTGAATCAGCCCCACCAATAAACAAACATACTGTCTTGTCTTCTGTATTTGTTTAAAGCAAAACTAACAGTCTCTACTGACTCCACATCGCTCCATGTACCACCCCATTTCTTGAGTTTGTAACCCAAGTCTGCATACTGCTGTCTGCATACTGGCTTCACACTCAGTCCACCTTTTGCCCCCTCCCACCCTCCCATCCAATGACCTCACTGGAAATATGCAGCCCAAACTTTCCAAAGACCTTCAGGATGCCAAGTCAAATGGACAACTTTTAATCTCCACCTTATTCAACATCTCAGCAGCAGACAACTCTCCTTCCCTTAGGCTCACTTCTGACTTCCATGACACCTGTTTTTCTTTTTTATCTGACTTCCAAATTAGAATGTTCTCAGGACTCAGTGTGAGCTGCTTTTCTCGCTCCCTGAGCAACCTCATCCAGTCTACTGACTTATTTGTTTTCAAAAAATATTGATTTTCATTTTTTATCAGAGAAGCACGTGTACAGAGTTTAAAAGACAGACAATATTGGCAGAAAGTCTATTGATATTCTCCAAACATCAGACACACTAGGTAATCTGACAGCATCATTTCTTTTCCTGGTTTCTTTACTCTGATAGGCTGCTGCCCTCTACCTCATTCAACCTGGCTCTCCTGCACAGCTGACATCCTGTGACTTCTGTTCACCACTCTTCTGTGCTAAGTAAAATACTTCCTGGATCTCTTTCTCTTTCTTGGTTTACAACTTTATTTTGCTGAAGAATATCCTTCAGTAGCTTACTAAGAAAGAGTACATACATTTGAATTCTTGAAATTACTAAAACATTATATCTCATTTTTTTGGGTTAATAATTTATCTAAAATATAATTCTATGTTAAAAATAATGACCACTGGGAATTTTGAAGCTGTTGAGAAGTCCAGTGTCATCCCGATTCCTTAAACTTTGTATGTGGTTATTTTCTTTCTGTCTAAAACTTCTAGTAAGATATTCTATCTCTGGGTTCTAAAATTTCTCAATGGAATGTTTCACATTGTGTGTCTTCCTTCACTCATTCTGCATGGCAATTAGTGGTCCCTTTTTGATGGGATAAATGTGTTTTTCAATTTGGAAAATTTGTATTAAATCAAATTAGTTGGTTATTGGGCTTCTTGTATCATCTTCTAATTATCTTCTCTCTTTCTTGTTATTATCTATTCTTTTAACGTTCTTGTTCTATGATTTATGAGACTACTTCTGTTTCATCTTTTGACTTTTCTATTGAGTTTTAAAATTTAATTGTCAGGTTATAATCTTCAAGAATTCTTATTCTCTGTTCCTTTTTCATAGAATCTTATTCTTTTTTTCTTTTTTTTTTTTTTTTTTTGAGGCGGAGTCTCACTCTGTCGCCCAGGCTGGAGTGCAGTGGCCGGATCCCAGCTCACTGAAAGCTCCGCCTCCCGGGTTCATGCCATTCTCCTGCCTCAGCCTCCCGAGTAGCTGGGACTACAGGCGCCCGCCACCTCGCCTGGCTAGTTTTTTGTATTTTTTAGTAGAGACGGGGTTTCACAGTGTTAGCCAGGATGGTCTCAATCTCCTGACCTCGTGATTCGCCCGTCTCGGCCTCCCAAAGTGCTGGGATTACAGGCTTGAGCCACCGCACCCGGCCAAGAATCTTGTTCTTGTTTGATAGACATCATGTCATCCCTCACCCATTCTAACAATGTTTTCATGCACTTGTGACTTTTTTGTCTTCTCCTTTCTAAAACCTGCTTGCTTTGGTTTCTCTTTTATTTTGGAGATGTTCCTAAAATGTCTATTCTTCTTGTATGTTTATTTGTATTTAAAAGAGAATTAATAAAAGCTGCTTGCAAGCTCTGTGAGCTTAGTGGGGCTCGACAGCTGGTCTATTATATCGTAGATTGTACCAGCCAAAATGGGGATTTTTAAATTCCTAAAACCTGGCTTTGGACATTATGATCTATCTGGAATCTACCTTTTCTCTCTCTCTGTCTCTCTCTCTCTCACACACATACACACACTCTCTCTTTCTCTCTCTGTCTCTCTGTCTCACTCTCTCTCTCTCTCTCTCTCTCTCACTCTTGCCTGAAGCCTACTATCCCTTTAGATCTGTGCATAAACATCACTACCCCAGGGGAGCTTTGTCTAGTCATCCTATCTAAAATAGCTCTCATTATTCACTCCCTCTTTCCTTACTCTAGAATATTTACCACAATCTAATTTATGTAATTGATGGATTTATGTATTATGCAGTTGAGTACTTTCCTGTATGCTTCCCACCATGTAACAATAAACTTTGTGTGGACAAGAATCATTTATATTTTCTTCAATGCGCTAACCTCAGGACTTTGCATTGAAACACAGCATACTCAACAAACACTTATTCAATAAATGAATGGATGGATGGATGAGTGAATGGATGAATAGTAATTCTAAATTTTTAATCAATCTCAGCTATAAGTATGTTTATAACATTAGGCAAGTCATTTAACCTCCCCAAACTCTGTTTTGTTTAGTCTCTTCAGATACAGTGAAACACTGCTTATTCCACTGTAGAGGTATTTATGAGGCACAAATGAAATAATAGATGTAAAAGTATTGAGTAAAGAGGTTTTATATAAATATGAGATATTATAAAGACTCATATAAAAGAATGTGGATCATTCCTTTTTATTTTTTCTTCTTTTAATTTTGAAACCACAATGTAACACTTCAAAGATGATACCTTGGTAGTATTTCTTAAGTGGTGTTAAGAGTTCTTTTTAGAACCAAATAAACTAAACTCTTAGATGTGATTTAAATGAGACATATCTTATTTTGACTCTTGAGCAAATAATGTCATAAGAAGATTTTGGTTTCTGGTTCTAACTCAATGAAGGGAATTGGCAATGTCAACTCATGTTCTGCTCTCAATTACAAACAAAGAAAAGAGTAAAGAAATTCTGGTTCAGGCCTTTTCTAGATCTATTGAGATAATCAGGTGGTTTTTGTCATTGGTTCTGTTTATGTGATGAATTATGTTTATTGATTTGTGTATGTTGAACCAGCCTTGCATTCCAGGGATGAAGCCGACTTGATCGTGGCAAATGAGCTTTTTGATGTGCTGCTGGATTCAGTTTGCCACTATTTTATTGAGCATTTTTGCATCAATGTTCATCAGGGATATGGGCCCAAAATTCAACAGCCCTTCATGCTAAAAACTCTCACTAAACTAGGTATTGATGGAATGTATCTCAAAATAATAAGAGCTATTTATGACAAACCCACAGCCAATATCATACTGACTGGGCAAGAACTGGAAGCACTCCCTTTGAAAATTGGCACAAGACAAGGATGCCCTCTCTCGCCACTCCTATTCAACATAGTGTGGAAATTCTGGCTAGGGCAATCAGGCAAGAGAAAGAAATAAGGAGTATTCAATTAGGACAAGAGAAAGTCAAATTGTCCCTGTTTGCAGATTACATGATTGTATATTTAGAAAACCCCATCGTCTTAACTTCAGCAAAGTCTCAGGATACAAAATCAATATGCAAAAATCGCAAGCATTCCTATATACCAATAATAGACAAACAGAGAGCCAAATCATGAGTGAACTCCCATTCAGAATTACTAAAAAGAGAATAAAATACCTAGGAATCCAACTTCCAAGGGATGTGAAGGACCTCTTCGAGGAGAACTACAAACAACTGCTCAACAAAATAAAAGAGGACACAAACAAATGGAAGAACATACCATGCTCATGGATAGGAAGAATCAATATCGTGAAAATGGCCATACTGCCCAAGGTAATTTATAGATTCAATGCCATCCCCATCAAGCTACCATTGACTTTCTTCACAGAATTAGAAAAAATTACTTTAAAGTTCACATGGAACCAAAAAAGAGCCCACATAGCCAAGACAATCCTGAGCAAAAAGAACAAAGCTGGAGGCATCATGCTACCTGACTTCAAACTATACTATACAAGGCTACATTAACCAAAATAGCATGGTACTGGTACCAAAACAGATATATAGACCAATGGAGCAGAACAGTGGGCTCAGAAATAACACCACACATCTACAATCATCTGATCTTTGACAAACCTGACAAAAACAAGCAATGGGGCAAGGATTCCCTATTTAATAAATGGCACTGGGAAAACTGGCTAGCCATATGTAGAAAGCTGAAACTGGATCCCTTGCCTCACACCATGTACAAAAATTAACTCGAGATGGATTAAAGACTTAAATATAAGCCCTAACACCATAAAAACCCTAGAAGAAAACCTAGGCAATACCATTCAAGGCATAGGCATGGGGAAAGACTTCATGACTAAAACACCAAAAGCAATGGCAATAAAAGCCAAAATAGACAAATGGGATCTAATTAAACTAAAGAGCTTCTGCACAGCAAAAGAAACTATCATCAGAGTGAATAGGCAACCTACAGAATGGGAGAAAATCTTTGCAATCTACCCATCTGACAAAAGGCTAGTATCCAGAATATACAAAGGACTTAAACAAATTTACAAGAAAAAAGCAAACAGCCCCATCAAAAATTGGGCAAGGCTATTAACAGACACTTCTCAAAAGATGACATTTATGCAGCCAACAGACATATGAAAAAATGCTCATCATCACTGATCATCAGAGAAATGCAAATCAAAACCACAATGAGATACCATCTCATGCCAGTTAGAACAGCAATCATTAAGAAGGAAACAACAGATGATGGAGAGGATGTGGATAAATAGGAATGGTTTTACTGTGTTGGTGGGAGTGTAAATTAGTTCTACCATTGTGGAAGACAGTGTGGTGATTCCTCAAGGATCTAGAACTAAAAATACCGCTTGACTCAGCAATCCCATTACTGGGTATATACCCAAAGGATTATAAATCATGCTACTATAAAGACACATGCAGACGTATGTTTGTGGTGCACTATTCACAATAATAAAGAGTTGGAACCAATCCAAATGTCCATCAATGATAGACTGGATTGAGAAAATGTGGCACATATATACCATGGAATACTATGCAGCCATAAAAAAGGATGAGTACATGTCCTTTGCACGGACATGGATGAAGTTGGAAACCATCATTCTCAGCAAACTATCATAAGGACAGAAAACCAAACACCACTTGTTCTCACTCATAGGTGGGAGTTGAACAACGAGAACACATGGACATAGGGTGGGGAACATCACACACTGGGGCCTACTGGGGGATGGGGAGCTGGGGGAGGCATAGCATCAGGAGAAATACCTAATGTAAATGATGAGTTGATGGGTGCAGCAAACCAACATGGCACATATATACCTACAAAACAAACCTGCATGTTGTGCACATGTACCCTAGAACTTAAATTATAATAATATAAAAAAAAAGAAATTCCGGTTCAGGAATGAAAATTTACCCCTATATTTGTAGCATAATTGTCCTTTAATATTTGCCCCATACTAACCAAAAATAGTGATTTCCAATTCTGGTAAATGTGTGGTCAAACTAGCACATTTATTCATTGTTGATAGAAACGTAAATTGATATAATTCTTCTAGAAAGCAATTTAGAAATATCTATAAGATGGTTTAAAGGTATTTATATCTTTTGGTACCATAACTATTTTGAGAAATTATCCTAAGGAAATAGTCCAAAATATAGGAAAAACTGTATGTTAAAAATGATTATTTCAAGTATTTAAAAGTTTAAACTATTATATTATTAACGCATATATTTCCAATAATACATTATTTATAATATATATTTCCAATAATATATTATTTATAATATATATTTCCAATAATATATTAAAGGTTCAGTAAATTTAAGGAGTATATTTGGTAGAACATTATGCAGCCACAAAAGTCAGGATCATGAAAGCTACACAGCCACCTGGAGAAATGTTTATGACATACATATATATAAAATTATATATTATATCAAATGATATATAAATGATACATATCATTTGATTTATAAATATTTGATATCTATCAAATGATAGATATCAAATATCTATCAAACATATATCATGATATATATCAAACTTATATATGATATATAAATGTATCAAATGATATATCATTATATCAAATTGTATATACACTATTATTACTGATTTTAAAATGTTAAAATTTTTAAAAAGTTTAAATAATCATGACCAAATACATCCTGTTTAAATGGTAAAATAATGGAAAAATTACTTTTCCACAGGTGCCTGGGGTTGGCCAATTGGTTAGCTACACGGTGTGTTTAAACTTTAGGAAAAGGATATAAAGAAAAACCATGAAGGGGAAGGGAAAATCACCTTCAACCAGATGTTGAACTTCTTCAAACTGAGACATTGCTCTCACTTTTAAAATACTCCCTGCATAGGTCTACTTGTGCCATGGTGGTTTGCTTATATATCTATGCAGGGAGTATTTTAAAAGTGAGAGCAATGTCTCCATCCATCTTCTTGCAGTAAGAATCAGAAACAGCCTCAAAACTGGAACTTTAGGAATACTACAGGGGAGTTGGGCAGATATCTCTAGCTCAGATGCTAGCAAACTTTTCCTATAAAAGGCCAGATAATAAATATTTTAAACTTTGCAGATCCTGTGATTTGCAGGGCAGCTACTCAGTGTTGACATAGTAGAGTGAAAATAGCCATAGACAATTCATAAATGAATAAGCATGGCTGTGTTCCAATAAAATTTTATTTACCAAAACCAAGGAATGGGCCATAGCTTGCGGATCCTTGACAAAGCTAGTATGTTTTTGTCTTCATGTGCTTTTGATGCCCCCATTTATCATAAATGCTTAGTTAGTTCCAGGATTTCCTTACCTCTTTAAACAGCTTCTATTTTCACTTGGCAGTAAACCTATTTAGTTTCACATCCTCAATATATCCTCTGGAGCCTTGCTTTTCAAAGTATACAGTCGGCTGACTTGCAACATTGGCATCATCCAGAAGCTGGTTAGAAGTAAGAATTTGGGGTCCACCCCAGATCTACTGAATCAGAATCTGCATTTTAGCAAAGTTTGAGGTGACTCATATGCACAGTACAGTCTGAGAGGCACCACTCTAGAGGAAAAAACCACAGTTGTCCCTGTGAAGCTGCCTAGTACACTATGACACTACGTGGTTCTTTAAAGAAGTTAGGGGAGTGGCCGGGCATGGTGGCTCATGCCTGTAATCCCAGCAGTTTGGGAGGCTGAGGTGGGCGGATCACCTGAGGTAGGAAGTTCGACACCAGCCTGACCATCATGGAGAAACCCTGTCTCTACTAAAAATACAAAGTTAGCCAGGAGTGGTGGTGAGTGCCTGTAATCCCAGCCACTCAGGAGGCTGAAGCAGAAGAATCCTGCCTTGAACCCGGGAGGTGGAGATTGCGGTGAGCGGAGATCACGCCATTGCACTTCAGCCTGAGCAACAAGAACGAAACTCCATCTAAAAAAAAAAAAAAGTTAGAGGAGCAAGTCAGTGTGCTATCACCTGGTGTCCCTCCTGGATAACTCCTCAGCTCCTCTTTGCCTCTTTTAAGGTTGGCCAAGGGTCCAGTGACAGATGACAGTGCTAGGGTTTTTCTTTTCTTCCCCAGTACAGGGTCCATCCTTCCATTTAGTCAGGGTTTAAACTCAGCTAAATAACAATACTTTCATATTCTCTTTACATGGCTTTCCTGCAAGGCACTGGGTCCCCGAAGTAATCTAAGAACCTAGAGCATTCAATAATTCCATGAGGCAAAGGTACAGATCTACTAGCCACAGTCCTGTTCGTGAGGTTATTAGGTAGTTTTTAGAGAGATATACTAGCACTTACTATGCTTGCACCCAAACTGTGAGTAGAGACATATTAGGTTCAACCACATAAAAACAGCATCTTGGTAGGTTATGTCTGGCATCTAAAAATCATTCAACACATGTGTGCTGAGGGGATGAAAACTTTTGCCATCCTAGGACACAAGATGTGATTTTAAGGTGTGATGTACAGGTGTACCTGAGAAACAAGAAACTAGAGGAAAAAAAAAATCACACTTTGGCAAGATTTGTATCTATTGTCCAGAGGCATAAGAGCCTACATAAGACACAAGCTTATAGCATCAAAGCAGCAAAAAGGAGGAGTGGACATAACCTATGTCTTTGGTAGGTTATGTCAACCTAATGGTAATACAAATAACTCACATTGTGGCTTAACTGCTGTCATTTGTTGTTACTTACTATTTGCCTTGTTGGGCAAATTTCACATACCATTATTCTAGCCAGCTCTCAAAATGACCTTGTAAAATAAATGTTTGTGTTTTCTATGTTACAGATAGAGAAATAGAAGCTCAGAGAAGTTGCATACAGGACCCAAAATTAAGCTGCAAACTGAGGTTTCAGTTTCAGAATCTAGGTTCATTCCATTGAATCACACTGCTTTTCTAAATATCACTTTTTAAAGTTCAAGTCCAAACTCTAGGCCTACAAAAACACTCATGGCTTACATTTGAGCCAGATTTTGAGGAAGGCAAAAGCACCTTAGGTATTCTCTGTCCGTGGCTCCCCCTTTCCTCCTGACATCTGTCTAGGTAATCAGTGCCATCATGTTGCTTATGGGCATCCACTAAAGAGCCTTGTTGATCCCTGACCTTCCTTTCCTCTAGATCACTGACTCTTGGTGGTTTACAACGTTTAGAATGCATCAGAATCATCTGGAGGTCTTGTTAAACACAGATTGCTGACTCCAATCTCTGGAATTTCTATTTCAGTAGGATTGGAGCTAGGCCCAATAATTTGCATTTCTACTACTTCTCAGGTGTACTGGGGCTTCTGGCCCAGGTGACCATAGTTTGAGAACCACTGTTCTAGACCTTGACCTTCCAATCTTCTAGCTCCTTGTTGGAGTTAAGCTCCCCTGAACCTCTGACAGTCCCATTCTTGTTCACTGCTAAACTAATGTGAGAAGCTATTCAGACTTGATAAATTCATGCGATGATAATGATAGGTAATAGAGTGCTTGCTAAATGCCAAGAACATTTGGCACACATTTAGATCCATACAAATGCTGTGTTGCTTCATATGCAACCCACTGCGAGAGTAGATCATACCCCAGTCAGGGGTGCAATTCTTATGTTGGAGGTGCCCTGGTTATGTTTTTCATTTTTTGGTGGGAGGGTCTTAAGTTTTCCTTTATCTTTATCTTGAGTTCCCTTCCAGTGTTCAAGATTCTTTCTCTTGCTGCCCTAGCTTTACTCATGGAAGTCCTCAGGATAGTGTTTGAACAGGAGGCTGAATGAAAAAGAAAACAATGGTCTGCATACACAATAAGTTAAATGTGTGTACAGTGACTGAAAGTCTTGCACTATGTGAGCAACTTGGAGTCCTCCAGTGGGTAATGACTGCACTCATGTATCACCAGAGAGAGGCTGGGTGTTTTCTGTTTCTGTTCCTTGGGGCCTTTGGAGTCGTTATCTGCCATACGCCTCTCTCCTAGATCCTTCTCCCTGGGAACTCTCTCTTGATTTCTTACAAGTGGGAGCTCTTCAAGTTGGTGACACTTACTTGGACAGTTCTCATCTCAGTACCTATAGAAATTTCTGATCACATGCTTGGCTTTAGCCTGTCCACTCCTCCTTTTTGCTGCTTTGATGCTATAAGCTTGTGTCTTATGTAGGCTCTTATGCCTCTGGACAATAGATACAAATCCTGCCAAAGCGTGATTTTTTTTCTCTAGTTTCTTGTTTCTCAGGTACACCTGTACATCACACCTTAAAACCACATCTTGTGTCCTAGCATGGCAAAAGTTTTCATCCACTCAGCACACATGTGTTAAATGATTTTTAGATGCCAGACACTGTGTGAAGAATTGGGAGGGCAGATGTATTCAACATGCAATATTTTCCCTAAATAACATCTTGTATTTTATGAAAATCCTGAGCATACTGACACTGAATATCAGGCCATTGAAAACACGTGGATTTTTTTGGTGTGTGATAAAAAGAGAAGCTAAATGACTACATTTATTACTGTGTGACTCAAGGTATCCCCACCCAGAAATGAAGCAGGAATGCCTTAGGTGGCATGTTTTTAGGGACTCCTTCCTCAAGGTTGCACAGATTCTTCCATTCTTTGCTGCTTTGGTTGTGATATGGGTAATACAAATATAAGAGGATTTGTTTCTTATTAATTTGGATTCTGTTTTTGATTTTAGTTTCATTTTAGTTTCCTATCCCAAAGGAATAGGATATAGGTCAAAATAGCTTTCATGTGGGAGAGAAGGTTGAGGGGTGGGTATCATGAGATTTGGGTGCATGAATCATGGCTCAAGGGGCCAAGAATAACAAGGAGTTTCCTGAAGATTCCTAGACAGCCAGGAATTATCTTGGGGGTGCTGGGTGTCTGGCAGGAGATGGGAATGAAGATTTAGATGATCAAAACTCTAGAGTTGAACTCCACTTATGCAAATGTTAACAAGATAGTTTTCTTTAATGGCATGAAATTAGCCTTATTCACCAGGTCTAACTGGATATGCTGTCCCCTCCCCTTTGGCTGGGGACTCTCATTCAGTATTTCAAACTGAGTTTCAAATAAGCATTCCAAAATCTTAGTGGAGCTCCAGATGAGTAGCTTCTAAACCAGAAATTAAGAGTCTCTGAGAAATCTAGCTATGAGCTGAGAGGTTGGCAACTGGGTTTATAATTATCAACATTCTCAAATATCTTTTTAAACATAATGGCAAAAGGCTCAAATCATAAAACTAATGATTGACAGGTCTCACTGTGTAAAACAGGTTTTTAAGGCATTCAAAATGCCATAAAGACAATTTTAAATGCAAACAACCTGGGAATTTTTTTTGAAAAATGTACAGTAAAAATTGTATATTACATATTTAATAATAAACAGAGCTCTTTCAAATAAATAATAAAAAACTCAATACTCCAACACAAAAAAGGTATATTAATTAGGGTATTGCTCACAATTGAAATGGTAAAATCTCAGTAATTTGTTACAATGGACATTCTTTCTCACTCATAAAGTCTAACATACATCCTATGGTGTGAATGTTTGTGTCCCTCCAAAATTCGTGTTAAAATCGAATCCCGAAATACATGGGGCCTTTGGGAGCTAATTAAGTCATGAGGGCAGAGCCCTTGTGAACAGGATTACCGCCCTTATAAAGGTGGCTCGAGGGAGCTTGTTAGCTCCGGCCCCTTTGCCATGTGAGAACACATAGCAGGCAGCATCTGTGAGAAGCAAGCCCTCATCAGACACCAAATACGCTGGCACCTTGATCTTGGGCTTCTCAGCCTCCAGAACTGTGGGCAATAAATATCTGTTGTTTATGGAGTCTAAGGTATTTTGTTATAGCAGCACAAATAGACTGGGACAATCAGTAAGTGTTCATTGTTGGCAGGGGGCTTTTGTCCCTATAAAGATTTAGAGTCCCAACTTTTTCCAATTATGGCTCTACCATTTTCAACATGCGGCCTCCAAGATGGTTGGATTCCACTTTTTGGGCTGATTGGAGAGAAAAAATCTGGGATTGTGCATGGGAGATTTTTACGGGCCAGTAGCTAATGTCATGTCCTATTGCACAGAACTGAGTCCCAGTCACATGGAAGTGCATAAGCGCAAAGGAAGGTGAGAGATATTGTACAGCTGTGTGTCCAGGAAGAAGAAGAAATGGTTGGTTAATAACTTTATATTCTCTGCTGCAGCAGGCTGCCAAATTTCATGCATTCTAGAAACCAAATGTTTATATATTCACTTAAAAACACCTAAAGCCCTGTGAGTCTTTATCTAAACTGAGACCCTAAGATTATAGATGTGAGAGTGTCCCAGGGGAGCTGAAAGGTGTTCACGAAACAGTCTTGTGACTGAACCGCTCATTGACTGAAAGAGTATAAAAAGAATATGAAGTTACAGATGGGAAGAGGATTTATTTAGAGAGAGAGAGTTATTGGTGTTCTATGAGTCCCATACTTCTCTTTTTTAAGCCTTGGAAAGATATTTCAATGAGATCACTTGGAGAACTTAATATATGTCTTATGGCTGAGAAGTCTAAAGAGAGAGAAGCTGAGGTAAATAGCTGAAAGAAGGAAATTAGAGGTTGCAGTTTGGGAAGTAACTTCGCTCTTGTCATGTATAAGAGGTTTGTGTTTTGTGCAGGCCAGACTTGAGAACCACATGCCAGGAGAGTTGGTGAGCAGTTGCTTCAAATCCTGACCAACAGGGGCCACTTGGAGAGACATGGAAACCTCAGCAGAGCAAGCTGGAGATGTACTGCCAGATGCTTAGAGGCTCAGAAAAGCAACCATCCCTAAGGAACACATGTACTTGTATCAAGAGAATTACAAGTGAGAAATTCTCAGAAATGGGATGGGGGATCTCCAAAGAACCCCCTAAAATGCTCCAGGAGAGAAAGCATGAGTTAAGTACTTGTTAGGTCCAGAAAGTATTGAGGCCAACTCATGACAGCATCAATCAAGTAAGAATTCTCCTGGGTCCCTTTCTTTTTCTCCCTCCCCATCTTCCAATTCCATAGCATCAGAAAGCAAGTGGGCAAGTCAGAGGAGAAGAAGACGGGCTGGGTGAAGAAAAAAGGAGCCCTCCTTTCTCACTGCAGGAAGCTGCCATGCAGGGGGCCCATGGTGGAGGGCAGGGAAGGTGGCAGGGGTTGAGGAACTTTACCTGTAAGTAAAGATTGAAGCTTAGATTACTACTCTGGGCTGGATATTAACTACTGAACAAAATTGTCTTATGACCAAAAGTGACTGAAGAACTTGTATCTGAAGTGACGAGGTTTTCATCCAAGTGGAGGATGGAGGAGTTTTGATGTACAGCACAAGACTGCATATTTGACTTCCATATAACCATTTCACCCACAAGTGTACACAGTTCAGAAAAGATAATGACAACATGCTAACAAGTATACTGCCTGGATGGTGGGATTATAGCCAAGTTACTTTTCTTTTTTTATGTGTATATATCTGTGTATTTCAAAGTACACCCTGTATTTACCATACACTCAGTATGATATACATACAGTACAGTGTGTGATAAATTATACATAATTGTAAAATATTCTGCCACATTCCGTATTGCAAGATGACTGTTTTCCTGATACCTAACGTCAAAATCATTGAGTGTAAAAGCCCTAATTATTTGATTTATGAACATTACACTGGACATGAAATCCATTTTTAAGTGGCCATATTGGTATCAGTTTTAAAGTGTTTTAAAGTGCCATGTTTACAGCAATTGAGTGATCATTTCACAGTGCAGTATCTCTACCCTTTTGCCCTCCAAACATCTGTCTGCTATTTCTGTATTTCTTCTTTCTCAGAGTCCTCATTAAAGTTATCTGACTTAAAAGAGAAAAAGTTTGGCATCCACCTCAAATCCTACCTTCTTCAAAAAGGTTTCCATCATTACTCTGTAAATCTCTTCCCCCTCCAGATTCCCATAGTGAAAGAATTGGCAGCACAAAGAGCTGAGCAATTGAGGAAGTACTGTCTCACATAGATAGATTCCTGAATGTTAGGCTTATTTTCTTAACTAGATCGAAGTTTCTTGATGCTGAAGAATGCTTGTAGTCTTGCCAAATGCCTCGAGTCCCTAACAGCCTACTCCTACACATCTATTAGGTGCAGAGACAAAATGTTTACTCACATTAAATGAATTTAGGTAAGGGGACATGCCTTCTTCATTCTTCTTCATCTTGTCTGATAACCTCTGTGCTCTTGAGGCACTCAGGAAGGTTTTTCTAGCCATGGCTCTAAGACTATTATTGTTTATCTGGTTTATATACCCTTGCCTTTTGGTTTCTTGCCTATCAGCATCTTTATCTGATGGCCTGCATTTGAAGGGTTTTGTTGATTCCTATGCCAGGTGAGCTCCAGAAAAGGGGGAGGAATGAGAATAAATATCAGCAAACACTTCAAACCACATACACTTGTTGTTTGACCTGGCTGTGAGTTTGGGAATGACTGGTAGACTATCTGCTTGTGCTAACTGTATTTCCCAAAAAATAAAGTATTTGAGGCATTATCTAATTTTATTATTATCCTTAGCTACTTTTTATTAAGCTCCTTCTCTTTATATTTTATAAGGCACTTTGCAAATATTATCTCAATTAATTCTCACAACACTGATGAAATATAGAATTATTTATCCTCATTTGCAGATGAGGAAACAGAGAGGTTAAATGACTTTTCCAGGGTCATTCATCAGCTAAATAGCAGTATTGAAATGTCAGTTCAGGTTTATTTGCATCTAATGCCAGCAAATACTTAAATACAAATGTTATTAGTAGCTTGTTTGTAACATCCCAAACCTGCAAACCATCTGAATGTCCATTGTCAGATGAACAGATAAATAAAATGTGGCATATCCATGTAATGGAATACTACTCAGCCATAAAAAGATAGGAACTACGGATACATACAACATGAATAAACCTCAAAAACATTATCCTGAGTGAAGCAAGTCACTAACAAAAGACATCTTATGATTTCATTTATATGAAATTTCAAGAGAAGACAAGTCTAGACATGAAAATCTGATCAACGATTGCTTAGGATTCGGAATGTCAGTGAGGATTTAGTACAAATGAAAAAGAGGGCATATATGGAAGATGGAATTCTTCATACTGCAGTATGATGGCTGTACAGCTGTTTAATTCAGTAAAAGTTATCAAACAAAAGGAGAACTGTATGGTATTTTGAGTTCAATAAAGCTCTTAAAAAGGAGTATATCCATTTTAAGTGTACAGATGAATATTCATCACTCCATTCATGATACTGGACACTTCTACCACTTTCAAAAGTTTTCGTGTACTCCTTCCCAGTCAATCCCCATTTGTCCTGTCCTCTGGATTAGGCAGACACTGATAGATGAGTTTGACCCATTCTAAATTTTATATCAATGAAATCGTATTATATTTTCTCTATTGTGTTTGGCTGTTATCACTCACTAATGTTTTTGAGAATGATCTATATTGCTGCATATATCAGTAGCTCATTCCACACTCCATTGTATGAATATAAGTTTGTTTATCCATTCACCTGTTGATGGAAATTTATGTTGTTGTTAGTTTTTGATGGTTATCAATAAAGATACTATGAACATTCATTTACAAGTCTAAGTAATACCTTTTGACTTTATTTTCTCTACTAGTTGTTTCCTATTTCACTTACTTCTGCTGCTAATTTATTTTCTTTCTTCTACTAATTTTGAGCATAATTTGTTTCTTATCTTCTAGCTTCTTAAGAAGGAAAATTAGATCATTGATTTTATACTTTTATTTAGTTCTAATATATCCATTTAAATTCTTAATTTTCCTCTAAGTATGCTACAGATTTTTATATATTATTTTTTCATTATACTTTAGTTTGAAATTCTGCCTAATTTCCTTTATGCTATCTTCTTTAAGCCATAGGGTATTTAAAAGAGTGTTGCTTTGTTGCCAAATATTGGGCAATTTGTAGATAGCTTATTGTTATTGACTTTTAATTTAATACTCTCATGATCAGAAAGCACGTATTACAATTTATATTCTTTGAAATACATTTAAATTTGTGTTATGACCCAACATGAAAAAGAATGTCTATTATACAGTTGTTGGATGTATTATTCTATAAATGTCATCTAAGTCAATTGGATGATTCACATTGTCAAATCTTCTATAAACTTATTGATTATTTATTTATTCTACTAATTATTGAGAATGAAATATTAAAATCTCCAACTGTAATTGAGGGTTGATCTATTTCTCTGGTCATAATAATGTTTGCTAAATGTATTTTGAAACACAGTATTACTCATCAACACATTTGGGATTATTATATATTCTCAATGAACTGGTCCTTTTCTCTTTATGCTATTTCTCATTTTATTTATAATTAGTTCTCTTTATTTTGACTTCTGTTGGCCTTACAGTTATGTAACCATTATAGCTTTTTGATGCATGGAATCTCTTCATTTTATATCCAAGCAGTCTGTATGTTTGATTTTAAAGTGTATGTCATGTAAACAGCATCTATTTATATCTTGCCTTTTAATATAGTATATAAATCTCTACCTTTTACCTGAAGCATGTGTTACATTTACATTTAATGTAATTATTGATAAGGTTAGGTAGAGACAATCATCCTGGTATTTGTTTTCTACTTGTTCCTCCCATTTCTTTTTTACTCTATTATGCCTTTTCTGCCATCTTTCAGTGAATTTAATTCCATTCTATTGGGTACAAGTATTCCATTTTATCTTCTTTATTGACATTTTAGATATATTCCTTTGTGTTTTTTTAAAATTATTGCTGTAGAGATTAAATATATATCTTTAATTTATTACAACGTACCTTCACATTATATACCTTCCCAATGTAAAAATGTTAACATAGTATAATTCATATTATCACCCTACTATACTTTATGTTCTTACGTAGTTTACTTTTATCATGATATAAATTCTTATTTTTGTTTTAAGCAGTCAATAATCTTTTAGAGATATTAAAATACACATATATAAATATAAATAGCAAAGATAATGAAAACATTTTAAATTTACTCTTTCTGATGTTTTTCATTCTTTCCTGTAGATCTGGATTCCATATGGCATAATCTCCCATTCAGTATGGTAAACTTCTTCTAGTACTTCTTGTAGTGTAGGTATGTTGGAGTGAATTATTTCATCTTTTATATATCTGGAAATGTCTTTATTTTGGCTTCAGTTTTGAAGAATGTGTTCACAGAATATGAGAATGTCAGTTGACAGGGCTTTTTTTTCTTTCAGAATTTTAAAGATGTCTTTATATTGTTTTATGCCCTATACTATTTCTGATGGGAAGTCAGCCATCATTGTACTCTGGTATGTAATATGCCTGTCTTTTTTTCAACTTGGCTGCTATAAAGATTTTCATTTTAACTTTAGTGTATTTGAGTATGATGTGTTTAGATTTGGTTTAATCTTTATCTTTTTTGCTTGTGGTTTACAAACATTTTGAATATATGGCTTGAAATCTTCTATCAGTTTTGGAAATTTTTAGCTCTTCAACCATTATCTCTTCAAATATTTTTTCTTTTTAAAAAACGTCTTCTTAAAAATACATGTGCAGAACATGCAGGTTTGTTACATAGGTATATGTGTGCCATGGTGGTTTGCTGGACCTATTGTCCTGTCCTCTAAGTTCCCTCCTCTCTCCCCCAACCTCCCAACAGTTTCCGGTGCGTGTTGTTCCCCTCTCTGAGTCCATTTGTTCTCATTGTTCAACTCCAACTTATGGGTGAGAACATGTAGTGTTTGGTTTTCTGTTCCTGTGATAGTTTGCTGAGGATGATGGCTTCCAGCTTCATCCATGTCCCTGCAAAAGACATGATCTCATTCCTTTTTGTGGCTGCATAGCAATCCCTGGCATATATGTACCACATTTTCTTTATCCAGTCTGTTATTGATGGGCATTTAGGCATGTTCCATGTCTTTGCTATTGTGAATAGTGTGCAACAAACATAGTGTATGCATGTATCTTTATAGTAGAATGATTTAATATTCCTTTGGGTGTATAACCAGTAATGGGATTGCTGGGTCAAATGGTATTTCTGGTTCTATATCCTTGAGGAATCACCATACTGTCTTCCACTAATTTAGATTCCCATCAACAATGTAAAAGCATTCCTATTTCTCCACAGCCTTGACAGCATCTATTGTTTCCTGGCTTTTTAATAATTGCCATTCTGACTGGTGTGAGATGGTATCTCATTGTTGTTTTGACTTGCATTTCTCTGATGATCAGTGATGTTGAGCTTTTTTTCATATGTTTATTGGCTGTATATGAGAAGTGTTTGTTCATATCCTTTGCCCACTTTTTGATGGGTTTTTTTTTCTTGTAAATCTGTTTGTAAATTCTGGATATTAGACCTTTGTAAGATGGGTAGATAGCAAAATTTTATCCCATTCTGTAGGTTGCCTGTTTGCTCTGATGATAGTTTCTTTTGCTGTGCAGAAGCTCTTTGGTTTAATTAGATCCCATTTGTCAATTTTGACTTTTGTTGCAATTGTTTTTGGCATGTTTTGTCGTGAAGTCTTTGCCCATGCCTATGTCCTGAATGGTATTGCCTAGGTTTTCTTCTAAGGTTTTTATAGTTTTGGGTTTTGCATTTAAGTCTTTAATCCATCTTGAGTTAGTTTTTTTTATAAGGTACAAAGAAGGGGTTCAGTTTCAGTTGTCTGCATATGGCTAGTCAGTCTTCCCAGCACCATTTACTGAATAGATCCTTTCCCCATTGCTTGTTTTTGTCAGGTTTTTCAAAGATCAGATGGGTGTAGATGTCTTGTGTTATTTCTGAGGTCTCTGTTCTGCTCCACTGGTCTATATGTCTCTTTTGGTAGCAGTACTATGCTATTTTGGTTACCATAGCCTTGTAGTATAGCTTGAGTTTAGGTAATGTGATGCCTCCACCTTTATTTATTTATTTATTTTTGCTTAGGATTGTCTTGGCTATACGGGGTCTTCTTTGATTCCGTATGAAATTTAAAATAGTTTTTTCTAATTCTGTGAAGACTGTCAATCATAGTTTGATGGGAATAGCATTGAATCTATAAATTACTTTGGGCAGTATGGCCATTCTCATGATATTGATCCTCCCTATCCATGAGGATGGAATGTTTTCCCATTTGTTTGTGTCTTCCGTTATTTCATTGAGCAGTGGTTTATAGTCTCCTTGAAGAGGCTAACATCCTTGTTAGCTGTATTCCTAAGTATTTTATTCTCTTTGTAGTGATTGTGAATACGAGTTCATTAATGATTTAGCTCTCTGCTTGTCTATTCTTGGTGTAAAGGAATGCTTGTGATTTTTGCACACTGATTCTGTATCCTAAGACTTTGCTGAAGTTGCTTATCAGTTTAAATAGTTTTTTGGCTGAGATGATGGAGTTTTCTAAATATAAAATCATGTCATCTGCAAACAGAGACAATTTAACTTCCTTTCTTCCTATTTGAATACCCTTTCTTTCTTTCTCTTGCCTGATTGCTCTGGCCACAACATCCAATACTATGTTGAATAGGATGGTGAGAGAGGGCATCCTTGTCTTGTACTGGTTTTCAAAGGGAATGCTTCTAGCCTTTGCCCATTCAATATGATACTGACTATTGGTTTGTCATAAATAGTTCTTATTATTTTGAGATATGTTCCATCAATACCTAGTTTATTGAGAGGTTTTAGCATGAAGGGATGTTGAATTTTATCAAAGGTCTTTTCTGCATCTATTGAGATAATCATGTAGTTTTTGTCTTTGGTTCTGTTTATGTGATGGAACACGTTTATTAATTTGCATATGTTGAACCAGCCTTGTATCCCAAGGATGAAGCTGACTTGATTGTGGTGGATAAGTTTTTTGATGTGCTGCTGGATTTGGTTTGCCAGTATTTTATTGAGGATTTTCACACAGATGTTCATCAGGGATATTGACCTGAAATTTTCTTTTTTCATTGTGTTTCTTCCTGGTTTTGATATCAGGATGGTGCTGGCTTCATAAAACGAGTGAGGGAGGCATCTCTCCTTTTCAACTGTTTGGAATAGTTTCAGAAGGAATGGTACCAGCTCCTCTTCGTATTTCTGGTAGAATTCAGCTATGACTCCGTCTGGTCCTGGGCTTTTTTTGGTTGGTAGGCTATTAATTACTGCCTCAATTTCAGAACTTATTATTGGTCTATTCAGGGATTTGACTTCTCCCTGATTCAGGTTTGGGAGGGTATATGTGTCCAGGAATGTATCAACTTTTTTTCTAGATTTTCTAGTTTATTTGCATGGAGGTGTTTATAGTATTCTCTGATGGTAATTTGTATTCCTGTAGGGTCAGTGGTGCTGTCCCCTTTATCATTTTTTTATTGTGTCTATTTGATTCTTCTCTTTTTTCTTCTTTATTAGTATAGCTAGCAGTCTATCTATTTTATTAATTTAAAAACAGCTCCTGGATTCATTGATTTTTTAGACTGTTTTTCATGTGTCTTTCTCCTTCAATTCTTCTCTGATCTTAGTGATTTCTTGTCTTCTGCTAACTTTTGGGTTAGTTTGCTCTTGCCTCTCTAGATCTTTTAATTGTGATGCTAGAGTATTAATTTAAGATCTTTCCAGCTTTCTGATGTGGGCATTTAGTACTATAAATTTTCCTCTTAACAATGCTTTAGCTGCATCCCAGAGATTCTGGTATGTTGTCTCTTTGTTCTCATTGATTTCAAAGACCTCCTTGATTTCTGCCTTAATTCCATTATTTACCCAGGAATCATTCAGGAGCAGGTTGTTTAATTTCCATGTAATTGTGTGGTTCTGAGGTGAGTTTCTTAATCCTGAGTTCTAATTTGGTTGCACTGTGGTCTGAGAGACTGTTTGTTATGATTTCAGTTCTTTTGCATTTGCTGAGGAGTGTTTTATTTCCAGTTATGTAGTTGATTTTAGAATAAGTGCCATGTGGCACTGAGAAGGTCTATTTTGTTGATTTGGGGTAGAGAGTTCTGTAGATGTTTACTAGGTCCACTTGATCCAGAGTTGAGTTCAGTCCTGAATATTCTTAATAATTTTTTGTCTCGTTGATCTTCCTAATACTGACAGTGGAGTGTCTAACTCTCCCACTATTATTTTGTGGGAGTCAAAGTCTCTTTGTAGGTCTCTAAGAACTTGTTTTATGAATCTGGGTGCTCCTGTATTGGATGCATATATATTTAGAATAGTTAGCTCTTCTTGTTAAATTGTTCCCTTTACATTATGTAATGCCCTTGTCTTTTTTGATCTTTGTTGTTTTAAAGTCTGTTTTGTCATACACTAGGATTGCAACCCCTGCTTTTTTTGCTTTCCATTTGCTTGGTAAATTCTCCTCCATCCCTTTATTTTGAGCCTATGTGAGCTGGGTCTCCTGAATACAGCACACCAAAGGGCCTTGACTCTATTAAATTTGCCTGTCTATGTCTTTTAATTGGGGAATTTAGCCTATTTACATTTAAGGTTAGTATTGTTATGTGTGAATTAGATCCTGTCATTATGATGCTTTTTAGTTATTTTGCACACTAGTTGATGTAGTTTCTCTATAGTGTCATTGGTATTTATATTTTGGTGTGTTTTTGCAGTGGCTAGTACTGGTTTTTCCTTTCCATATTTGGTGCTTCTTTCAGGAGTTCTTGCAGGGCAGGTCTTGTAGTAATGAAATCCCTCAGCATTTAGTTGTCTGGAAAGGATTTTATTTCTCCTTCGCTTATGAAGCTTAATTTAGCTGGATATGAAATTCTGGGTTGAAATTTCTTTTCTTTAAGAATGTTGAATATTGGCCCCCAATCTCTTCTGGCTTGTAGAGTTTCTGCTGAGAGGTCCCCTGTTAGTCTGATGGGCTTCCCTTTGTAGGTGACCTGGCCTTTCTCTCTGGCTGCTCTTAACAGTTTTTCCTTCATTACAACCTTGGAGAATCTGATGATATGTCTCTTGGGGTTAATCTTCTCGTGGAGTATCTTAATGGTGTTCTCTGTATTTCCTAAATTTGCATGTTGGCCTGTATTGCTAGGTTGGGGAAGTTCTCCTGGATAATATCCTGGAGTGTGTTTTCCAGTTTGTTTCCATTCTCCCTGTCTCCTCTGGTACTCCAACCAATCGTAGGTTCGGTCTTTCTGTGTAGTTCCATATATCTTGGGGCTTTGTGATTCATTTTCATTCTTTTTTCTCTAGTCTTGTCTGCATGCCTTATTTCAGCAAGGTGGTCTTCAAAACTCTGATATCCTTTCTTCTGTTTGGTGGATTCAGCTATTGATACTTGTATATACTTCACGAAGTTTTTGTGCTCTGTCGTTCAGCTCTATCAGGTCGTTTATGTTCCTCTCTAAACTGATTATTCTATTTAGCAATTATTCTAACCTATTATCAAGGTTCCTAGCTTCTTTGCATTGGGTTAGAACATGCTCCATTAGCCCAGCATAGTTTTTTATTACCCATCTTCTTCTGAAGCCTACTTCTGTCAATTCTTCCATCTGATCCTCCGTGCAGTTCTGTGTCCTTGATGGAGAGATGTTGCAAGCATTTGAAGGAGAAGCAGCACTCTGGCCTTTTGGGTTTTCAGCATTTTTTCATTGATTGTTTCTCATTCTTGAGTTTGCCTAGTTTTGGTCTTTGAGGCTGCTGACCCTTGGATGGGGTTTTTATGGGGGCTTTGTTGTTGTTGTTGATGATGATGCTGTGTTGCTTTCTCTTTGTTTTTCTTTCAATGGTCAGGTCCCTCTTCTGTAGGGCTGCTGCATTTGCTGGGCATTGACTTTAGGTCCTATTCATCTGATTAGCTCCCATGCCTGGAGATGACACTTCAGGAGGCTGGAGAGGAGCAAAGATGAGTGCCTTCTCCTTCTTCTGGGACCTCTGACCTCGAAGGCCACTAACCTGATGCCAGTAGGATTGCTCCTGTATAGGGTGTCTGACAATCCCTGTTGGAGGGTGTCACCTAGTTGGGTGGCACCGGGAATAGGGCCCGTTTAATGAAGTACTTTGTCCCTTGGTGGAGGGGGTGTGCCTCGCTGGGGGGAAACTCACTCTTCTGGGCTGCCTGGATTCCTCAGAACCACCAGGAGGAGAGGCTAAGTCTGCTGGTCCACAGATACTGCAGCCACCCCTCCCCCTAGGGACTCAGGCCCAGGGAGATCTGAATTCTGTCCCTGAGCCTCTGGCTGGAGTTATTGGAGATCCTGCTGGGAAGCCCCACCCAGTGAGGAAGGATGTGTCAGGGTCAGGCCTGAAGAGGCACTTTGGCCACAGACTGCTAAGCCAGTGCGTCAGGCGGTTGGGGACAAGTCTTGGAACCAAGCCATCTAGCCTACCTGGCTCCAGCAGGGGAAAAGCGCAGCCTGGAGCAATCGGCATGGGTGCCGCCCTTCCCCCACCCATGGAGCTTAGTGTGTTAGGCAGTGGCGAGTCCCAGTGCTGGCTACTGCCCCTCCCGCAAGGAGCTCAAAGGGCTTAGACGGCAGGCAGCAGGCAGCGGTATCTGCGGCTGCAGTGCCCGTCGCCCCTCCCGGCAGGAGTTCCGTAGGCTTAAGCAGATTGCAGCTGAGAGGCTGTTGAGAATCTGCGTGTTCCAGGGTTGTGATGCTAGGCCCTCGTGGTGTGGGTTTGTGAGTGGGATCTTGCAATCCGTGGGTTGTGTAGCTTCGTGGCAGTAGCACAGTTTCCCTGGCTGGGTAGTGCACTCACTCATTGCCTTCCTTGGTTGGGGGAGGGGGCTCCCCTGCCCCATGTGGCTCTCAGGTGGCCCACTGCATCCCACTGTTCTTCTTTCTCACTGTAGGTCATTATGCCTCCTAGAGTTCTGATGAGAGAACCTAGACACCCTGGTTGCTGGGGAAGGATTCACACGCTTATGTTTTTTCTTCCATGGGAGCCTTTGAACGCCCCGCTGTTACTAGTTGGCCATCTTGGCCCCACCCCTTCAAATATTTTTTTCTACCCCCATTCTCTCTCTCATCTGCTTTTGGAATCTCAGTAACAAATGTATTGGATCATTTGATATTGTTCCTCAGTTTTAAGCTGCTTTGTTTCTTTCTTTCTATTTTTTTTTCTTCTCTGTGTTTCAGTTTGGTTGACTTTCACTAAACTTTCTTAAATGTTGCTGACGATTTCCTCTGATTTTCCCGTGGCTGAAAAACCTTTTGAATAAATTCGTCTTTTGTGGTATCATGTTTTTTATTCCTAGCATTTCTACTTTGTTTCTTTGTATAGTTTTCATCTCTCTGCAAATATATCTTCTCTGTGAATACATGCTGTCTTTTCCACTAGATTCTTGGACATATGTTTATAGTTATTTTAAAGTTCCCGTCTTAAAATTCCAGTATTTCCTATCTTCACCCTGGCTCACATGTTTTTGCTTCTTTGGTAGTATTATTTTAAAAATTATATGCAGACGTTGTCTATTAGAAACTTGTAGAGATTGAACTAAATAATATTGCTCTCAGAAAAAAGTGCCTCTTTTCCTGTAAGGCCACTATTTGAGGAAGCTTATTCTATCTCTGATGTAGTTTATGTGGGTTTATAATTTAATTAGTCTAATAGAGCAGTAGTTAGATTCTATTTACCACTAGCCTTAAATATTTTGAGAGCATCACAAAGCATTTCATTCCAGCAAGACCTGGAATATCTGGTGACTAAGTTGCTCAAGTTTCAGCTTTTCAAACTGTGAGAATTATTTCTTTGCCTAACAGCCTGTGGCATACAGCTTCTTCAGTCAATAATAAGCTCTTTTTGGGAGGATTCTCATTCTGTTACCCAGGCTAGAGTGCAGTTGTGCAATTATAGCTCACTGCAGGCTCAAACTCCTGGCCTCAAGTGATCCTCCCGCCTCAGCCTCTCAAGTTGCTAGGACTACAGGTGCACATAACCATGCTTAGTTCTCTGAGAATTTCTTCTGCTCTTCAATTCTACCAGGGCCAAAACTAGGATGATGGAAGCAAGACAGCTAGGGCACAAAACTCCCAGGGTTGTGTAAGTGTGGTGTTGGGCTGGCAGATTTAATGTGTTAGATTGAGGGGGTGGAAATAACTTCAACAGACTTCTTAGTATGTTGATTGAAACCTAGGCCTAAATATGTCCAATACTAAATAAAGTTAGAATGCCAGACATGTGCTGATGTACTGAAGAGAAAGATATCCAAAGTCTTAGAGAGAACTGGAATGCTAGAGTGGGTTTATCATGTAATATCTGCTCACATGCTTTCTCTCTATGTCCTCTGCAGCATTATAAACACACACTTTTTACTATGCTGTGAAAAAAGAATCGCTGGGGGAGTCCAGCTTCCTTAAAGAAATGTGTCATTGTCATTCTCTGAAGGCCATTATTGACAGTGGGAACAGATGTCATTAAACTAGGCTCCCTGAATTCAGTGGGGATAAAACTTCAGTGTGGCAGATACTTCGTGGTGGCACTGAATTGCCAAAGACATAGTTACTATAATAAGCAGTAGAGCCAAAGTTGTTATAAGAATAATATGACCTGCAGAGATCTTTGATGTTGGCTTGTTGTTATCACAATGTTCCTATAAATGAAACAGATGGGCAGCCTACTAAGGTCTTACTTGAATTGTTTAAGCAGAGAAACTCTAAACCTGGTGAATAGAAGTCTAATCACTACACTAGATGTCATGACCCTTCATCAACTTCCCAGCCTTAAGCCAGTTCACAGACTGAGAATCCTTTGAATGGCAGGGAGGTCAAGTTTCCTTGAAGAAAATCCATGCTATACAACCAACAATCTATACTATCAATCTTATTTGCCATTCATACAGCAACCAGTGGATGTTTTCCAAGGTGATTGTGAATTGGGGAAGGGGGGACTAATTGGGCTTGCTCTGAATTGATACCACAAATTCCACTGTACAACTATAGTCAGAGTAGAGGACTGGGAAGGCCATGTGATCAGCAGAATTTTGGTCCATCTCACGGTGGGTCTAGTGGGTCCCTAAACTCAGTTTTGTTAGGTACCCAGTCCTGGAAGGCACAATTGGAATAGAAACACCAGAAACTTGGAGAATATTCACTTTGGCTACTTAGTCCACGGAATAAGAGCTATTGTAGAAGCAATGGCCAAGTGTAAGCCACTGAAATTGTCTATCTGCCAATAAGGTAAGCCAAAAACAAGACCACATTTCTGGATGGCAGAAATGAGGGATACCATCAAGGGAATTGAAATATGTAGGCATGATGATTTCTTCCACATCTCCATTCAACAGTGCAGGAGACACACAGACCTTGGAGAATGACCACAGATTACTATAAACTTAATCGAGTGAATAAGATGACCTTTCCTGTGGACATCAGTGAGTCTTTTTCATCAGCTACTGCCATTCTTGCCCAATGGGCTCACAAAGTTGCCATGGTGACATGTAGGAAGGTTATGCATGGGCTTAGTAACATAGCACTCTTGAAGTCCAACACAGCTCCTGCCACTAAAGAGCACCCAATCTGCCAACAACCTGCTGAGCCTGTGATATGACAATATGGCATCATTCCCCAAGGGCATCAGCTAGCCCCCTGTTGGAAGGTTGTTGACATTGGAGTACATCCATCATGGAAGGAGCAGAGCTGTATACTCACTGGAATGGATGCTTACTCTGAATACAGATTTGCCTTCCCTACCTACAATATTTCTACCAAAACCATCACCTACTGAGTTGTGAATGCCTTATTCACCATCTTTACATTCAACACAGCCTAGTGTTCAAGGATCTTGTTCTATAGCAAATGCAATACGGCCATGGGCACATGCTCATGGGCTGACCACATCTTTCAATCACCCATAAAGTGACCGGCCTGACAAAATAGTGGAATGACTTTTGAAGCTCAAATATAGTGGCTGCTGGTAGCAAAAACTTGCATGTCTGAGACAATGTCCTCTAGTATATGCTCTAAACCAGCAAGCAATACATGGTTTCTTCCATAGACAGGACTCATAGGACCTTGATGAGGGGTGGCCATGGCAGGGACTCCTCTCATTATTATGCCTTGTGACCTGCTAGAAACATTTTTGCATCCCTCCCCACAACTGTGTGAACTACTGCTCTAGAGGTTTTACTCTCTAGAGGAAGAATGCTTACACCATTGGGCATAACAATGGTTCTCTGAAAATGGAAGCTGAAACAGACACCTGGCCATTTTAGAATCCTCAAGACAGTGAATCAACAGGAAAAGAAGGGGATTTTTATACTGACTGGGGTGATTGAACCTGAGTACCAGGGTAAAATGGGGTTGCTATGATACAATGAGGGGAAGGCAGAATATGTCTGGAATGTAAGAAATCCCATCTGGAACCTCTTAATACTCCCCTGTCCTATGACTAAATCAAATAGAAAGTAACAACCCAGTATAGGATTGCTTATGGTCAAGACTCTTCGGGAATGAAACTTTGATTTACCCCATCAGGCAAGGAATCATAACCAGCCAACACATCTGCTGAGCACAAACTCAATGTAGAATAGGTGTGCAAGAAAATAGTTATAAATACCAGCAATGACCACCTGGCCAGATGCAAACACAGACATGAGGACTATAGTAGTTTTGAGTAGTTCTTTCTTATTTTGATATAAAATATTTGTGTATATATAAATCAATTTTTTTCTCATCTTTTCCAAACCTCCTACTATCTGACATACATAAGATATATTAATAGTAGTTAAACTTCTATGTCAGTGTTTTTGGATATTAAATAGGCAGTGTGACTCAGATAGAAGAATGAAATCACTAAAGATGGGAGGCAGGATAATGACCTCCCAGTGATGTGCATATTCTAATCTCTGGAACTTGTGAATATAGTAGGTTACATGGTAAAGGAGAATTGAAGCGGAAGATGGAATCAATATTGATAACCAGCTGACCTTACAATAGAGCGATTGTCTTGGATTATCCAGGTGGCCCAATGTAATTGTAAGGAACCTTAAAAGTAAAAGGGGGTAGTACCAGAGAGGTTGCAGCATGAGAAGAACTTGCCATTCTATATTGCAGGCTTTGAAGTAGAGAAAGGAAGCTACATGACAAAAATGTGGGCAGCTTCTAGAAATTGGGAGAGGTAAGGAAATAAATTCTTCCTTAGGGCCTCTAGAAGAAACACAGTGCTGTTGACACCTTGATATTTTAGCCCAAATGAGATGCATTTTGGACCTCTGACCTCCAGAATTATAACATAATACATTTGTGTTGTTTTAAGCTAAGAAGTTTATGATAATTTGTTACAGCAGCAACAGGAGGTTAGCATGTTTTGAGTTGCAGGAGAGGCACCCGGTGCTGCAGCAGCTGGTGTACTTTTACTTGGCTGTCCTCACCTGATTGCTGTGGGGCAGCAACTGGGCCCACAGTTTCTCCAGCTCCCACTGGACCCTCTTTCAGCTTCTCCAAGTGAAGAACACCCTCCTGGCTCAGGTGGATGTTGAGCTCTGTGACAGAGGGTACCACCTTCTCCTACAAGACACCTGCACCATCACAACTGGAGGGTTGGATACACTGAGAGGTCATGGTGGGCCCAGTCTATTCCATGGATTTCAGCTCATCATGGGTTCCAGTTTTTCCTCATCCTACCCCACTTCATACCCATTTTCCCTTCCTGACAGCTGTCCTTTTGACTTCAGGCTAAGGCATCAGATACAAAGCTGTTAACAATGACCTAAGGTGAAATTTACACAATAAATCCTGATTGTACCTACCACTCCTAGTGTTTTTTTTTCTCTCTGCTTGAACTCTGATTGATGCAATTATGCATTTAAGCTACTTTCATCACTGTTGTTAAGGGTTTTCCAGCATTTTTATGTCTTTAGAGCAGGAATTAGATCCTTCTATGTCAGCTTATTCTGCCGTGTTGAATATAAGTATTCTAAGTTTGTTTCTATATTGTTAAATTTATAATTTCCCTACCCCCTCCCAACATACCCTGTGTTATTTAGTGGAGAAGTTTATACTTGGGCACTGATTCATCTATCTTTGAATTTACCAGTCTCACTTTGTCTCCAAGAATTCTGAGTAAAAGCAGCACGAGAGTAAAACACAAGTAAAACTACTTGTGTCTTCACGGTGTTTTTTGTTTTTTTTTCAGATCCTGTCAGACATGGGAAAAATCTGTTTACAACCACAGAAATTTGGCTCCAGCTCCCACCTGTTATTGTTCTGGAGGCTCCATTCCTCTCAGTCCTGCTGTTTGCTCCTCAGTGACAGTTTCTCAGCTTCCTTAAATGGAACCAATGGAGCATCAGCTTTACTTTGCTGCAGCATTTCATCAACGCCCCATAGGAAGATGGAAGGCATTTGTAGGCTTAGATCCAGGACAGACTGAACTCCTTTGTCCCATAACTTTCTTATCACTTCATATCCTTTATTACTACTGCCTTTGGACTGACCTTGATGACTAGCTCTCCCATGCAAAACAGGAGTTTTCTCGGCCTTGAAGCTTAGCTCCCTTCAGTACAAACGTCTTCTTACTCCTCTCTACCCTAGATGAGCACAGATGGAAGAAATGAGCAATTTTTACCTCCCCTTCTCTGATCAAGAATCCCAATCATAATATCTTGGTGTCCAAGTCCCAAATTCACTGCATGAAAATAGGACTAAAGTCCCTGAAGCAGGTAAACAAATTGGTCACCACCATGACTCTTCCTTTTGTTTTTGTTTTTTTAGAGATGGAGTCTCACTCTGTCACCCAAGCTGGAGTGCAGTGGTGTGATCTCAGCTCACTGTAGCCTGCAACTCCTGGGTTCAAGTGATTCTCCTGATGTGGTTCAGTCTCCTGAGTAGCTGGGATTACAGGCACAGGCCACCACCCTGAGCTAATTTTTTAATATTTTTAGTACAGGCAGGGTTTCATCATGTTGGTTAGGCTGGTCTCAAACTCCTGACCTCAAGTGATCCATCCTCCTCTGCCTCCCAAAGTGCTGGGATTACAGGCATGAGCCACTGCACCCGGCCCACCATGACTCTTGATAGCTGCTTAATGTATAACTTATTTGTAGTTGTCTTTGTTTACATGCTATAAAGGTAATTTATTTTTTAAAAAAGAGGTTTATTTGGCTCACAGTTCTGCAGGCTGTAGAAGCATGGCCCCAGCATCTACTTCTGGTGAGGGCTTCAGACCCCTTCTATTTGTGGCTGCAGGTGGAGGGAAGCAAGCATCACATGGGAAAGGGAGGCGAGGGGAAGGAGGTACCAGGTTCTTTTCAACAATCAGTTCTCGTGGGAACTAATAGAGCAAGAACTTTATGACCATGAAGATGGCACCAAGCCATTCATGAGGGATCTGGCCCCATGGCCCAAATACTTCCCACTAGGCCCCACCTCCAACACTGGGGAATCAAATTTCAACATGAGATTTGGAGGGGACAAATACCCAAACTATATCAGTAGTGTTAAGCAAACGCCAGATTGAGAGAGGTATAAATGCATTTCTACATATAAACTGGCCAACACATGGTAACCAAGGCAATTTCTGAATGCTAATCTAAAAGGACCAATGTTTCCTGATGGTCTGTCTGCTTGGTCCTGCGGGGTCTCTTGCCTCTCTCACAGGACAGGAGACTACGGACCAAGGGTCGCCTGGGCCTCCAGACTGAATGAATGTCTATTACCTTTGCCTTCTTGATTATGCACCAAAATTTTGCTTGGGAGAGTTTAGACACATTAGATATATACCGCATAAGGAGTACAGTGGCATATTGCTCAAGAAAACACCCGGTATGGTTTTATCATTGCTACTAACACCTTGGGCAAGGTGTTAGTACCTTGGGCAAGCCATTTTATCTTCATTGGCCTCTGTTTCCTCACTTGTGAAGTGAAACAATTAGACTTCATACTTTAAAACCCTTTCTAACACTAACAGTCTACTATTATCTAAATAATGGGAAAAACATGTCAGGATAGGGATAACAAGTTCTTAAACTATAGTTCCTTGTGGGGAAGACTGGCTCTGGGCAATCCTAATTGTAATATACTGATATAGGAACTCACAAAGAATAAAATATGAAGATAGAATCACAGTAGCTCTGGTCTACAGAAGGAAAGATAAATCTGGCTATATTCAGACACAAATCAATCAACTAAATAAAGTAGCAAAGGAGAGAGAGAGGAATTCAGCTAGCACTTACATATTTAACCAATATTTATAGTTTTAGCCACTGTGCTAGTCACGAGGGAGCGGATCGTGAGCAAAACAGCCATGGCCCTTACTCTGGTGGGCTTACGTTCTAGCAGAGGAGAAAGGCATTGATTGAATAATCACACCAGTAGATAATTACAAGCTGTGATAAGTGCTATGAAGGAAAAGCACAGAGGCAAAGTAAGGGGTCAGGGCAGGCTTTCCTGAAAGTGTCATTTGAACTGGGATCTGAATAACTTAACTGGAGGCTTATGCATTGCATGATACACATTGCTGGAGATCAGGATTTGTGGGGGTAGTTTTAGACAGGCTGAGGTTGAGATGCCTTTGAGATATCTGAGTGGAGATGGAGGCAGTTGGATACATGGGCCTGGAGGAGAGAATGGGGCTGGATGTGTATATTGGGAGGTGCTGTGTCTGTCTACTCAGCAACTGAAGCCAAGGGTGAGCATGAGATCACCGAGGAATAAAATGCAGTGGGAAGAGAAAGAAGGCTAGGAGTATACCTTGAAGAACTAACCATATTCAAAAGTAAAGGAAAAGGAGGTTAAGAATGGTGATCAGGGAGATACGAAATTGGGAGAGGGAGGCTTGTGGAAGCCAAGAGAGTTTAGTGTTCTATGGAAGACAAGGTTGATGGTGCTGAACACTGCTGAGGCCAGAGAAGAGAAGAGAACTAGGCCCATTGGGTTCAATGACAGGAAAGTCATTGGTGGTCCCATTGAGATCTGTTCAAGTGGAGGGAGTCATGGAGTAAATGGGAGGGGAATAAATAGAGGCAGCAAGTTCATGGAATTCTTTTAAGTAATCTGATAACAAATATTTAAATGTTAGGTTTAAAGAGATGCAGAGAGGAAGGCTGAGATTGGGAGTGTGCCAGTTCCTTCTGGTTATGTATTCACTGCCCATGTTCAGCAGTTCTGGGCATGTCCCTGACCTACTGACTTAGTCATTCATCCACCCATTCTCTTATTCATTCAGTAAGTAACATAAATAGAAAACCCTCCCTACCTTTGAGGAGCTTACCATCTATTGGAGTTCAGGGTTTGCTTAAAATACTTCATTTGAGTATCTGCTCTGTGGGAAGCACTTTGCAGAGATGGACACAGAAATGAATAGGACATGTCTGCTTCCTGCCTTCAAGAGTAGAGTCTATTGAGACAATACAGGAATCAACAACAAATACAAAATAGCATTTCGAGACTGTTTTGCTCGTGCCCAGCTGTCAATGACAGTAATGCTGATTACAAGTTTAGCTAAACAGAGCTGTGAACTAAAGACAGACAAGCCTAATATGATGCTCCTCCTGTTCTTTCTGGAGAGAGGATTATAGAAGAGTGTTGCATGTTCAGCGTGAGTAGGACCTAGAGGCTGTGTTAGTTATCTATTGCTGTACAACAAATGACCGCAAGCTTAGTGTCTTAAAATACGAAACATGTATTGCAGTCAGGGCTGCAGGCAGAGCTTATCTGGCTCCTCCACTTTGTGTCCTTCACAGGATGCAATGAAGTTGTGATCCAGGGCTGTGATCTCTTCTGAAGGCTCCACTGGAAAGGGTTGCTTTCAAGCTCATGTGCTTGTTGGCAGAATTCAGCTCCTTTGGGACTACTGGACTGACCACATCAGTTCCTTGTTGGCTGTTAGCCAGAGACTTCCCTCAATTTCTTCCCACATGGGCCTCTTACGACATGGCAAATTGCTTCAGCAAAGCCTGCAAGCCTGTCCGCCACAGGTATCCAAAGCCACCATGAATTGCTAGGTAAGTTCTGACTCTTGATTTTCATTCAAGGTACCCGGATGAACTGTAATTTGCTTTCTAAGCCTTGTTAGCTCTCTTAGACAGCTGGGCTCTGATACCTTCATTGCAAGAAACTCCCAATTCCAGTAGGCAGCAGGACCCTGCCTTGTCTTGATGAATTTCTCTGACTCACAACACTGGCACTGACCAGAAAACAGGAGAGATTGCTGTCTTTGTGCCATTTCCGTCCCTTTGGTTTATAGCCTTAAGCTAGATCACATCACCTTCAAGCTCTGGAATCTTGACTCTTTCTTGGGGATATCACACTTTTTCCTGATCAAGCCATATAAATGTTCAGAGACCTGCTAAGCCCACACTCTGACTAAGAAACCCCTGTCATAAATCTCATATTTATTGAGATATAATTAACATATCATAAAATTTATCATTTAAAGTGTACGATTCGGTGGCTTTTAGTATATTCACAGAGTTGTGCAACCATCACCACAATCAATAGTAGAATTAATCTCTTAACCCAAAAAGAAACCTTGTATTCATTAACAGTCACTCCCCATTTCCCCCAAACCCTAGACAATCATTAATCTACTTTCTGTCTCTGTAGATTTTCATATTCTGGACATTTCAAATAACTGGGATCAAATAATATGTGGCCTTTTCTATCTGGCTTTTTTCACTTAATGTTTTCAAGGTCCATCCATGTTGTACTTGCACCAGTACTTCATTCCTTTTTATTACCAACTATACATATTACCAATATTCATAAATAATATCAAGGTACAAGGCATTGTATGGATATACCACATTTTATTTAACCATTCATTTGGATTGTTTCTACTTTTGGGCTATTATGAATAGTAATTCTATGAACATTTGTATATAAGTTTTTTGTGTGGACATGTTTTCATTTCTCTTGGGTACATACCTAGGAGTGGATAGTTGGATCACATGGTAACTTCATGTTTAGCAATTTGAGAAACTGCCAAATTGTTTTCCAAAGCAAATGCACCATTTCACATTTCCAGCAGCAATGTATTAGGGTTCCAAATATCTCCACATTCTTATCAAACTTGTTATTATCTTTTTAATTGTAGACATACCAGTGGGTGTAAAGTGGTGTCTCACTGAGGTTTTGACTTGCATTTCCCTGATGGCTAAATGATGCTCAGCATCTTTTTATGTACTTATTAACTATTGGGGTATCTTCTTTAGAGAAATATCGGCTCAAACCCATTGCTTGGCCTCATATGGTACCTGGCCCTTTCTGATCCTGCTCTGGCCCCTCTCCTTGGGATAGGAATCCAGGATCCAAGGTGACATGCCAGCCTAGAGCTCGTGCCCCTTTCTAATGCTTTGGGTACTGGGGACACTGGAATTCCCTGTCCAAATGGGATCCTTTAGGTCTCTTAAGTCTGTGGACCTGAGGGCAGACCATACTGCCAATCCACACACCCCAAGTCCTGAAGGGTGGTCACCCAGAGGGAAGCTGTTTGTGGAGAGTATGGGGGAGCGTGGACATGTGGGCAGGGGCGTGAGTGTGGCCCCTTATGGTGTAGGCAGAAACAGAGTGGGAAGAAAAGGTGGAGGCTGGCCTGGGTCTAGATACCAGCTCTCCCTGTGCTGACAAGTTCTAGAGCAGAACTCCTGGGAATGTGAGAACTCTCAACTTCACACCTAGTCTTCCAGGTCTTTATGAAGATAATAATTTTCAAAATTGGAAGACAGAACTTATTTAACAGTTTGCAGGCATGATTTATAACTTTTTTTTTTTTTTTGAGACGGAGTCTCGCTCTGTCGCCCAGGCAGGAGTGCAGTGGCCGGATCTCAGCTCACTGTAAGCTCCGCCTCCCGGGCTTACGCCATTCTCCTGCCTCAGCCTCCCGAGTAGCTGGGACTACAGGTGCCCGCCACCTCGCCCGGCTAATTTTTTTGTATTTTTCAGTAGAGACGGGGTTTCACTGTATTAGCCAGGATGGTCTCCATCTCCTGACCTCGTGATCCGCCCGTCTCGGCCTTCCAAAATGCTGGGATGACAGGCGTGAGCCACCGCGCCCAGCCGATTTATAACTTTTAAAACATCGGACATACATTATGTGGCTATCCATGTGTTCTTTTGCTCTGACCTACAAATAGAATAGTAGGGTCAGGGATGAAACTGTCCCTATTACATGTGCTTCCTTTGCTGGGAACTCAATAGCAGTCGGTTGGAGCTTGGTCAGGCCACCAAATACAAAGGGCAAATAAATGGAAGTAAGCGATATGCATGAGCCCAGAGAGCTTAAGAGCTAAAGGCAGACGCTCCAGAGCAAGGTTGTCTAGATTTTGAGTCCCATCTCTACCACATACTGACTCTGTGAACTGGACTAAGTTCTTAAAAATTCTCTAGGTTTGTCTCTGTAAAATGAGAATAATTATACTATCTGCCTCAAAGGAGTTCTGTGAATTTTAAATGCGTTAATATTTTCAGAGCATTCAGAATACTGCCTGGCCTGGAGGTACCATTCGGTGCTATCATTATTAGGGGATGCTGTGGGCACCAGAGAAGGCAGACTTTCTCAGATCTAGTTGTCTCTTCTTCAGTGGAAACCCACTAAGATCATCCCTAAATCCCAAAAGACTGCACAGAAAGTGACAAATTCCCACGGGTAAATTTCTTTCTGTTTCCACGGCCTTTTCAGAGAGCAACCCTCCCCAGCAAATGCCAATAAGCCCTGCTTTCATACTCCAGCATTCTCCAGCATTTGCATGAGGGCATTCTGAGAATAGCTTATGCTTGAGAACGGGATTTAGGGGAGAGCTAAAAATGCTAAAATTTGACTAAGTCTCCAAATGAAAAATACAGCTTTAGGGAAAACCAGAGACATCGCCTTCTTTTTCTTTCTGTCTCAAAATGCATTGTGATGAATAATGCCCCAGGGCTGCTGTATGCAAACTTCCACTGTGCTCATGGAGATAACTGAATCCCCTATAATGATGGGCCAAAAAAAAAAAAAAAAGAAAAAAAAAGAAAAGAAAAAGAAAAAAAAAGTAAATGGAGAAGGCTGTGGATGGGCCCAGTTTGGCTTTTAGCTCACAGAACCTACAATTATTCTGCAGTGATTTTTATTTACCTATTTAGTGCTTCCACTAGGCCAGGAAGGAGAGAGAGAGCTGGAGAGGGAGAATCTAGTCATAATTCAGCCCTCATGGTTAGGCAGCAAGCTCGAAATTGAAAAAGTTATTCAAATGGATAATGAAATGGGCTGAGTTTCTAATGTCCTCCTCCATGGGAAAATGGCATAAATTGTGGGGCTTTGCAAATGGCTTACATGCTGTTTGTGATGAGATTATTAAGAGTCAGCTCTGCCAGGAGCTGTGGCTCATGCCTGAAATCCCAGGACTTTGGGAGGCTGAGGCGGGTGGATCACCTGAGGCCAGGAGTTCAAGGCCAGCCTGGTCCAACATGGTGAAACTCTGTCTCTACTAAAAATACAAAAATTAGGTGGCCGTGGTGGTGGGCACCTGTAATCCCAGCTACTTGGGAGGCTGAGGCAGGAGAATTGCTTGAACCCGGGAGTTGGAGGTTGCAGTGAGCTGAGATTGCGCCACTGCACTCCAGCCTGGGTGACAGAGCAAGACTCTGTCTCGGAAAAAAAAAAAAAAGAGCTCAGTGATGCTGCTGTATGAGGGCATTATCCCTTTGCACCTGCATCCAAAGGAAGAGTGGAGTCTCTGAATTTGGTCTTCAGAGGATCCTTCAGAGGATCAGACAATGAGTGGAACCAGGGCCTCTTCTGGGTTGCTGAGATCCTCATTGGTGAAATTATGGGTAAGAATTGTCTTTCAAGACTGCGGCCCCAGATGAACCGTTTGAAACACAGTCAGACAATCAGGGTATGTTCCTCAGTGCTGCTCAGTCCAGAGGAGAGGTTGATAATATAAAAGACCTGTCAAAAACAGCATGAGGCCAATCCTAGAGGCTGGTGGAGCTGTGGCCACGACCACACCCTTCCCCCCATCTATTGTGAGGGTCAGACCCAAACAGTCTCCTCCATCTTAAGAATAGGCAACAAGTACATGGTGATCACTCCTGCTACATGGCCCATCTGCAGTCCCCAGTGAAATTCAATGTCAGTTTTGAATGTAATAACAGGCAATTTTATAGACAACAGCTCAGGGAAATAAGTAATATACTTTATTGTCACTTTATAGATTTGGAGTAACTAAAGGGCAGGAAGTAAAGTGATTTGCTCAAGTTCATATGGTTAGTGAGGCCATGGAGCCAAGGTGTAAATCTGCGGCTCCACGACTTTTCACCATATTTAAGCCCATATCCCTTTCATAATTGGAATTTTGACACTCATATTTTGCAGTTTGACATTTCGTGATCCAGAGCAGCACTGTCCAACAGAACTTTCTGCAGGGATGGAAATGTTCTATAATCTGTGCTGTCCAATATGGTAGCCCCTAGCTACATGTAGCTTTTGAGCACTTGAGAAGGGGCTAATGCGACTGAAGAGCTGAATTTCAGATTTTATAACAGTGAATTTAAATTTAAAAATCACATGTTGCTAGTAACTTACCTGCCATATTAGGCAACAGAAAACTATTCACCTATCCGAAGGAAATTTGATCCTACTCTAGACAAATACAGGGGTTTAGAGCATGCACTTCAGGGTCAGATTATTTCACACAATACCCAGTCAAATGAGAAATTAATGAGAAAGGAGTGGGGAGCTTTGAAGAAATATAATGAAATGGCTTAGAAATCAGAAAATTGAGGTATAAGTGCCTTATACTATATACATCACTCTTACTGCATTAATATATGACTGAAAAAAAGAAAAGAATATTAAAAAGTAACTGGAAAGAAGAGGTAATCATTTGTTGAAGTTTGCCCTAGCAGTATCTTCCTCATGTTGAACTATGGAGAAATTGTGAAGTTTGGCAGCAAGAGGCACAGTCCCACTTGCAGAGAAATGTGATCTGGCAGGCAGGGGATGCTCACTAGGGAGGTCACAGCCACAGCTTTGAAGGAAACCAGGCAACTTGGACATGAGGCTAAATGTCACACTGGAGACACAGACATATGATAGGTATCCAGTAAGCCCCAGGATTTCAATTCCAAGTGGAACAGTTGAAAGAAAAGAGTCAAAATTGTGTCTTTTTGAAGCAAGTAAAGAGAATACACAGTAAGAATCCAGGAGCCTGATATGTAAGAATTAGAAAGTTCTAGATTCTACCAGATGTTGGCCTTCAGGCTGCAGAGAAAGACAGGATCTATGGATGGCCATTGTTGCAGCGAAGAGTCCTGAGATGCCACAGTGTAGCAGCAGTTGTTGTTGCTTTGAGACAGGTGTCTAGGCTGGACGGCAGTGGTGCAATCACAGCTCACTTCAGCCTTGAACACCTGGGCTTAAGGCTGTAATTACTGAGGTATAAACCTCACATGTGGGAGCAGCATAATCAAACACCAAACACAGGTCAGGATGCATTTGGTTGCAAGTCAAAGAATCCTCCAGGTAGTGTGTTTTAAACAATAAGGACATTTATTATTTCACACAATGAGAATTCCAGAGGTAGACAGAGTGATTTCAGAGTTTGATTACTTTTACTGCATTGTATTCTCATGACAATTTCATTAGGGAAGTTCCTTTTGTAGCCATGAAGAATGTAAAGCTTTGGGAGGTTAAATTACTTGTCCAAAGTCACACAGCTGGCGGAGCCACAGTTGAACCCATAAAGCCATGGATACTCTAAATACCTAAAGACTACATTGCAGTGAGGTTACCTTACATAAAGGATTTTTGTGTGTGTTTTACATCAGCATTAGGAAAAGACAATAATCTTTATCCAATAGATATGTCCAAGGAAATATAATTTCCATTTTTTGAAGGTCAGAATTCATAGCAGAGAGAGATCATGAAGACAGTGTTCAAACTACACGGAAGGTCAAATTGGTAATGAACCCTATGGCTCAAAATAGAGCTTCCTATCAGAACTACCAGGTGTCATTTCATAGCTCCCACCCCTGTGAACGAACAGTAAACAAACAAAAAAATCAAACTACACGTCATTCCCCACAGTGCTGGCAGAATGCTCCATGATGCCAGTCTCCTTTTTCCCCCCTCATTCCCAGTGGCTGCTGTTTCCACAAAATGAAGAGACAGTGAGAGGCATGACATGGATTCATAGCAAAGTAAGAAGGCTGAAGTCAGCATCTGCAGCCCTGGGGGTGGACCACCCCAGGAGAAACTGACCCTGCACCAAGGACAAAAGGGAGTCCTGGCCAAATCTAGGGAGGTGGAGTCTAAATGTTGAGCTACTTGACCATCTGTCTATTTAAAGCCTCAAACTGGATTTTGTGTCAAAAAGTAGCCCACGAGCAAATGAGCCCATAAGCACACCTGCATGAAAAGGGCTTTAAAAAATATGCAGCCTGTGTATCATCTGAGAAAAAGGTATTTTTTTTTTTTTTTTTGGTTGTAGAGAATGTACACAATTGGAAGGTCTCAAACATATTCTCTAGATAGATCTAAGCTTGGCTTAGCCTATGTGGAGTGCTATTATTTTTCAAAAGGTAATTATCCATGTATTACCTTATCTGTTGCCAATGTCACGTAACACTGAGAAACTGATCGGCACACAGCCTTAAACGTCTAAGACTCTGGAATGGAAATAACTGCCAAATTTGGATTAAATTGATAAAAATAATTCCAAACATGATTAGAGTCACTCTGTTGTATATCCCACACAGCAGGTGGGAAATCCTTGAGAAGAATTAGGGAAAGGTTTAGGGAAAGCAGATTAATGGAGAAAGATTAAATGTGTTTCAAAAGCAGTACAAAACATATTTTAAATGACAATCCTTGCATGGGCAACGTTAAAAGGTACTTGGACATATGAAAAATTCAAGCACTTGGTTTAAATGTACATCGTGCAGTAAAACAATAGAAATCTGTCCATGTGGCAGAAATTGTACCCATGGGAGATGCTGGAGAGTGACAAATAAAGTGGTGATAAAGTTATTTTTCTTTTTATCTTTGCATTGAATTACACGAGTGATATGAAATATACATTCTTATTGTAAAAAATTCAAACAGTACACATACAATGTATACATCCCCCTGGATGTTGCAACCTCCTTGCCAGCCCCTCCTTCCCCATGCGTTTGTTTCCCAGAGTCGCCTGGTGCTAACTGGGATGTGAGGCTTCTGAGCTCCTTCTACTCATCTACCCAGGTACGCTCACATGTGTACATACATTTTTGTTTCTTACATAAATATAGACAATAATGTAAATATTATTTCATTACTTGCTTTTTCTTCACATACTAATATAACCTGAAGCAATTTTCCTGTTAGTACATATGTATCTACCTTATTTTTAAATGTCTGAGACAGTACCTCATGGCATGGTATTGCATAATTTATTTAGCTAATGTCTTGCTGATGACAGTTGGCATGTTTGCAATGATTTATTATAACAAAGATTCCAAAGAAGGCTTGTTTACTGATTTTCCAAGAGATATATCAGAGAAGGCATTATTTCTAGTGGACTCACTTAAAACTCACTCATGACCATTACTAGATAGGTAGCCTATGACGAACCAATTAATGCCACTTCTGCCCCTATGCCTGAGGCCAGGTAGCCACTTGCCATGATCCCTCCTCTTGATTTATTAGCATTCTAATCACTGAAATTTAGGGAGGGTGGCCCATCACATCACTGCATCCCGAGAAGTAATGCCATCTGCTCTCTCTGGGGTGTCAGAACCCCTCTCCTTCTCTCTTGTTGGTCTGTAGAACCACACCTTCCACATAATACATAAATAGGAGTTACTTCTGAATAGAGGGTCACTATGACATTATTTACACTTGTCTATATTTCATGTTTCTATAATGTACATGTATTACTTGCGTAATAAATAAATAATAAAAGAGGTGTTTAAAGGTACACGGTATTTTAAGAAAATCAGAAAAGAAGGCAAGTGAGCAAGCATGAACCTGGAAGTCACACAGATGCAACCATAAAACCTTATCATTTATTAATATAATGATACATAATAATGTATAATATATTACATATAATTTAATAATATATAACAATACATATATGAAAAATATCTTCTTTTTTTGAGATGGAGTTTCGCTCTTGTCGTCCAGGCTGGAGTGCAGTGGCAAGATCTCGGCTCACTGCAACCTCCACCTCCCAGGTTCAAGCAATTCTCCTGCCTCATCCTCTCAAGTAGCTGGGATTACAGGCATGCACGACCACACCTGGCTAATTTTTTTTATTTTTAGTAGAGATGGGGTTTTGCCATGTTGGACAGGCTGCTCTCGAACTCCTGACCTCAGGTGATCCACCCACCACGGCCTCCCAAAGTGCTGGGATTACCGGCTTAAGCCACTGCGGCCAACTGATAAATATAATCTTTACTTATAATCTATATGTTATCTATGTAAAACCAACCAAATTGCTGAATTTCTCTAAAGCTCAGTTCTCGGTTCTCAAAAAATAAGCTTTGTCCTTCAAATCCTAATTCAAGCTTCACTTCCTCAGGAAAAGTCAATCTTCCCTGATTCCATAACTCTGTAAAATCTTTCTATTATATGCCCAACATCCCTTCTTCACAGTGCCTGCCACAGTTAATCTTTTATCTTTATTTGTAAGTCAAATATATTATTTTATGTTTATTTACATTATTCAATTAATGTCTGAACCCCCCTGGACTGTAAACTCTGTGCAGAGAAGGACCATTCCTATATTTTATTCATTGTAGTGTCCTCATTACTTAGCATGCTGTCAATAAACCTGAGTTGGATGCTGAATAAATAGACAGGGTAGGAAACATTATCCCAGTTTTACAGATAAGAAAAATGAGGCTTAGAGATGATAAATGAGGTTTTCAAGGTCATAGAGCTTCCAAGAGGCAGTGCCAGGTCTCACATTCAGGTTTCCCAAATATGCAAGGTTCTTTCCATGAAGTTTGTTCCTTTGCGTTCAGGACAGACTAGAAAGGTCTGCATAAGGGGAACCGTATATAGTAGGAGAGTCTGGACTATGGTTTATTTTCAGAAGGGTGTTATGTCTTCTGAAACATAAACAAAGGAACTGAAAGAAAAACAGACAAGAAGAAAGGACCATGGAACCAGATGGAAGATCCAAATGAGAGGTGGGGTGGGAGATGGGCAGCAGACTTGGTGGCCAGGAGGACTGCGTGGAATGAGGATTGAAGCGTAGGTGTAAAAGAGGTTAAGAGATTGAGAACCTGACCCTCAAAGACTGGTCTCTGGACACTTGTTTTCAGAACACAGGCATCTCCTTAGGAAAATAAAAGTTACTTACAATAATAAAAGTAGTGATAATTGTCATTTATTAGATACCTTGTGTGTGTGTCGCACTGTGTTAGACGCTCTACCAATGTAGATTTAGTTGGTCCCCCAAACAGACTGGGAAAGATGCTAGAAACGTGGCTTGTCCTTTTCTTCTATTTGTTTTCACCATTCTAGTTATTAAGTATGTAAAGTGTTTCTCACTTCTTGTGTTTTTCTCACTTTTACTTTGTCTTCTGGTCCGTACCCTCCCTCCCGTCCTTTTTACAGCCAGGGATTGAGCCTCTGATACCCTCCATGAAATTCCACTAGGTCTGTCTGCCTATCCCCACCCTCTGTTAAATTAATTGCCAGTAAGGTTTAAATGACTAGCAGATTCTTACTGGATTCTTATCTCTCACAAGGACAAATGTATAATAATATTCTTAGAGAAACATTTAAAGTATTCCTCTAACCAAGTAAATGGATCTTTAATGATATTACTTAAGGCAGAGATGCAAGATATTTTTGAAGGGTGAAAAGATTTACCACACATTTGAAATTACACAATACCTAGGTCTCCACTAATTCCACCTTTGGAAGATTAATTCATTCTAGGTCTTCTAATGCTCCCCATCCCTTTTCCCACCTCTATGTTAATATTCGACAACTTCACATGCCCCATGGGCAGATAGGAACAATTTCTTTGTATATAGATAGCAATTCTCTCCACTGTCAACTACATCTCCCTGCACCCACGGGATCCCTGGGTAATGAGAAAGCTCGGCTGTCTCCAGGGTGTGGTGAATTAGGGCAGTTGTTCTGTTCCCTTTTCTACTGTAGAATGATTGGGATCATTGGGAGAAAGGTGGTTAGATGGGACTCACTTTTTGAATTTGTGTTATACACACAGCCCAAGAGCTGTTAGAGATCCTCTGTCAGTAATGACTAGTCAGTCTGTAGTTCTTTGGAGGTGCATTTGAGTTTGGCATGTGACATGGGGGGCTTTTTCTCTAGCCATAGTTGAGCCTTTAGGAGCTCCATGAAGTGTTTAAAGAAATTCTCCAGGATCTATTTCCTTCTCCTATAGAAATCTTTTCGTTCTAATATGGACTGGGGTTCCTGGTTTCTGACCTGTTACTTCAACCCTAGATTCTACCTCCTGGCCCATATCCCGTGTATAAACACTTCAGTTGAACTGTCTACTTGGCTTCTGATTTTGATTTCACAAATGAAGGTTGCCTCTTGGGCCATCTTCTTTTCTATTCTCTATAGACTCAAACATCAGTCTCCCTGTACTCTCTGCCCATTACAAGCTTCTGGGATTCTACTGTTCTGTGCTCCCACCAACCTGAGAGGAGAATTTTTTTTTTTTTTTTTTTGAGACGGAGTCTCGCTCTGTCGCCCGGGCTGGAGTGCAGTGGCTGTGGCTGGATCTCAGCTCACTGCAAGCTCCGCCTCCCTGGTTTACGCTATTCTCCTGCCTCAGCCTCCCGAGTAGCTAGGACTACAGGCGCCCGCCACATCGCCAGGCTAGTTTTTTTGTTTTGTATTTTTTAGTAGAGATGGGGTTTCACCATGTTAGCCAGGATGGTCTCGATCTCCTGACCTCGTGATCCGCCCATCTTGGCCTCCCAAAGTGCTGGGATTACAGGCTTGAGCCACTGCGCCCGGCCGAGAGGAGAATTTTGATAGGACTATTAAATGCTTTGCTCTCAGACCACAATTAAGAATTGTTTAGCCAAGTGATTTTAACAAAGGTTACAATGAGAATGCTGCTTAAGTCATTACCATACTGGGTAATCCTTGCTCAGCCTTTCTTCATAGACAAATGAAAATTCAGAACTTGTATCCCAGAGCTTGGGCTGAATATGGGAACATGGTGCAATGAGTCCCCTGAACTCTTGGGATAAAGGTGAATACCATGAGACAGAGTATGTACAGCAGCAATCAAAGTAAAAAGCCAAGCTGTTGGGATGATCAAGATGAAAGTCTGCATGGCTTCACCAAGGGAAAGAATCCAGGTACTAAACAATGGAACCAGAGGGTACCTTGTCAAAGAAGGAGAGGCTGGAGATCAACCTTGAGTTTGCTGAAGGAATCTCCAACCACTTTTTACAGGGTGCCTGTAGTCTCTGTTACAGATGTATAGAGAGCTGAGTTAAGGGGCCAAACTGGTATCAATAAATATGTGGTTAAGAGATTTACACATTGTAGCTTTTCAACTCTGGATCTTATTAGAAAAGATCTTATTACTAGGTACCTATTTTGAGTGTATCAGTTAGCTACTGCCATGTAACAAACCAACTCAATGCTCAGTGGTTTAACACAATTTGTTATAGAAATTTATAGGTAACATTATTATAACCCATGTTTCTAGGGGTTTGTTGCAAATCGGCTAATGTAAGCTGGGCTCGTCTGGGTGGCTTGGTCACCGTTGTTGGGCATACTCATGTGTCTGTGGGTTGGCTGGGACAGGAAAGTGGTGGAGCCTCTGCTCTAAGCTAGGGCAACTTAGTTAGGGAAGCTCCACTCTTCACGTCGTCTTCCTCCTGAGAATAGCAAGCTAGCCTAGCATGTTCTCACAGTGATGGCAGAGGAACAAGAGCAGGGCAGAAACACATAAGGTCTCTTGAGGCCTCTTCTAGGAACTGGCATAATGTTACAATCTGCCCCATTCTATTGTCCAAGGTATACTTTGTGATCAAACCCAAGTCAAAAGGCAAGGGAGTACATCCTGCTCACAGTGAGAAAGCACTTACAAAGATACATAGCAAAGAGGGTAGATGCAAGAAGGGAAAATAATTGCAGAAAATAACTCATTCCATAAAGTATGCTAGGCACTCACTGAAGAGTGGTATGCTCTTATGTGCTTTATCACCATATGTATATAATGGGTATTTTGATCCTGATTCTATGGAGAATCTTTATAGAGAGTTCAAAATGTTTATATTAGTCATTAAAGTAGCACATCAATTACGTGGCAGACAGATTTCAACCCAGGTTTCTATGGTTCTAAATTTGAGATGTTTCCAATATGGGATAAGAATTCACCAAGTTATCTGGCTGCATTCCAGTTAATTTTTATACAGAGCATACATACACACACCTATGTTATTACTGACACTTTAACAATTCAATAAATAAAATTAAAATAAAAATGAAAGTTAAAAACAATCCTTATTTTATTGCATGTTCCTCCTATTTACCAGTGTATTAGTCCATTCTCATACTGCAGACAAAGACATACCTGAGACTGGGTAATTTACAAAGAAAAAGAGGTTTAATGGACTCACAGTTTAATGGACTCACTGTGGCTTAATGTGGCTGGGGAGGCCTCACAATCATGGTGGAAGGCAAAAGGCACATCTTCCATGGCAGCAGGCAAAAAGAGAATGAGAACCAAGTGAAAGGGGTTTCCTCTTATAAAACCATCAGAACTTGTGAGACTTATTCACTACCACGAGAACAGTATGGGGATAACCACCCCCATGACTCAATTATCTCCGACCAGGTCCCTCCCACAACACATGATACTTATGGGAGCTACAATTCAAGATGAGATTTGGGTGAGGACACAGCCAAACCATATCAGCCAGCAATCTTCCTGAGTCTGCTAAAATTTTTTGTCATTTATTCTTTGCCCTTATAATACTCTAGAAAGTTTAACATTCTGTATTAATAATTTTTTCTGCCATTTATACATACAGAGCTGGTATTTAATATATTATAACATGGAGCTCATTACTAAGGCAATTCTTTCACATCATTAAAAAGCATTCCATTACTTAAAACAAAAAATTCTAACACCTTAGCACTAAGTATAGCAATTTGCTTTCATGATGTTCCTTTAAAACATGTTCAGAGGATTTATTTAAAGTTCTTGTGCCAGAGTCAGGCCTGTGAAATGTGTGATGACTAGAGCGGACTCAGAGAAATGATGACCTGAATCATCATGCTGGGGTCTCAAAGGGATTATTCCTATAGGCAAATGAGCTTTATTTCATACCAATTTAAACAAACAATGTAGGTTCTCGTGATTATACCTCAGTATCACTGTTGGAAAGGGATCTTGCTAGTTCTCAATTGCTTAACAGACATTTGCTGAGAAGCAACACGATGAGGAATCTTCACAGCCCCCATCTCACCATGTCAAGAAACTACAAAGAATCGCTGCTGACCAGGCCCCCAGCTAATCTGTGAATTCTTCCCAGGTGAGAATCAGTACCACATCCATCAGTTACAGCAAGTCTGATCTCTGTCCTCTCCATCAGCCTGTTTTAAAGCCTGAGACTAGGACAAATCCATTCTCACTTTTGAAAAGGGGAGAGTTATTTATACAATGACAGTCCATGGGTGGTTTGTGAAGAAGGCAATACAAAGAAGACAATAGCAAACTGAACTAAGAGTCAAGAGACCTGACATCTGGTTCTGGTTTAACCACTAACCAGCAGTGAAACCTTGGGTGCACTGCATCCCCTTCTTTAGCCTTAGTTTTCTCGTCTGTCAACTTTGAGAATAAAAAGTTAATATTTTAGAACCAGACAGTCCTAGGTTCCAGCTCCACATCAGCAGAGAGCTGGTAGTTCTTGGGCATATTACTTAAGCTCTTAGAGCTTGAGTTGTCTCATCTATTTAACAGAGATAATGATTGCTACTTTCCTTTCCCTGGAGGGCTGAGAAAAACTGTTGGTACTCAATAACTGTAAATTTGCTCCTTCACTTAGATCACAATCTGAATGTACTGTTCTGGAATTCCAAAAGCTAGACTATTGATGATTTGAACAATTATTTTTTCCTATGAGATGAGTCCTCCTAATAAGTTGCTGATAATAACACATCACTATACAACTCTTTTCAAGACATTTTTCTGTCATACTCCATTCTATCAAATTGACAAAAGACTTACATTCTTATTGTCTTATTTCCCATAGAAATAGTCTCAAACCAATGATAGGATAATGGAAATTTTTTCAGTCCTGTGATCCCTCTACAGGTTCTTCCTATGCTTACATTCTCATGAAATTGCACAAGATCACACACAGCAGGTTTCACAGTCATGAAACTAAAAGCCACATTAAGCCACAATGTGATGTCAGTCTTGTCCACCACTCACCATCTCACCTCAAAAACAAGTAGGAAAGGTCACATTTGGAGAAGAAAGTTTTATCTTCCTTTCTCCTTTAATTATAAGGTTTCCTGAAAGTTTTAGGGGAAAGGATTTTTTTTTTTTTAATTTTAATTCTGAAAAACAAAATACATTTAAGGGGTATGGTTTGCCTGACTTTCCTTCTGTCAGTCTGGATCCCAGTGGTTTTGGGAGCTATGGCAGAGAGGCACATGTGGGAGCACATACATCAGCCTGAATATATACTGAATATACATCAGTCTGACTGGCAGGTTCATTAACCAGTTATCTTTAACATTGTGCAACTTCCTTTGAGTTAATCAATTCAGAAAGTTATTGATCAGTGGTCTATAATCACGGCACACCATATAGAGATTTTAAATATGTTGTCTTGCTTGATTCTTAGATCTGCAGAGTAATGATGGTGGGAGAGGAAAAGAACAGGTATTTGATTCTTATAACTTAATACCTTCCATATATGTATTATGGTTGTTTCATTGAGACCTTTACCGCATGTCAGGTCCCATGCTAAGATCTTTGCTTTCATTATCTCTTTTAATTCTTCCATGATGTAAGTTGCTATCACTCCCATTCAGAAGCAAAGTCTTTCAAAGGTTATCCGGCCAATAATTTGTCAAACCACTCTTGTCTAACACCAGAGATAAAGGGTCTATGAAAGAAAGCATTAGGTTCAGGGAACACCCTTATATTATAGAGAGTATATACTGGAGGTGAGAACTGGACCTTTAAACTCAACAGCATTGCTCATTTAAATACACCAAAGCTTGGCTTATTTTACCCTGACAAAGTGCACTAAAATCCCCTTGTTGGAGAAGTAGCAATTAATGTGGATGGTAAGTATGTGGGCTGGTATTACGTAGTTGAAAATACTCAGGTCAATTTCTCAGGGTGATCTTAAGTGCTCATGGCAGACATCGCTTAGGAATAAATATATCATGATTTCTCCCATCCCATGAAAAGAGATCTTTATAGTGACATTGAAAAATAATCATACATAAGGTTGAACCATATCAAATTGCTGATTTCAAACCAATTTATAACCTACAAACTGACAACTTTTTATGGTTAAAATGTTTAAAAAGTAAATACAGTTCTGTTGTTTTTAAACACCTACACTAATTCTACTCCTTCCTAAAATCCCACTAAAACATGTCAAGTAGATAATTTTAAAAGACAGAAACCTACAAGGAAAGAAAAATAGGATAGGCAACAACAATTACAAAATTTCAGAGGCTGAAGAGCACGCAGATGAGTGATAACTAATTTAGCAGTTGCAATAAAGCTGAATCATAAGATGAAGTGAGGAAACATAAGGACCAATCCAAGTTGCACTGAAGAATCTTCAAGAGGCTCAGCACCCATCAGCACTGGAGCCTCTGGAACTGGGAATGAAGAGATGGGAAGCTAAAGTTAAAAGGGTTGGTGAAAAACATGTTTTAAAGGAGTTTCCCCCTTCCCTTTTCTCATTCCTTAGTAACCACCCCTTCTCCATCTCATCAAAATCTGGAGGCCTCTTCTCTGGAGAGGAATGTTTTTAAAAAAGGTCTTTGGACATGGTGTTGACAGAAATAGTTGATGGCAGTGAGTGGCTAATCGCATATCCAATGCTGAAAATTTCTAACCCTCTCCTATGGTTCAGCTTCCAGAATGCTGGTAGCCAGACTTTTGCCCTCCAGGCAGGATTTTGGAAGAGTACTCCCTAGAGAATATAACAAGCCCAAGGGGAAAGACATAAAAATAACCACAGGAGAGGTTCCCCTAAACAACACATTCAGAAAAGGCTACAGTAGATCTCAAATTCAATCAACTATCCCTTTCCTGCAATCACAAAAACATAAGGATTGAGTAACATCTGAGGACAACCGCTAACACAGAAGAGAAAGGCCAAAAATCAAACTGAAAAATGCAACTTATATATGGAGCCTAGAAAAACACACAGTCATCATTAATATCCCCAGAAATAAGAGAAGACAGTGTATTCATGAAACTAGAATGCTGTGAAAAATAGAATACACACACACACAGCCTACTTATGAAATTAAAAACACCACAGAAGTGAAAAGCTCAATAAAAGCATTTTTAAGAAAGATATTCTAAAGTCAGAATTGAATGATTTGTTTCAAAATCCAGAAAATAGTTCCAGAGAGAATAGAATAAATCCAGGGAAGGAAATAATCAATAAAATGATTCAAAAATATTTCCTGCAGTGGAAGGACATGAGTTTCCAGATTAAAAGGGCCCACTGAGAGGGCAGTGGGAGGAAAAGGGCTCTCATCAATGTACACTTGGTAAAATTTCAGAGTACTTGGCTCAAAGACAATAAAAGCTGTCAGTGAGAATCAACAGGTACACGAAAAGAAGAACAGTCAGAATAAGTTTATATTTCCAAACAGCATTACAGAAAAACTAGAGGGCAGAGAATCCAAGTCTTTAGAAAACTCAGTGGAAATTCCTAGCATGGCATTGTTCTGCTGGCGTAGATAGCACTCGACAGACAGAAAGGGAAGATAGAGTTATTCCAGATAGATACACCCAAGAGAAAAATGGAAAAGATAAATTTCTTAGTGTGGCTGACATGTGGAAAATTGTGATAAATTTTTGGAACTTATCAGAAAAATCAGCAATATATGCAGACAACTAATAACATGAAAAACAAATAAGACAATCCACTACAGAAAAGACAAAAGGCAAGAAAGAAAGCAAATATAATTCTCTACAGTGCAAAGCTGGGAATAATATTTGCATAGGAGCACCACAGTAATAACTGAATATTGATTTAGCCAAATATAATGGGGACAGGGAAGCAGAGTGGAAGGAGCTGAAACCTCAGAAGCTCAAGATAAAACTTAAAATTTGTTAGTCCAAAGAAAGCAATATATGCATATTATTCAGAAATGTGTGTGCTTAAACGTCAGAAGAGAAAACTAAAAGAACAAAACTGTCGCCTCAAGAGGAAGATTGAAAAGTGCGTGGAGCCATGAGGCAGGGAGTTACTTAGAAACTGTGATGAGCCTTTTATAATTATTTAACTTCTAAACCACGGGCACTGTTACTTTGATAGAATAAGTATTATTTTAAAAAATCTAAGTTCAGTGAACATGAGGATACAGCCCCTCTAAAAACAAGTTTTTTCACAGTTTTGACACAGGCCTTCTTACTATTACCAATACTTACAGAGTGGGTAAAATTGGCAAAGCAGTATGTTAAGCACTGTTTTTAGAGTCACAAGAATACATGACCGAAATAAATTCATCTTAGGGAGTTCAAAACTTTGACCTTACAAGATGAGTTGAGAAAGAAGGGTCAACACTTCCTTGTGTGTTAACCAGAGCTGTAAGCTCAAGAAGTACATAGGCTACAAAACATCATACACAAGACAGCATATTTTGGTAAAATGAATATTAATTACTAGTAAATAAGTTTAAGAAATAAATGTTAAACTGTTTCTTATTTCCCTCTGTTGAGCTTTAAATCTTCATTACTTTCTAAAGTGATCTTTGTCTCTGTGGGACTTTGTTGACAAATCGTTTCATGTCCTCTGGGCAAGTCTTGGAACATTCTCTTTGTGCTTCCAAGGAGAATAATAATCTTGGCAAGAAGCTGTAGTTGTACTAGCTTTATTTCTCTTAGCTGCGGGTGAATGTCCCTCCAAGGGCTCCTGCTCTGGGCCAATTTTGGATGGGTGAAGTGTGACGTAATTCTTATTTTTGCATCTGACCACTTAGAAGACATTGTATTTGTCCTTTCAGTTTCGGTTCTGATAGGTCACTTTGTGGTGATCTATATTTAAGAACTGCTGTTGAGAAACACTGTCTTAGCATAAATGCTAGACGCTGTGCTTTAACTCTTCCCTCACCTCTCACCCGCTTGCTGGTCTTGGTTTTCTCTCGCCGAATTGCCATAACTCCTCACTCTTTTGCTTAAGTCTCTCATTCTCTTTTGCATCATATCAAATGTTTACACAATTTTATGGAATTTCAGTTGGTGGTACATGAGCTCCTATGAGCATGACTAATTCTTTAACCTGATGAAAAAGCCTTCTTTGATACCTCTGCTTCTGTTAGCACATTTGTAAGTTTGGTTTTGTCTTTTCCACCCCTGCAAGCTCCCATTTGTAGTTACATTTTTTTTCTAATTTCTATCAAAGATCTATGATTAGATGATATCTGCTGCCTCGAGGGAGACTGTGTCCTTGTTGGTGTCTACTCTATATTGTTGTTGACTTTGTGACCTTCTTTAGAGTTATGAGTGTGTTTCTTCAAAGACTCCTTCCTACACTCTCCAAATTTACCACATTGGTTTCAGGGCCTAAATTCTGAATTCTGGCTGGTACATTTCTTCATTTCAGGTTTCATTTGGCTTGCAGTGGATCTACTCTCTAAGACTTTGCCTGTGTCTAGAATCAGGAGAGGAGACCTGGAAGAACTGCAAGTTTAAACTCAAGAGATGCTGAGAATAGAGAAAATACCCACAGAGCTGGGAAGCCAATGGGCATATGGAAAAGCTTGCAGAATTGAAGAATCCTGAAAACCCCAAGTACTTTCAATCCAGACCCAGGCTCCCAGGGGACACTGTGATGGCACTCACTCCAACCTGTTCCCTAGCAAAGGTCTCCAAGTAGGTCTGCTGGAGAATGTTCCCTTCTTGGAAAGCTGCAGCTAATAAAACTAAAATAAAGATAAAAGGATATTTGATTCTCAGAAATCCCATTTTCAGTCAATGTAACTAGAATACATGCACTTAATAAAGTAAAGCCGGCCAGGTGCGGTGGCTCACGCCTGTAATCCCAGCACTTTGGGAGGCTGAGGCAGGCAGATCACGAGGTCAGGAGATCGAGACCATCCTGGCTAACACAGTGAAACCCCATCTCTACTAAAAATACAAAAAATTAGCCGGGCGTGGTGGCAGGCACCTGTAGTCCCAGCTACTCGGGAGGCTGATGCAGGAGAATGGTGTGAACCCAGGAGGCAGAGCTTGCAGTGAGCCGAGATCGCGCCACTGCACTCACTCTGGCCTGGGTGACAAAGTGAGACTCCATCTCAAAAAAATAAAAATAAAAAAAATAAAGCAAAGCCATCTCTTTTTTCTTAGTTTATATATTCAAAGTAAGATTTACTTATGTTGCTGACGGCATTTACTCATATTATATATTCATTAAACATTTATCGAGTACCTACTAAGGTCCAGGTACTATAAAGTGGCTTATTCTTTTGGATTATAACTCAGCAGCATGTATTTGGAGTCATTTTTATATGATTAGTATTGGTAATCTGACTCTTGAGAATTTGTCTTAAGGTAATAATTCAGATGACAAAATCATAAGTAATATGAAAAACATATTTATAGCAGCAATATTTATAATGGTAAAAAATCTAAGTGCCCAATGATAGGAGAATTAAGATAACAGTGGTATATTAATTCCATGAATGTTAGGTACTTACTGAAAACAACAAATATAAAGTTTAGTAAATGGAAAAGAGTACAGGAGATGTTGGGAACAAAACTAAGACAGAAATTCCATTACAGTACAATTGCAATTATATACAAATATTTACATAGGTATGAAAAGCGACAGAAAAAAATGAGAAATGAAATAGTTGATATGATTAAGTGGTCATATTATAGCCTTATTTTTCTTCTTGAAAAATTACAAAGCTGTCTTAAGTAAAAATAATGACACGAATTGAAAAACATCCTAAAATCATCTACTTTTTGTAGTATATAGCAATGTGCAATGTATATGGAACTCCTAGGATCCTTAATATTAATAGTTTGGTTACATACGGAAATGTTTTGCCCCTTGATGTCAAGGGAAACGACATTCTCAGAAACCAGCAGCAATAACCAATATCATCCAATACTCAAGGGCCTGTAGTTTCCTAGCCTTAGCTACTTCATTTCCCAAACCAAACTTCCTTGGTTTCTATGACACTTCAGTTGGTTTCTCACTACTCTAAGAAGCAATCACACTTGTCCAGTGCTTTCAGAACCTTGAACTCCTTAGAAATCTCTTGGGGTAATAGAAAATTCAGGTCATACTGAGCTAAACACTTACACTCTGACTGAGCTTGGTTTCCTCATATGTAGACTGGAGATGCTAATAGCTCCTCTCCCACAAGGCTGTAATGCCCACCAAACACACGCACAACCAGACAGGGCAGGGATCTGGCTGCTTCTCTGCTAGGGAGGAGGCATGGTCAGAGAATCTGGTGTTTAAACCTGTTTAAACTCATGACAGAGTGCAGAGTAGATTCAGGCTGCTGCCAGGAGCCATTTCACAATTTAAACCTGTCTCCTGCTTGGGTCCTTTGTGACTTAAGTGAAATGCCTTTTAGACTCAGTGTCCTCATCCTTAAGATGGGGGCAAGAATCCTTATCCTGGTTACCTTGCAGAGATGTTGCAATTGTAACAGATATAATGGAAGTTAAAGTATATAGTAAACAAATGTGCTTCACAGGTCAAGGGAGAAGGAGAGCGCTCTAGTGGTAGAGAGAAGCTCTACCATTGGATTGGAGCTTGGAATCAGGAGTCCTAGGCCCAGATAACAACTCTGCCATCCACAACATGCCTTCACTCAGTTCCCTTGTTCTGTAAATGGGGCCAGCAATGCCTTCTGCCCTTCCTCCCAGATGTTTTTGAACATCAAGTGAGATAAGGAGAATAAACCTGGGAAGTGCTTCAAGTAAGACACTATTAATATTATTAGCCTCTCTGTTGTTACGGGCACCCTTGTCAGAGGCAATGCTCACCCTTGGTGTTATGAACCAAGTTTTTCCATTTCCATCCAAATTCAACCCAAATCAATTGAACTCTCGTCCCCACGGTAATGGAATCTGGAGGTGGGGCCTTTGCAAGGTTATCAGGGTTAGATGACATCTTGAGAGTAGAGCCCTGTTGATGGGATTAGTACCCCTGTAAGAAGGGATACCAGACCGCTTACTTGCTCTTTCTCTGCTATGTGAGGACGCAATGAGAACGTCGCCCTCCATAAACCAGGAAGAGAGCACTTACCAGAACTCAGCCCTGCTGGTGCCCTGATCTCAGACTTCTAGACTCCACCACTGTGAGAAAATAAATTTCTGTTGTTAACCACTCCGTTTCTGGGAAGACTAAGAAACTTGATGTTAGGCTCAGCCAAGAACACATTTCCTGCCCTAGATGTGTCTGTTATCATACTCCCCACCAGGGCTGGCAATCACCCAGGGCTGGGACTAGGGTCAAGAAAACGAAGACTTGCCTCAGGGCAGAATTTAAGGTGGTGCCTGAAAGTCAGCACCGAGATAAATATTTCAACACAATATTAAACACAACAACAATTTAATGCAAAATACCCAGGATGAACAAAATACCAAGATTTTAAGTAAAGATGAGATCAGTAACAGTGCTGTATCAAGCCACATTGGAGCCGGAGGCAAAAGGAAAAATTAGTAAGAGTGATTTTATTTTAACAATTTTGATATTTTGCTCACCATGGATTTTTTTTGTATAAATTTAGATTTTAAAAATATTGTCTTAAAATATGGATTTATCTTGATTCTTAAGTCGTGAGCCCTCTGAAGTTTTGTACCTGAGGCCACTGCCTCCCTCTCCTAACCTTAGTCCCAGCCCTGCAGTCTTCCGTGTCGTGTCATTTCATGGGGCCTACTGGCCCATGACCCTGTCTCTGCCTCTTCCTTGACAATCTAAGTTTACTGTCTACTGTCTGATTTTTCTAGGCCCTGTTCAGTAAATCTATGATGCATATTGAATTTGGATTTACTGAATAGTAACTATTGATAAAGGATTTATTCTCTCAGAAATTGGCCACTGAGCAAAAGTGTCCTTAAAACCCAATGTGTGAAGTCAAAAGAATGAATCTCTCATGGTGGAATGTTAATTTTTGATTCAACAAACAATTATGAAATGTCCAGTGGTTTGTGTCTTATGCTGATACTGAGGATATTTAGATGAAAAGATTCTCTCTGTTCTGAAGGGCATGCCGCCTCACAGGAAGCCAATGAATGACAGCACAGTGAGAGCGGTGCTCCATGGCAGACGACAGGCAGAAAGGGACGGCCAGGAACGGCTCTCAGTCCTGCCTCTGGAACCAGGGGAGTCTTCACAGAAGAGTCGCTGGAACTCACCAAATCTAGTAACTATTTTATTCTGATTCTATTTCATATATGCTTATTTTAGAAGAAATTGGAAAAGACAAAATATAAACAAATAAATAAAAATATTTACTCTCACATCCTGAGTATGACTATTGTTAGCGTTTAGGTTAGTTTCTTTTCAATTTGTATGCACGTCTATGTTTATATCTGCTAATATAAATAAGGTATAAATAAGATGTAAAATAAGGTATATCCAAAATATAGAACTGCTAAAACTTACTGCCTTCAGTTTGCTCTGGGACCTGCATTCCAAGTGATGGAGTTAAAGAGACAGAGAGAGAAAGAAAAGAAAAACAGCATTTCCACTAAAGCAAAGTTATCTTAAAATAGTTTACGTTTTTAACAAATGTTCAATCAATACCAAGTTCAAACTCCCCATCAGTACTTGTCTTTCCTTTCAGACTCTCCTGCCTGCTCCTTCCATGGTGCTGGGGTGCAGGAGTTAATGTGCTTGTCCTCTGAGAGGTGGGGTCTCTCTTGGCCTCCCATGACAGGGCGCATGGGGATCATGTGCCTGAGTCTGTCTGGTCTGAGTGTGCTGCTGGCACCACTGCTGCAGAGCACAGATCTTGCCATTGCTCAGGTATCCATGTGTCTGCCTCCATCCTGACCTCGAGCCTCTTCTGGCTCATAAGTTCTCTCAGCACTGCCAGGTGCCCCAACCTGGTGTGAAGCAACTTCCCTGTTACCACCTAGTCTCATGGCAGGAGAAGAGTTTGGGGAGACGGACACAGGTCAAATCCGCCTTCTGGGGAAAGGAAGAAGTTTGAGTTTTATTCTAAATGCATTGGAAAGCCATTAGAAGGTTTAGGCAGATAATTGTTACAAAGCAGTTCTCATTATGAAAGGATCACATTCATTGCTCTGTGAGAATGTATTGGGAGAGACAGGAATGGAGGTAGGGTGACTAGATAGGAAACTATTGCACAATCCAGGCCAGAGGTGATAATGGCCTAAACCTAGGTGGTGGCCTTAGAGATAAATGCAGGATTGATGTGGCAGGACTTGCTGGTGTGTTGGATGTTTAGCACAAAGGGCAGGTGGATGGTTACACCACTATTGAGTTAGAGGAACCTGGGTTGGGGCAGATTTTACATGAGGAGGAGACTAGGAGTTTTGCCTGGAACATGTTAAGTTTCAGATGTTCCTGAGATCTTCAAGGGGAGATGCTAAGCAGGCAGCAGGCTGCGTGAGTTCAGAAAACTGGTGTGGACATCATCAGCACACAGTGGACCTTGAAACCCATGGCAATGAATGCAATCACATGGTGATTCGTGATTCACGCAGGCCAAGAAGGAAAAGCCTCCACCTAGAGAGCTTGAGTAGAGGAAGGAAAGGGAGAGAGGGAGTCAGGGAAGAGAAGTGTGCCACAAACCAAGAAGAGTAAGGGTTCAAGGAGAGGAGGACATGGTGAACTGTGGGAAGCTGCTGAGAGGGCAACCAGGAGAATCCCTTCTCGGAAGCGCTTCACACCTCCCCTGGCAGTCAGGCAGCCTCTCCTATTCTCCCCCACCCTTCCCCAGCCCCAGATATCCTCTTTATACACTCATCACATTTCACTGTAGGTTTTGTTAACATATCTGCCTCCCTGCCTAGTTTGAGAGTGATCCTAATTTATCCATGAGTCTCCTCCAGAGGCAGCCCAGTTTCTCATCAAGTCTCAGTTCCCGGTAAATGTTAAGAGAGTTAAACAGATTAATCACCAGGGGGAATGAGGCGGCTGTGAAGAGCACTGGAAGAGATCTACGAAGGTTAAGAAGGGGCTGTGACTCCTTCAGACACAAAATGAGCAGGCACCATTCTATTAGAGGCATGCTATTGTGGGTGCCCATGTCTGCAGGGCTGGCTCCTCTGGCCTCCCTTAGAGAAACTCTTCTTCATGGCTGAGAGGAGGGGTCAGCTTGGGAATTAGCTCCACTGATTGTTGGCACTTGTGAGTTTTGGAAGGTGGAAGCGGGGCAGATTGGCTGTTTTGTGCTGGCAAACATGGCCCAGGGATATGCAACTCTTCTTCAGCATTGTACCACTTGGGGAGCTTCAGTGGTGGAGGCAGTGACTTCCTATCACTGGATCTCAGTGACTGCAGAATGTTCTGCAGCTCTGGGGGCAATCTCCTGACTGGGGCAGAAAAGGCGGCTTCCCTCATGGGTCAGGTCTGCAGTGCTCTGGGGGTCATCTGGCTCAACTTAGGGCTCACTCCACCAGTGCCTCAGTGATCTGATAAGTCAATTTCCTGGATTACATGTCATTCTCTTTGAAATACACAGGGGGTTTCTGGTTCCGGTTCTCAGCACTCACTGAGAACACCATTCCCTATAACTCTCCTAAGCAACAGCCTGCAAGGAGGAAGGAAACAATTAACATGGTGAAACAATTCCTCCTTCCTCTGTCTGCCCACCCAATTTCTGGGGGCACATGACCCAGGAGTGGCTTCACTGGAGTTGGTTCTCTGAAATGGAAAACCACGAAGGGTATGAGACTATGTAATATATGCTGATGTAAGGGTCAAACAGAAACTCGGAGATGAAGGTGAATAAGACAGCAAATAATTCTGTGTGGGACATTCTGTGCAGGCCTCCAAATTAAATGGAAATGGTGGGGATTGATGAAAGGTTCAGAGCAGGAATTGTGAAATGGCTCCTGGCAGCAGCCTGAATCTACTCTGCACTCTGTCATGATGCCATTGCCTGGGACTTATGAATTTTGCTTGTACAAGATTTATTATTTTCTCTTAAACTACAGAACTCCAAAATACAAGACAAACCAGGGCCCAAAGGTCTTTGTAGAAGTGGTAGCATCTGAGAAGGGGATGTTCATAATGGCACATGGAAGATGCTAAAACTTGCCTAATGAATGAAGGAATGGTTAATAAAGGGCTTCTTATGGCATGGCTGTGAGCATCCACCCTCACCTCTTTTGCTGTGGTTGAGCAAAGTGTTTTGAGCTGCATTTGTGTTCGCTTGATACGTGATATTGTTAAGAGCTTGATATTGCTCTTTGTAAACCTCCTCACCATTGGGACCATCCTCCTTGCTGCCTGCCTCCTTCCCCCTGTTTTCTCCAGCCTGGAATGGCTTCATCTCTGCTTTCTCTCAACCCACATAGCCCAGACTTGGCAAAACCTGGATCAAGTCCTACTGTCTTCCTCAAGCTGCTGGGTTTCTCTCTGATAGACATCTCACTTCTCTGAGCTGGCAACACCTTGAGCTTGTACACCCTTTAGAGAGTTTCATGCTGCTGAGTCATGAAGTTAGCTGAGTAACATTCATCTTGCTGCTAGAATTCCTGGAAGGGAAACCAGCTCACCTGCAGCCCATTGTATCTGCCTACTAGTTTACAGGCCTTAACTCTTTAAATCATCCTTTCAATCCTGCAAAAGACACAAGGGCTCTTAGAGCTTAAATAACTTTCCCAAGGGCAGCTGGCTTGGAATTGGCCAAGATGGGAATGGGCCTTGGTTTGGAACTGAGTCTATCTGGACCTTCCGTCTTGAGGCTCCCACTCTCTTGTACTGCCTCCCCTGACATCAGCTGCTTTACACAGCTAGATGGTAAGCCTCCTGTGCTCAGGCACTGAGTCCTTTCAGAGGGGTGTGCACCTCTGCTTGGAAGTGTCCTGCACATAATGGTTACTCAGTAAACATTATTTGGCTAATTGGAATTGTAAGACAGTTACCTTATAGTTGTATAGTACTTTAACCTTTACAAATATGCTTACATTTGCTAATTTGGTCCCTGTGATAGGAATGTTTATTTAAAACTCCCTATGACACAGATTTAAAAACAAACAAACAAAAAACCAGAAACAGTACTGAGGTCAAATGAATCTCCCAAAGTCACATAATAAGAAATCTTGGCCTCTGACATCTAATTTAGTTTTTCTGTTGAAGTCCTAGGCACAAATACCATAAAGGGATATTTCCGAGACAACTGGGAAGGTTTAATTATGGCTAATATATTCGATGGTATTAAGGAATTAGTTTCCTATTTCTTCTATAACAAATTACCATGTATTTACTGCCTTAAAGCAGTGGTTCCCAACATTTTTGGTACCAGGGACCAGTTTTGTGGGAGACAATATTTCCACAAACAGATGGTGGGGGCATGGTTTTGGGATGAAACTGTTCCACCTCAGATCATCAGGCATTAGATTCTCATTAGGAGCACAAAGCCTAGATCCCTCACATGCACAGTTCACCACAGGGTTCACACTCCTATAAGAATTTAATGCCTCTGCCGATCTGACAGGAGATGGAGCTCAGGCGGTAATGCTCACTCACCTGCCACTCACTTCTTGCTCTGACACCAGTTCCTAACAGGCCATAGACTGGATTGGTCCATGGCCCGGGGACTGGGGACTCCTACCTTAAAGAAACACAAATTTATTATCTTACAGTTCTGGAGGTCAGAAGTTCAAAATGAATTTGGGTTAAAATCAGGATGTGTTCCTTCTGAAGGCTCTAGGAAAATAGTTTAGAAAAAAAATTATTTTTCAGGTTTTAGAGGTCACCTTCATTTTTTGGCTTGTGGCCCCTTCCTCTGTCCTGAAAGCCAGCCACATAGGCTCTTCAAAGCTCACTCTGTTTTCATCCTCACATCACCCATGCTTCTGTCTCCCAAAGAATCCTTGTGATTACATTGGATGCACCTGGATAATTGAGGCTACCTTCTCATCTCCAGAGACATTGTATTCACAGATCCCAGGGATTAGGACATGATGTCTTTATGAGTGTGAATGTGTGTGTGTGCACGTGTGCGTGTGTGTGTGTGTCCTTTAGTTTACCACAGGAAGTATTGATAATTTTGGTACATATAATAATAATATAGTGATTATGGTTTTAAAATGACCACATTTGTTATAGATGCTCACTGAAGTATTTGTGGTGAAATAACATGATGTCTGAAAATCAGTAGATATGTGTGGAGAGAGAAATGGATGAAATAAGACTGGCAAAGAGATAATTATTGAAGATGGGTGTTAGCTACGTGGGGGTACATTTTATCATTTTTTTCTGCTTTTTGTATGTGTATGAAATGTTCCATAATTTTTAAACCACTATAGATATTATTAATTTCCTGTGTAACTCACTCTAATCTCAATCTCCTCTCTTCCTTCCCAGGTGGAATTGCCATGCTGAATTTGGTGTTTTTACTCCTTTCCATAATTTTACTATTACTATACATTGAATTGTAGTATTACTACATGTTTAATTACAGTACTACTACACATGCATGTCTTAAACAATATACAGAATTAGTTTTCACATTTTCACAAATTTATATAAATAGTATCATACTGCACATTTCTATAGAGTTTTTGCAATATATTCATGCCAACACATGGATAACTCTAGTTCTTTCTTTTTTAGGTAAGTAATACAAAGTATTGAACAGTATGGCTATAGCTAAATTCAGTCCTATGTTGATGTATATTAAAGTTGTTTTCAATTTTCAGTTACCACAAACAATGCTGCAATAGACCTTCTGAATACCTCCTGTATGAATGTGTGAAATTCCTTTCAGGATACTAAGTAGTGGAATTGCTAGTTTATAAGGTATATGCATCTTTCTCTTAACTGGATCTTGCTAAATATTTAATAATGAGGTGGTGCTAATTTATACTCTTTGGCTGTATATGAGATTTCCATTTATAGTCAATCCTCATCCTCATTTAGTATTTGAAGACTTCAAAATTTTTGCTAACCAAATTGATGTGAAGGAGTATCCACTATTTATTTTATTTTATTTTTTATTTTTATTATTATTATTTTTTTTTGAGGCAGAATCTCCCTCTGTCACCCAGGCTGGAGGGCAATGGCGTGATCTCGGTTCACTGCAACCTCTGCCTCTGGGATTCAAGCGATTCTCCTGCCTCAGCTTTCCCAGTAGCTGGGATCACAGGTGTGCACCACCACATCCAGCTAAGTTTTGTATTTTTAGTAGAGATAGGGTTTCACCATGTTGGCTAGGCTGGTCTCAAACTCCTGGCCTTAAGTGACCGAGCTGCCTTGGCCTCCCATAGTGCTGGAATTAACAGGCGTGAGCCACTGTGCCTGGCCCCCATTATTTTAATTTGCAAATATCTGATAGTGAGGTTGAGCATCTTTTTATCTGTTAACATTCTTTCATTTTCTCTTTTAATTCTTCTTTAAACTGTGTCTAATCTAAAGCTTATGTCACCTCTTATGCTTATTTTAATATTGTTATTTCCAATATTTTTTAAATTTCTGCTTTGTCTTTTTAAAGTTTCTACTTTGGCATTCTAAACATTCTTACTTTAAACTCTTGGCAGATTGTAAGATTAATTTCATTCAGAGTGAAGTCCTATTTTGATGACTATTGATTTTGTTGACTCTTAGATTTTTATTGGTTTTTGAATTTAAGTGTGTAGGCTAGTTTGAATTTGGGATTTTTGGTTCCTATGTTTTTTTTTTTTCTTTTTTCTTCCTCTTTGTCCCTCTGTCCACATATCCCTTTCTGTCTAGCATTTCCAGTGGCTCCTTCTTGGATTCTTAGGTTCCCAGTTTAGACCTGGGTCTTATCATGGTATTTCAGGGCTCCTTTTTTAAGGTGATATTGAGAGCATTAGAGAATCACTTATGGAGCAAGGGAGGGGCTTGTGTTAGATCCTGTTTGTGAAAAATATCTGTGCCTTACTGCCTTCAGAGTCTTGTAGCTTACTAAAAGCAAAAAGCTCCAGGTTGTGGCCAATAGCACTTTTTTCAGCTCTTATGCGTAGGACACCTCTGCACCAGCCTGGGCTTCAAGAAAGGAGCTTGGCTTTGGTCTGCTTCTTTGCATAGAGCAATTTTAGTCTTACTTACCCCACATATGCAACCCCTGTCTGGCCTGTCTCTGTTTATCACTTTCAATTTCTCACCTGCTTCTATTTTACAGAAATGGTTAACCAATTTTCTAATCCAGCTCTGACTTTTTAATTTTCAATTTTATTTGTTATAGATAGGCACCTACACAGAAAGGGTGCTTTTGGTGTGATTTCCGATAGTCATTGTGATTAGAGACACAGGCTAGTTTGCTCCGGGAGTTAGCTTTTTATATCCTGGGCACTTTCTCATAGGGTTGTTATGTGGGGTTGTTGAGACAAGATATGAAAAATACTGAAGCCACAGTTTTGAAGACACCATTCTGTTGTGCTCAGCACTGAATGTTTCTGCTAAGTATGTTGTGAATCTGATTCCTGTTTTCTTGTGAGTGCACAAATACACACAAATGTATGCATGCATGCCTTCATATTTCTGCTTGCAAGTATGATATCTATTTGTCTAATTTTCTACTTGTATATATTATGTGTTTATGTCTTTATTTGAAAGTACCCCTTTCTTAGGAGTTTTTTAATGTTCTGAAATTGACAAAAATGAATTGACGTGTGAATCTTTTTCATTCTTTCTTATTGATGCTCAGTGAAGCCTTTCATTCACTAGTTATGGGAAAGATTTTCTTATTATTTTTATATTATTCCTCCTCCATTTCTCTATTCTTTCTTTTGATAGATGTTGCCCTTTCTGGATTGACTTTTGTGTCTCATATTTTCCTCCTTATCTTATTCTCATATCTTTTTTGTTGTTCTCGTTCCGTGTTTAGAGAAGCTCCTCAATGTTTTTTAGTAGTTCTTTAAACAAATTTGTTGGCAAGCACACATTTTTTTTCCTTCTATGAATTCTTTCTTGTCCTTTAGCTGATGCTTTTTCATGGTGGCCTGTTCTTGCTTTATAGCTGAAATATATTCTCTCTCTCTAAGGATACTCATAAGAAGTTTTAACAGTTGTCTTCTCTTCCCCAGATTCGTTATTTGCCTCGTAATTTGTTGTGAATGTTCACCTTCCTGCAGCTGGGTGAGCTCAGCGATCTGGTGGTCCTTGGTCATCTTCCATGTTTATAAATGAAGGACTCTGCTGAGCATCTGACCCCAGAGAGCACTGTATGCAGACTGGTTAGCACCAGCTTCTCCCTGGATTCTGTCCTTGACAGGATGACTGACCAGCCGCTTTCTGTCCCAGATCTACTCACGAGCTGCATGCACAGAAGACACTCTGCTTTCCTTGTAAGCTTTCTGCCTTGGGTGTCCCTTTTCCCTGGTTTATCAGTTAACATGACTGCACCTCCTTTATACTCCTCCAGACAGTTATCAAAATCTCTATCATAGACACACCTTCCCACTCCTATTCTCAACATTTGAAAAAGTCTGTTTCATTCTATACTATCTAAGCCTGATGGGATTTAGGAGGCAGAAGCAGGTAGCTTAAGGGGTTCACCATCTTGAAGCAAAACATGAATTGGACCAACTGATAATTTAAAAAAAAATCACTCTGGCTGCTGTATGGAAAGGGGGTTGGATGGGGCCATAAGTTAGAGCTCAGAGGCCAGTGAGGTTCATCAATTTCTAGCGCAAGGTGATGGGGCCATGTCTGAACTGAGGGAGTCAGAAAAGAAAAAGAAGTAGAAGGATGCAGGAATGTATTTTGAAGGTAGGGCTGACAGAGGTCTCTTTTCACTTCTTCTGAACATGTCCATACTTGTGTGAGATCCTGGGATTGAGATAAGAGGGTCTGGGCCTCAGATGACTAATCTCAGAGAGTAGCATGGAATAGTGGATAGAATACTAGGTTGGGACAAAGGCAGGTCTAAATTTGAATTATACAAGTGATTTTTATAGACTACCTCATAGCCTCAGCATCCGCATTTATAAAATGGGTACACTAATACCTACTGTTTTCAGTCAGACAACACAATTCCCCTAGACAACTCTACAGAAGAGAATTATTGCAAGGACACAGGCAGCTTAGCCTGGAAGTGGGAGATTTCAGGCCACTGATGTCTCCACAACTCTCTATAACCCAAAGGATTTCCCTCTCACAGCATTTCCATTTCTGTATGTCTAGTGAAGCTCTGTTTTCTGAATGCCAATTTGCAGAAGGAGATAGTCTGATTGAATTAGGTCATTAATTATCAACCCAACTGGAAAAGCCCTTTCTAGTAGGTTGCTGACCATTGATTGAGAAGGCTTTCTCAGATCAAGTCAGGGGGCACTTCTGTGCAAAGAGCAGCACAACCCTTCTTTTCTGGCCAGAGAGAACTCCATGTGTTCAGATAAAAGGAGACCCAGGAGGCATAAGTACCTTGACTAACATATCCAGTACACTTATCTCTTAGGGTTGATGTGAATAGCAAATAAAACAAGACATGTACAATACATAGTAGGTAGTAGATTTACATGAATCCCACTTCATTAAAAAACAAACAAATAGAAAACCCCACTTGCATTCCATAAAAAAGTGGGTTTAATAATTGTTAGGCTCCTCAGCTTTCCCTATTATGGGACATCCTAATTAGCAAAAATTAGTTTAATTGTGGAAATGTAAGTAGGCTTTGAAATGCATCCAAAAATAAATACCAGAGAAATAAAAGATCCCAGGAATTTGGGGGAATTACTTTGTTTCCTTGGTTTTGTTTCTTTGTGAAAATCTCTATTGTAAATTTAGTGAGTTGAATTAATTATGCCTGATACATGCCTTCCCCTCTTTATTTTTCTTTAAACTCCAAGTCAAAATATGATTTATACATTCAGCACCAGGACTGTTCAATATCTACTTCTAAATCTGTATGGTTAAAAATATATATAAAAACAGAACCTGTTATACTGTCATTTAATTAATAAAGGCAGAATTCTCAGTTTTCCCACCATATGCATTCTTTTGTTCAGTTGCAATGTAGGTGCTATTTGCTGCATTCCTTTTTAACTTTTAATAAGCTTCCTTTCTGTAAAGTGTGGATAATGTTGTAAAAGAGTAGCTAAAACATATTTTCAAAAGAAAAACAATCCTTAACTGAAAAATGATCCAAAGGAAGGGGGAAAAAAGAAAACTACCCTGACACATTCACATACATTTAACATTCCTTATGTGTTACTGCTTATTAGATCAAAAGAGAGGACAGAGAACAGCCTCACTTTTTCTGATTTTGTATTTTATCACTCAGTTCTTTCAATTCTGCTTCATTAACATTTCTGTTTCTGGAGGAAACTGGAGGCATGTGGAGAGAAAACACACTGTGGGGTCTGAAGACCTGGAACTGTGTAGCAGTCCTATAGTTAACAAGCTCAACCTATCAGCTGAGGAATAAGTAGGTTTGGACTAGGCCAGAGTTTCCCAAAGAAATAGCCTAACACTGCTGATCTGGGATTTGTGAACATTCCATAACACTGACTCACATAATGATATGTTAATCCTTTTCTTCAATTTATGTTCAGTACTTTTCTTGCATTATATCATGGAGAAAGCTTCAATTTGATGCTGGTATGTCCTTAACATCTTTCTACCCTTGATCTTAGCCAAAAGGTTGAGAAACAATCTTCAACACCTTTCTAATCCCTTACTGATTTTCCTTTTTTAACAGAGCAAACCTCAGGCTCAGGCCCTTTGGCAGGCAGTGGTATCTAGCTGGAATTTAAAAATCACCCCCCTCACCTCCCGTGGCATTTGATGTTAAGGTCACTACTAATTATGGCAAGTGATTCCGCTATTCCATTTATAAAAATAATACAATGTTTTCTTTTAAAATAAATGAAATCTAAGTTTTAGAAGTATGTCTAATGAGTACAGTCACATGTCACTTAACAGTGGATACATTCTGAGAACTGCATTGTTAGGTGGTTTTGTTGTTGTGTGAACATCATTGAATGTATTTACATAAACCTAGAAGGGATAGCCTACTACACACCTAGGCTACATGGTATAGCCCAAAGCTCCTGGGCTACAAACTTGCACAGCATGTTACTGTACTGAATACTGTAGGCAACTGTAACACAATAGTAAGTATTAATGTATCTAAACCTATCTAACCATAGAAAAGGTAATGCATTGCACTACAACATTAGAATGGCCACGATGTCACGAGGCGATAGACATTTTCAGCTCCATTATAATCTTATGGAACCACCATCATATATGTGCCTGTCATTGACCAAATCATCATTATGCAATGTATGACTACACTATTATCTGTACAAGAGGCAAATAGTTATGGCTAGAATTGTAAGTGATACGATTGAAGGAGAAAACACTGGTATAGTGATCTCCAAGAGCCCTTGCAGCCCTTGAACCTAAGCATTCTCACTTTTTGTGCCAATCAATCGCTGTTTCTGTTAGTAATGCAAACACAGTTTCAGAGGATGAAACACACCTACTCCATCTCCCTTATATGACAATTCACTGGGCCCTGTGCCCCTCAGAGTATTTATATAATAAACACAGGAAGAACCTGTAGTTCATGACACTGGGTTGTAAAAGAAAAGTGAGAAAGCAGTACTTGAGGAGTTTTAGGAAGGCTGTAGACTTCTGGTTAAACGTGACAGATTGAACACATGCTTATTTTGGCTCTATCTCAAAACCCAACTAAAAAGACAGTAAAGGAATAAAACAAGTTTAATCTGATAAAAACAAGGAGAATGGAGAAACAGTGGACCAGAGATCCTAAAAAAGGTGTTTTGGAAGGTGGAAAACTGATGGATGAAGGATAATTGGAACATAAGTGCCTGAACAGATAGGTACCAGGGAAAACCAGATGATTCATACTGTAGCACCTTGGAAAAGCCCAGGTATTAGAGATGCCAGGTTCCTCTAAAGGCAGCAGAAGAGCTGCCATCAGAATGACTGCTGGAAATTCTGTCTAAAGCAGAGTTTCTCAGCCTCAGCACTATTGACATTTTGGGCTGGATAACTGTTTGATTTAGTGGCGATCCCACATCATAGGAGGTAGAGCGGCATCCCTGGCCTCTACCCACTAGATACCAGTAGCACCACCTCCCCACTGTAACAACCATGAAAGTCTCCAGACATTGCCAAACATCCTTTCAGGGGGCAAAATTTCCTCCATTTGAGAATCACTCACCTAAATATCACTGGACCCTCCCTGAGCGGATACAGCCAAGTCTCTATTGCTAATCTATCCTGACAAGGAACCAGAGGTTTATTCTGCAGATACACTGGACCAGAGAAACTCCAGACCTGGGGACAGGAAGCACAGAGAAGGCAAGGGTAAGGCACTGTCCTGAAAGCCAAGCATTAGGTCAAGTCTACATACAGAACTCAAGCCTCTTCCCCTACTCAGCTGCTGGAACATGGCCAACCAGCGAATTACCTTCCAGGAAGGGATGGAGAGGCTTCTCTGGAGAAACTGGCCCTAGAGAAGACTTAGCATTTGAGGGTTCCCCTGAGATACAGCCAGATCCTGCCCAGTCTTCCTGTAGGGGGCCACAGTCAGCAAGTACGGCCCTCCACGATACATATACATACACATGGAGATACACACACACACACAGATACACATATACATACATATATAGACACACATACCCATGTAGAGGCACACAAAGACACACATTCACAGGCACAGAGACCCACACAACACACACATGTGCACACACACACAGAGCTTCTAACGAGTATTTTTGTGCATCATTCTCAAACTGACAGCCAAGGGGTATTTGTCAGATTGTGTGGTGACAATAAACAAACTCCGAGTCTTAGTGGCATATGCTAACATTTGTTTTTTTGCTCACTGGTCTGTAAATTGGCTGTGGCTTGGCTTTGTTTGGGCTGTGGTTCAGTTGTGCTCAGCTGCAAGCTGAAGGGCCTAAACTTCCATATTGAAAGAGCTGACTAGGCTGGGTGCAGTGCCTGTAATCCCAGCACTTTGGGAGGCCAAGGCGGGTGGATCACATGAGCTCAGGAGTTCGAGACTAGCCTGAGCAACATGGCAAAACCCCATCTCTACCAAAAATACAAAAAACAAACAAACAAAAAAACAAAAACGGTCTTGGTGGTATGATGTATCTGTGCTCCCAGCTACTTGAGAGGCTGAGGTGAGAGGGTCATTTGAGCCTGGGAGCAGGAGGTTGCAGTAAGTAGAAATTGCACCACTGCACTCCAGCCTGAGTGACAGAGTGAGATCCCATCTCAAAAAAGAAAAAAACGAAGAGAGAGAGAAAGAGCTGAATGAGTGCTCAGTGCAATTAATTGTAAAGACCCACAAAGGAACACATCAACTAGAATTCTCAAAGTGCTATAATGAAGAAAATAGTCCAAAAGGATTGAGGATAAAGGTTATGTACAAATAAGAGTTATTAAAATGGCACATGACTGCTCACCAGCAGTGTTGGATAGTGGAATCTAAGGGGGCAGTGCCTTCAAAATTCTGAAGGAAAAGGTTTGCTAATCTAGAAATTTTGTCCACCGAATTATCGATCTAAGCATAGAATAACTATTTTCAGGCATGGAAAGTCTCAGAACTTTCCCTTACATGGGCCTTTATTAGAAAATGACTTGTGGGCTGAGGTAGGTGGATCACCTGAGGTCAGGAGTTTGGGACCAGCCTGGCCAATGTGCTGAAACCCTGTCTCTACTGAAAAAGCAAAAATTTGCAAAGCATGGTGGTGGGTGCCTGTAATCTCAGCTACCTGGGAGGCTGAGGCAGGAGAATTGTTTGAACCCAGGAGGTGGAGGTTGCTGTGAGTTGAGATCACACCATTGCACTCCAGCCTGGGCAACAAGAGTGAAACTCTATCTCAAAAATAAAAAAGAAAATTACTGTAGATGAGTCTACCAAAATAAGGGAGTAAAGTAAGAAAGCAGAAGATGCGGAATCCAGGAAAGACAAGAAAGGGATTCATGGTGCCTGAAAGCTGTACCTGACTGGCAGCTGATATGTACAGGGAAGCCAAATCAAGTTGGAATGGAAGGGTGAGGGCTCTGGAGAGGATGTATACTGTAAGGAGAAAAAATAAAGGCAACTTGAGCAGACCAGCTTTATTTGTGCTCAGAGGCAATTTGCCTGAGGCCCTGGGCAGAGGAGCCTCTGCCCTGGGTCCTCCTTCTACCTGCTCCTCTGATTGGATGAAGCACCTTCAGAACTAAGGTGTATTAAGCCACTCTTGCATAGCTATAAAGATGTACCTCAGACTGGGTCATTTACAAAGAAAATAGGTTTAATTGGCTCATAGTTCTGCAGGCTGTGCAAGCATGGCACTAGCATCTACTGGGCTTCTGGTGAGGTCCCAGGGAGATTTTGCTCATGGCAAAAGGTGAAGTGGGAGTAAAAGAGAGAGAAAGAGAGAGATGCCACACACTTTTAAATAACAAGATCTCTTGTGAACTCGCTCATTGCTAAGGGAGTGGTGCTAAGCCATTCATGAAGGATATATTCCCATGATCCAAACACCTCCCATCTGGCCACAGCTCTAACACTGGGGATTGCATTTCAAGATGAGATTTGGCAGGTACGCAGATCCAGACCACATTATTCTATCCCTGGCCTCCCAAACCACCTCATGTTCTCACACTGCAAAACACAATCATTCCCTGCTTAATTGTCCCCAAGAAGTCTCAACTTGTTTCTGCATCACTCAAAAAGTCCAAAGTCCAAAGTCCAGCATCTCTTGCAGAGATGAGTTCCTTCCAACTATGAGCCTATACAATCAAAACAAATTATTTACTTCTAAGATACAATGGCGGTACAGACATTGGGTAAACATATCTGTTCCAAAAGAGAGAAATTGGCCAAAAGAAAGGAGCTAAGGCTCCACACAAGTCTGAAACCCAGCAGGGCAGTCATTAAGTCTTAAAGCTCCAAAATAATCTCTGTTGACTCCATGTCCTGCATCCAGGGCACACTTACTGCAAGAGATGGGCTCCCAAGGCCTTGGGCAGCTTTGCCTTTGTGACCTCTCCACACTCAGGTTGTAAGCTGCTGGTGTTTCCACCATTCTGGGGTCTGAAGGGTGACAGCACCCTTCCCTTCCTACAAGCCCATTAGGCAGTGCCACAGTGAGGACTCTGTGTGGGGCCTCAAAACCCACATTACCCCTCTGCACTACCCTAGTAGAGGTTCTCTGTGAGGGGTCCACCCCTGCAGCAGACTTCTGCCTGGGCACTCAGGCTTTTCTATATGCCCTCTGAAATCTAGCTGGAGGCTGCCAAGCCTCCTTTACTATTGCACTCTGCATACCTACAGACTTAACACCATATGGAATTCACAAAGGCTTATGGCATGCACCCTCTGAATCAGTAGCCTGAGCTGCATCTAAGGCCCTTTGAGCTGAGGCTGGAGCTGGAGCAGCTGTGAGGTGGGAAGTAGCTTCCTGGGGTAGCACAGGGCACTGTAGCCCGGGCCCTGGCCTGCGACACCATTCAGTCCTCCTAGGCCTCTGGGGCTGTGATGGGAGGGGGTGCCTAGAAGATCTCTGAAATGCCTTCTTCCTATTGTCTTGGCTATTAGCACTTGGATCCCTTTTAGTTATGCAAATTTCTTTAGCAAGTGGTTGCTTCTCAGTTTGCTTGGATTCTTTTCCAGAAAACAGGATTTTCCTTTCTATCACATGACCAGGCTGCTAATTTTTCCAACTTTTATGCTCTGCTTCCCCTTTAAATATAACTCCCAACTTTAAGTAATTTCCTAGCTCCCAAATCTGAGCATAAGTCGTTAAAAGCAGACAGGCTACATCTTGAATACTTTGTAGCTTAGAAATTTCTTCTACCAGATACCCCAAGTCATCACAGTTTTTTTTTTTTTTTTTTTTTTGAGATAGAGTTTTGCTCTCGTTGCCCAGGCTACAGTGCAATGGCATGATCTAGGCTCACCTCTGCCTCCTGGGTTCAAGTGATTCTCCCGCCTCAGCCTCCCAAGTAGCTGGGATTACAGGCATGCACCACCATGCCTGGCTAATTTTGTATTTTTAGTAGAGATGGGATTTCTCCATGTTGGCCATGCTGGTCTCGAACTCCCAACCTCAGGTGATCCGCCCACCTCGATCTCTCAAAATGCTGGGATTACAGACATGAGTCACCACACCTGACCATCATCTCTCTTAAGTTCACACTTCCATACAGCCCTAGGGCATGAACTGCATGCAGCCAAGCTCTTTTCTAGGGCATAATAAGGATGACTTTTTGCTCCAATTCCAATAAGGTTCTCATTTCCATCTGAGACCTGGGCAGCCTTGGATAGCACTGTTCATATCACTATCAGCATTTTATTCACAACCATTTCACCAGTCTCTAAGAAGTTCAAACTTTTTCTCATTGTCCTGTCTTCTTCTGAGCCCTCCAAACTCTTCCAACCTCTGCTCATTTCTCAATTCAAAAGTTGCTTCTACATTTTTAGGTATCTTTGTAGCAATGCCCCACTCCTTGGTATTAACTTTCTGTACTAGGCCATTCTTGCATTGTTATAAATATCTGAGACAGGGATATTTATAAAGAGGTTTAATTGGCTTATGGTTCTGCAGGCTGTGCAAGCATGGTGTCAGCATCTGCCTGGCTTCTGGTAAGACCTTAGGGAGCTTTTGCTCATGGCAGAAGTTGAAAGAGGAGACAGACAGAATGAGAGAGAGAGAAAGAGAGAGAGAAAGAGAAAGAGTTGCCATACACTTTTACACAACCATGTCTCACATGAACTCACTCATCACCAAGCAGCTGGTGCTAAGCCATTCATGAGGGATATGCTCCCATGATCCAAACACCTCCCATCAGGTCCACCTCAAACCCTGGGGACTACATTTCAACATGAGATTTGGTGGGGACACAGATCCAAATTATACAACAAGGAGATGCTAACCTGGAATCTGCACCCTCTCTCTTTACAGGTCACCCTCTAGGTACTTGGGACACTGAAATTCCCTGCCCAAATAACCACAGGCTTCCTTCTGGGATATGTACAAGCCTTTTCTTCCAGCTCTATCATCCTGAGTGTGAACTATGACAAGGGGTGGCCAAGGGTGACTGTTTGCAAGGGGGTGTGAGTGAAGGTTGGACATCCAGGCTAGTGGGTCAAAACCTCTCTCAGCATATGATAGAGCTGTGGGTGGGAAGAAAAGGGGCAGCCAAACTCTGAGAAAAAACACTGGGCACCCTGCCCTCCACCCCTCCACCCACCCCAGTCCCCAGCTCCCCACTCTTCCGTGTAGGCCTCTGGGTGTCAAGAGAATTCTGAATTGAAACCTGGCCTTCCACACTCAGGTTCTTTGGGGAACTTAAAAGGGTGCCATTGGTGGGCATGGGGGATGTGGGCATGGGGAGAGGGGAGCAGGGGCATCTTATGAGGAGATATGGCTGGGCTCGGACTGGGTGGTAGGAGGAAAAACCTCAGGGCCCCTGGGCTCTCTCCAGTGCTTCCCAAAGTGCCATGACTGTGGGAGTTCTGGAGGGAGCTGGTGGATGGGCAGCAAAGCCTCCAACAGGACAGAAAAGAGAAAGTGCTGTCAGTCCTGCAGGTTTCCTGAGCCTGGGAAGAAGATATGTGGGAAGCCAGCTCAAACAAAGCAGCAAGTGAGAGAAAATCTTTCCCACTCCCTCCTCCAGTGCTGTGAGTGGCCATCTCTACTGCTCTTGGACAGACAAGAAAACTAATTTTGAGTTTTCATTATTGTTCAGTTATGTGTTATGAACTGATTACACATACTTTTGCCCTGGGCCAGCAGACAGTAGATGCTCTCTTCTGTCAGAAGTTTGGAGACTATATAGCGATAAGACATAAAAAGCTAAAGGCAGCTATGAATTCCAGGAAAAACAAAAAGTGAATGAAAAACTAAGTGTAATCATAATATACTACTTGGTTTAGCTACGCAATACATAGACACACATCTATGTATCTGCCTGCCTATTTACATACATTCATATATTTAACTCAGTGTTTATAATGTATATAACATGCATATATAGAGATTGAAAATTACTCTTTTAAATATTGAGCTATAAATAAAATGCAAGGATGTTTGGGACAGTTGTGTGTATCAGCTGGTGGGCAGTAGTGGGTGGCTATCAAATCTTTATCTTTCATGGTAATATGTCAATAGAAAGATTCTTTTTAATAAAATTGAAAAATCAAGATATATATTGATAAAAATCAAGTAATATATGTATATATTACATAAAAATATAAAAGTGAGTTCTAGAGAAAAAATTAAGTGTTGAAAGTGGCTGTCCCTGAAGAGTAGAACTTGAATGTGAGGCAGAGTGGGTAGTGACATTTTTCAGGTAAACCTTTCAGTACCATTTGCCTTTCTGAACCACATATATGTTTTACACTGATACAAAATTTTTGTTGTTGTTGTTAAATAAAGGCTATGGAACGGGCAGTTAGGAGTCTTGATATATAGAATGTAGAGGAGAGAATATAGAATAGTGAACATAGAAGAATATGGATAAAACTAATAGCATGATACATTTTTTATATCAATAGGGAATGTGAAGAAGATAGAACGCAGTGGGGAAAAGGGAGCACATGTTAACACAGTGAAGACACATGGAAAAGTCACAGACTTTAAAAAATAAAGGAGAGAGACAGAGCAGACATTTGTTTACAATCTACTAAATGGCTAACAGAGTTAGGAATTCTACATAGATCTTATTGAATTATCATGACAATTCCATGTAGTGTATATCATTAGTCTCATTTTACAGGTGAGAAAGTATAACTAGGAACAGGCAGGTACCACGGTGCATATGTCTGGAGCAAGATGCTCAGGTTTAAATCAGGCTTCTGGCATTCACAAGCTACTGTGGCCTTAGGCACTCGCTTTTTCTTCCTGTACTTCTGTGTTCTTCTATGTAAAATGGGGATGAAGATGAGAATGAGGATTATTATTATATTATCCCATCTCACAGGAATATTGTGAAGAATTAATGAGCACATGTATGTAAGGCATTTATAAAAGTGCCTAACACATCATAAGTGCTATTATTGTAAAAGGCATGCAACCAATCAAGATGGAATGAAAACAATTCATAGACATTTTCTAAAACTCAGTTTCCTCTTATTTGATCTCTTTGGGCATTTGGGATCACCGACCACTTGCCCAAGGTCAGATAACTATTCATTAGTGAAGGTAGACTTCAACTCAAGTCCTTCTTCAAAGTTCAGGCTCTTTTCTCTATCATCTGTTGCCATTCATTAGCTACTGGGAAAAGTGACCGAGGGGCCAGATACAAAAGCAGAAAACATCGACGCTAGAAAACAAGAAGAGGAGAAGGAGAGAGGTGGCCAGTGTAGGGGTTAAACAAGATGATGCTGTGTCAGATAGAGGGGGAAGTGTGATCCATTAGGATAACAGTAAGATGGCAGCACAGGTAGGAGAGGGTAGAAGATTGTGATGCTGCGACGGAGATAATATCCAAGCAAGCATGAGTAAGTAGGACATTATGATTGGCAGAAATGAATTTAAGTAGGGATGGTCTCGGGAGAAACACTTTAGTGAGTCTTTAACTTCACTTACTTTAACTCCTGCAATGCCGACAGAAAGATCCCAGCTGGACTTTCAGAGTTTCCATGTAGGGAGCACTCATTTTCCCTCTGCTTCATGCACTCTGCTTTCCAACCAACTGCATTGTGACCAATTTTTTATTTTGTGATGATTTGTTTAATACCTTTCTCCATAACCCAACAGTGAGGTCTGTGAAGGCTGTCTGCTCCATCATGTTTAACCCAGAGTCAGCAGCACGCTGAAGGAAGAAGTAAAGGGAAGGAAGAAAGGTATACTTAGATATTTAATAAATTATACTGTAAAGGTGGCCCTGAAGGCCTGGAGACCATGCCAGAAGTCATGAAAAAAGACTCTTTTATATAAATTAGCCAATATTTTGGTTTGGGAATCAGAATATGCAAGCTGGAAGGATGTCAGAGGTTATTCATTTATTCCCTCATTTAACTTATGTTGACTAAACGTTTAGAATGTGCTGGGTCAAGTATTAGTTACAAGCGACACAGAAAGGAGTTGGATATAATCCCTGTCCCAAAGGAAGGTGCTCCCAGTCTAAAGGGGAGAAAGAGGAGACAGATCAATATAATAGGAGTTAATGGGGGACTGGAGATAGGAGAAAAGAGAAAGAAAAACGGAAAGCAACAATCCATTCTTGTGACTGTTCATTAGATATTTTATATTTGTTCACTGTTTCCAAAGCACGCAGGGAAGTCTAAACTTGCCTAAAAAAATAATAAGGTGGAGCCCCAAAAGTCCTTCCTTCCAGTGGGCTAGGGAAGGGGTCAGGGGTCCGGTGATCAGGCAGCTATCACTGAACGACTTGGGCCAGCCCCCATCTCTTTTCCAGTGCAGTGGTTTTCAGATCAGCGTTTAAGAAGAGCACATCTGCTGCTATAGAGAATTGGCAGCTTTAATTCTGCCCTGAAACGGGCATAAAAATGAAACAACCCCAAGCCACCTATTCATGACTCCTACCATCATTGTTGCTGCATTTTGTTTTAAAAATAAAAAATTAACATATTTAACATAAAAAATGTAGGAAGAAAGTATTTCGGTAATTGGAGCTTTTCTTTAAAGTGATTGTCTCCTCGTTAGTGTCTGCAGGATGATACTAGAAGCCAGGGAGCTAAAATGACTTAATCAAGGCCACAGAAAGTTGGTGGCAGAGCTAGGACCAGAACCCAGTGACTCCCCAGCCAGTGTTCCGCCATATACAACAACAACGTCCAAACAGGGATGAGAAAAATGTGAGCAAACCTTTTTAGTTCAGGATTCATCCTATCACAGTGGGTTTCCAGGAAAAGCCAATCTTGTCTTTGTATATTCCAGCCAGTTATGCACAGGCTGAGAGATGAGGAAAAGCAAACTTCTCAAATGGAAAACCTGCATAAATAATCCAGCTGATAGAAGATAGCTTCCGAGATATGAGTGGTTGTCTCTCATTACCAGTATTTAAGCATTTTCTTGGCATCTCTTCATTCTGCACATGCAAGAAGGGCGCCTTTGAAATACCGGACACACAAAATACATCATAATGAAAAAAACCTTTTCATGTCAATCCTTTCATTTATTATCTTACTCATTTTCTCCTCATAATAACCCTATGAAGTTGGTGCAGTTGTCATTTTCATTTTAGAAAAAGGAAAACTATGCCTCAGAGAAGTTAAATAACTTGCCCCAGGTTACTGAGCTGGTAAGAGTAAAGCCAGGCAGGATTCGAACTCTGAAGTGTGGCTGGAGTTCATGGACTTTTCCATTACGTTCTAACACATGACTCTAAGGAGCATCATCAGACACACATCACCATCCAGGGATACAATTGATTCCTGTCAATCTAGAAAAGTATGCAAAGTCTCTCACCTAATGACAGTAACTAAAATTTATCTGAAGCACTGAACAGTTTGCAAATCATTTTCCACATAAATTATTTTCTCTAATATTTACTGTAATCTATGAAGGAGGCAGAATTATTCCTATGAGGAGCTGGAACTCAGAGAAGTCAAATAATGTGCCCGGGTCACCTAGTTACAATACATCCAAGCCAGGATCCAAACCTCATCTGCCTGCCCTTCCTGTCTGAACTCTTAGCACTGGATTTGCTTTCTAATTCATTTTTACCCCTGTGACTACAGAGGCAAACCCTCGTGGGATATTGTTCAAATGGCATCATATTTTACTAAAATTTTATAATGAAAGTACACAACATACTAACTTACGTAGTAAGCACTGATTTATCTAGAAAACCTCAGATAAGTCAGAATTTTTCTTCCAATAATGCCTGATAATCATAATAATCTGTCTAGAAAAATGGCCCTGATTAAGTTTAAAATCTCAAAATGTCAACCAAGAACGATTCTGTTATATTCAGGATTATTTAAGATTCTTATTGAAATTAATAATATCTTGCTCAAATTTATACAGTCTTTGCAGTTTATAGAAGACCTTCATGTTCATTATCTTATCTGGCTTTCACAAGATGATGGGCATATTCAATTATTATTATCCCCACTTAATAGAAAAGGATTTTGCAATTTGGAGAAGTTATAGCTTACTTACAGTGGCTTGTAAGAGATAGCACTGAAGCTTAATCCAAATCACCTGACTCTAGTTTAAAGCTCTTTCTACAACCCTACCTGTAACCTCCCATCCTGTGCTTTTAACTAAAATCAAACTCTGAAGAAGATTCCAGATGCAGTATATATATATATACCCTTCCTAGCATTGCCTAACTCTTCTGGAAAACTAAGTTTATGGAACCTCTGACAAGCATCCACGGTGTTGGTGTCCTCCAGGGCAGGAGGACAGACATCCCTGCCCTGGTGTCCTCCAGGGCAGGGATGTCTGTCCTCACTGTGGTTAGATTGGTGATGGATTTGGTGGCAGATATGGGAGCCTGAGGTTTCTGGGAAGGACCTGCTCTCCGCAAAAACACCCACAACAGAGAAGTGTTTGAGAGATGGGAAGGTGTTTGGAAATGGCTGGAAGAGATATGACAAGCATGAACAGATACAGCTTGGGGAGTGAGTCATAGGCAGGTATTAATGAAAAGAAACTTAGCACTTGAACAAAGAATAGAATGACTCAGAACTGTGGCAAATTTGACGAAAATAAACATTAATACCTAGCCCAAAAGAAATAGCACTGGAGACAGCCCGCAGAGCAGGACATCAAGACTACTCCTTAGAGCCCTGGCTGATTTTTGCCTCATAGCCTACAAAAGCCAGAGGGGCAGAAGTAAAGTGACCAGCTGTTGCTCTGGGTATGTAGTATTGTCTATTTCATGAATTGTTCTTATTCTGTGGTATCTTCTCTGCTTGTCTGCATGAGGACATTCTGTCCCTTTTCACAGAATGCAGTCCTGTTTTCCTTTAGGCCCAGATCAATATCACCTCCTTGGTTAGGCTTTCCCTGACCTCTCACCCCATGCAGAGTTTAATGTTCTTTCCTTTGGGTTTTAACTCATCATACTGTGATGTAATGTTTATGTACCTGGATGTCAGCCACTGAACTGGGAGCTCATGGAGGCCAAAGTCTTCTCACCCTCCAACGTACAACAAACTACCACAAACTAGGCACCTGAGATATTTCAGCTGAACATATGCATGAAGCAAACAGCACTAATAAAGTATTAAAGTTAACTCTGAATTAACTAGGACGCTCAGTGAATGGAAAGTGGCCAGGTCTTTTGCTAAACACAGAAGTATAGAGAAGAAAATTTCGAACACATCCAAGCTCCAATTACTTGGGTTCCAATTAATTAAATTTTACTGTGAGAGAAAGTGTCCTAGCTAGATTACTTACAATTAATTGTTTTAAATGTAAAATAATGTTATTTTACAGAAAAAAATTACAAAAATAATACAGGGAGCTCCTATGTACCTTTTATCTAATTTCACAGTGTTAACTACTTACATAAATAGTGTATAATGATTGGAACCAGGAAACTAACATTGGCACAATACTATTTAAGTTACTCCAGACCTTATTTGCATTTCACCAGTGTTTCCTCTAATATCCTTTTCTGTTTCAGACTCCAGTCCAGGATCCCACACTGCATTTAGTTGTCCTGCCTCCACAGTATCCTTCAACCTTGCGATGGTTGCACAAACTTTCCTTGTCTTTAATCACCTTGGTACTTTTAAAGAGTACTGGTCCGCTGGCTTGTAGATTGTTCCTAAATCTGGGTTTGTTTCATGTATCATGATTAATGTCGTACATTTTTCACAAAATGTGCCAAATGTTGCCACCATGGCAAGTCTATCACCTTGCATCATACCAGGGGGCATAGGATGTCACCTCTACCTTGATCACTTGGTAAAGATAAAGTGGGCTGGGTTTCATCACTGTAAAGTTACTATTTTCCCCTTTGTAATAAAAAAGTATCTTGGAAGAGATACTTTTAGACTATGCAAATGTCCTATAGCTGCTCAAACTTCTGCTCACTAATTTTAGCATCTATTGGTGGATCTTGTTTGCAATGATTATTACAGTGGTGTTCTCATATTCATTTTATGGTTTTCACATTTCTTGTGGAGTAATGAATTGGAAGTATACCCTAAGGGAAAGTTGCCCCTTCTTACTCACATATATATTTATTCAATTATTTATTTATATCAGTGTAGGCTCATGAGTATTTATTTCATTATGCGGGCAATAATCTAATACTACCATTTTTTATTTTCTTGTTTAAATTGCTCTGTATTTGGCCACTGACAACTCCTGTGTCCTTTTGAAATGCCCTAATCCTTTTATTAAATACTTCTCACTTTGTAGCACCATGGATGTGCCAGGTTCATCTCGTTTTTTTTCTGCCCAGCCTTAAAATCAACCAACTCTCCAAGGAGCCTAGATTCCTTTTATTAGAGAATAGCATTCAGAAACCAAGATCTGGGCACTAGATGTGTATATTGCTACTAGGGTGCTATTTCTTCTAGGCCCTCTCACTAGACAAAGCTAGGAAATACATACCTGTATCTTCACCCATGCATACTCATATATCTCTATTTCCACATCTATCATTTCATGTATATCTTACAAAACCATGAGTTCATACTAATACCTCTGATTCCAACTCAATACTACAGGTTTCACAGCCTTTACACTCTTCTTAATGAAGGCTTACTTTTGGAACAATTTTCTCTCTCTCTCTTTATCTAAACACTGCAGCACATCATCATATTTCAGAAATTCTGCTGTGCTGAACCAAGAAGAAATATCTTCTAAGGAGGCTGATGGGAGCAAAGGTATACCCTTATATTTTCATTGGACAGTTTTATGTCATGCACAACTAACACAAAGAGACACTATCTGGCCCCTGTGAAAACTTTAAAGACAAGGAAAGTAAAATGTTAAACAATTGCTTGAAACTTGAACGACCCCTTCCTCAGCTTTCTGACAAACCATTCCCTACAGTACCTTAGATTCAGTAATACTGTTTAAGGGAAAGAGAGTTTAGGGATCTCCACTTGTAATCACAGAAGGCCTCTTTCCTGAGGCCAGAAAAATTAGTACCTTTTCATCCCTTAGCTTCCAGTGATCAAACTTAACCTCTCTGTATTACAAATGGGCTTCCACAGAAGAACTACGGCACTTTTTCAAAAGCACTTATGGGTGTGCTTCCAGAAGCAGCAAGCCTGCTTTAGAAACCATAAGAGACATAAAGGGAATAAGAAGGAAAATGAAAATCTTTTAGTATAATGCATGAGGAAAAAGAAGACATCAATAGAGTAAATACCTCATTATGGCACAATTTCAGCAGGACCATGCATTAAATAAGAACCTACTACAGCCTGTCTTACTGGAGACATAGAGAAACAGAATATTCCTTTTATTATAAGGTGGAATCCATGAATTTCAGTTGGTGTTGCTTCTGTATTTGAAATATGATGAAATGATTGACGTATTTAATTCAACTTCAATGAATCCCTAATGTGTGTCAGGCACCATGACAGACCCTAGATGGATAAAGGTGAATGGGCAATAAGCACTTAGTGGGTTGGGTAATATATGATTTAATAATAATAACAATAATAAAAGTTGAAGACTGGAGCTCAACTGAGCATTTCAAGTTCTGGTTTTGCTTTTTTTTTCTAATTTAGTGGGATAATGTATCCTCTTTCCTCTTTTGTTGAAAACCATGCACCATGCACTTGCTGTATCTTGCATTCTACCCATAGAGATATTCTTCCTTTTTCCCCCATATCCTCTTGATAGTCTAATTTTGCAAAAAAAAAAAAAAACAAAACCCTTTGTCTCAGTACCTAGCACACTTCCTGCCGTGATCCCAATTACGCACTCCTCACCCGGTCTACATTGCCGATGGGAATGCAAAATGGGGCCCTATTCTGCATTAAACACTGAAAAAAAAAATTGACCTAAAAATCCTTCTTTTAAAAAAAATGCATTCACTATTTCCATGTCTTTAGAGGCTTGATAAATTTTTTTGCAAGATATTGGAGGTGAACAAGAGAGGGGCCAGAAGAAAAGAATGCTCTCATGAAAATTCAGAACTCCGCTGTAGACTTGCTCATGTAGAAGAAATAGCCCTGACTCTCTGGTCGGGACTCAGGATATCCAGCCCCTTACACATCTTTGTTTCTTTCTTTTTCTTTTTCTTCTTCTTCTTCTTCTTTTTTTTTTTTTTTTTTTTTTTAAGAAGTCCATATCCTGAAAAGTCCCACAATAGAAGAGATATTTATCAGCGACAGTGCTGTTTTCCAAGCATCTTTACGGAGGCTTAAAAAAGAAAGCAAAGTTTAATGTACATATCAATGAAAACTGTTTACAAGGCAGAAGATTGCACCCAGCGTTAGCTTTCTGACACATTTATCACTTCATTCCAAAGCTGGGTGGGAAGAAGCGACCTTCCCCCGACAGCTGATGCCTGGTAAAAAGGATGAAGAAAGTGTCAGAATTTTATGAATCTTCTGCAGGCAGTTATAATAGTGAAAATGATCATGATTCTTTTCTCCATTCTCATTCATAAATCTCTGTCAGCACTTGAAGATAATACTGACAATCTATTGTAGTCTTTCAACATATGGTACTATTGTGGCAGCTTAACTTAGAGCCCAGGAGTGGTACCTGAAATTGGAAGCCTTCCTGGTAAGGTATGTACTGATAAGATGCTGAAGAGGGAGAAAGAGTAATGGTAAAAGCAGCAGGAACTTGGGATGGGAGGGAGGCACGAAAGGAGAAGGGTTCTAGCCCTAGCTATATGAAGGGAAGCAAATCACTTCGCATTTCTGTGATCTACTTTTCTCTGTCAAATAAAAATAACAATATTTGCTTTTCCTAACTCACAGGAGAAATGTGAAGAGAAAACAAGATAATGGATGTAAAACCACTTTGAAAAGTTGAAAGCACTATGCTAATATGAGGTATTACTATTCATATTATCGTGCTTTGGTGGTGGAAAATGTTCAAAGGAGAAGGATCCAACTAATTAGCAGCAAATGTGTAGCTTGGAAAAGATATTATGTGGGCGATGTCAGGCGGGGAAGAGAATCTTACACTTGCATTGGCAAAGCTGAAATTCGACATGAGTTCAGTGTTCCATATTGCCAAGCTGATAGTATGTGCTCAATAAATATTTATTGACTGAGTGATTACTTTTAGTGCATTGTGTAACGGTTGTTTCTGTAACATCTTCCTCACTGTGGCAGTTGTTTAAGACAGGAATTACGCTTACTTAACTTATCCCTCTTTCCCAGTGTCAGTTATAAGGCTAGCATTCAATAAATATTTATGGAACAAATGCAAAAAGTAAATGAATGGAAGAAGGAAATAATGGCAAATGTCTCCATAATTATGGTGAATCAGTTAAACTAATGATTACTTAAAAATTGAGCAGGGCAGGCATGGTGGCTCATGCCTCTAATCCCAGCACTTTGGGAGGCCAAGGCAGGCACATCACTTGAGGTCAGGAGTTCAAGACCAGCCTGTCCAACATGGTAAAAGTCTGTCTCTACTAAAAATATAAAAATTATTCAAGTGTGATGGTACATGCCTGTAATCCCAGCTACTGGGGAGGCTAAGTCAGGAGAATCACTTGAATATGGGAGGCAGAGGCTGCAGTGAGCCAAGATTGCGCCACTGCACTCTACCCTGGGCAACAGAGGGAGACTCCGTCTCAAAAAGAAAAAAAATTGAGCAGTTTAGAACCATGTTAAAAGATTTATATAACATGATTTCAAGACTCTATAACACTACATTAATGAAGACTACTGAGTACTGATAAATGGATAAACAAATAGATGAATGGAATAGAAACCCACATTTATACAGTCAAATTTTGACAAGGGACTGAAGCAATTCAAGGAGGAAAGAAAGTATTTTCAAAGGTGGTACTAGGATCACTGGGTATCCATAGAAAATATAAACCTCAACTCCTAACTCACAACATCTGTAGAAGTTAATTCAAGATGGATCATAGATTTAAATCTAGAGTGAAAATGAGAAAACTTCTAGAAGCAAGCACAAGGGAATATCTTCACGATGTTGGAGGCAGGCAGATTTCACCGAGAGTTCACAGAGAACACTAACAATAAAAGAAAAAAATAATAAATTGGAGTCCATAAGACTAAAATCTTCTGCTCATCAAAAGACATGATTATGAAAATAAACAGCCGTAGGCTGAGAGAAAATATTTACAACATATATATTTCAAGTGTCTTCACTGATATTTGAGAGAAATGACTACTCCTGCTTGGGCTTGGTCCATACCATCTTTCCTTCCCTTCCTCATGGTTTTCCTCCTGCTTTGGACACTCTCTCTTGGGCTAATTTTAGGCTTTTCTTCTTCTTGCCTCTTGTATTCAGAGTTCCTTAGGGCTGTATCTTGGATTTTCACTCCTACCTTTTGGAGATCTCATCTCAATTCATGATTAGAATTCTGCCTATATGTTGATAATTCCCAAATCAACATTTTTTTCATTTTTAGGTTTTTCATTTGTTTTTTACTGTAAAAAAAAAAATTGTCAACAGGTTTTTGGGGAACAGGTGGTGTTTGGTTACATGAATAAGTTCTTTAGTGGTGATTTCCGAGATTTTGGTGCATCCATCACCTGAGCCGCCTATGCTGTATTCAATCTGTAGTCTTTTCCCTCACACCTGCCGCTTTCTCCCAAGTCCTCCAAAGTCCATGGTATCATTCTTACACCTTTGTGTCCTCATAGCTTAACTCCCATTTATGAGTGACATTTATGCAATGTTTGGTTTTCCATTCCTAAGTTACTTCGCTTAGAATAAGAGTCTTGAATTATTATTGCCAGATTGCCACAAATGCTATTATTTCTTTCTTTTTTATGGCTGAGTAGTATTCCATGGTATACATATATCACATTTTCTTTATCCACTCATTGATTGATGGGCATTTGGGTTGGTTCCATATTTTTGCAGTTGTGAACTGTGGTGCTATAAACATGCAAGTGCCAGTATCTTTTTCGTATAATGACTTTTTTCCTCTGAGTAGATACCCAAGAGTGGAATCGCTGGATCAAATGGTAGATCTACTTTCAGTTCTTTAAGGAATCTGCACACTGTTTTCCATACTACTAGTTTACATTCCCATTGACAGTATAAAAGTGTTCCTTTTTCACCACATCCATGCCAACATCTATTATTTTTTTATTATGGCCATTCTTGCAGGAGTGAGGTGGTATTGTGTTGGTTCCCCCCCGCCTTTTTTCTTTTTTTTTGAGGTGGAGTCTCACTCTGTTGCCCAGGCTGGAGTGCAGTGACATGATCTCAGGTCACTGCAACTACTGCCTCCCGGGTTCAAGGGATTCTTCTGGCTCAGCCTCCCAAGTAGCTGAGACTACAGGCACACACTACCATGCCTGGCCAATTTTTGTAGTTTTAGTAGGGACGGGGTTTCACCATGTTGGCCAGGCTGGTCAAACTTCTGACTTCAGGTGATTCACCTGCCTTGACCTCCCAAAATACTGGGATTACAGGCATGAGCCACTATGCCCGGCCTAAACTTTTCCCTGTTCAGTATAACGTTGGCTGTGGGTTTGTCATAGATGACTTTTTTTACCTTAAGGCAAGTCCCTTTTATGCCAATTTTGCTGAGGGTTTTAATCAGAAAGGGATGCTGGATTTTGTCAAATGCTTTTTCTGCATCTGTTGAGATGATTATGTGATTTTTGCTTTTAATTCTGTTCTTGTGCTGTATCACATTTAGTGACTTGTGGATACTACACCATCCCAGCATCCTTGGTATGAAACCCACTTGATCATGGTGGATTGTCTTTTTAATGTGCTGTTGGATTCTGTTAGCTGGTATTTTGTTGAGGATTTTTGTATCTATGTTCATCATGGATATTTTCTTTTGTTGTTATATGCTTTCCTGGTTTTGGTATCAGGGTGATACTGGCTTCGTAGCATGATTTAGGGAGGATTCCCTTTTTCTCTGTCTTGTGGAGTAGTGTCAATAGGATTAGTACCAATTCTTCTTTGAATGTTAGAATTCAGCTGTGAATCCATCTGGTCCTGGACATTTTTTTGTTGGTAACTTTTTAATTACTATTTCAATCTCTCTGCTTGTTATTTGTCTGTTCGGAGTTTCTTTATCTTCTTAGTTAAATATAGGAGGGTTGTATATTTCCAGGAATTTATCCGTCTCCTCTAGGTTTTCTAGTTTATGCATGTAATGGTGTTTATAGTAGCCTTGAATGATCCTTTGTATTTCTGTGGTGTCAGTTGTAATATCTCCTCTTTCATTTCTAATTAAGCTTATTTGGATCTCCTCTTTTTTTTCTTGGTTAAGCTCACTAATGGTCAATTTTACTGATCTTTTCAAATAACTAGCTTTCTGTTTCATTTATCTTTTGTACTTTTTTTCAATTTTAGTTCTGCTCTGATCTTGGTTATTTCTTTTTTCTGCTGGGTTTGGGTTTGGTTATTCTGGTTTCTCTAGTACCTTGAGTTGTAATTTTAGATTGTCCATTTGTGCTCTCTCAGACTTTTTGATGTAGGCATTTAATGCTATGAACTTTCCTCTTAGCACTGCTTTTATTATATCCCAGAGGTTTTGGTAGGTTGTGTCACTATTATTATTCAGTTAAAAGAACGTTTTAATTTCCATCTTGATTTTATTCTTGACTCAACAATTATTCAGGAGCAAGCTATTTAATTTTCATGTATTTGCATGGTTTTGAGGGTTTCTTTTGGAGTTGATTTCCAGTATTTTCCACTGTGATCTGAGAGAATACTTGATATAATTTTGATTTTCTTAAATTTGTTGAGACTTGTTTTGTGGCCTGTCATATGGTCTATCTTGGAGAATGTTCCATGTACTGAATAGAATGTATATTCTGCAGTTGTTGGGGAGAATGTTCCATAAATATCTGGTAAGTCCATTTGTTCTAGGGTATAGTTTAAGTCCATTTTTTTTTCTGACTTTCTGTCTTGATGACCTGTCTAGTGCTCTCAGTGGAGCACTGAAGTCCCCCACTATTATTGTGTTACTGTCTACCTCATTTCTTAGGTCTAGTAGTAATTATTTTATAGATTTGGAAGTCCCAGTGTTAGGTGCACATATATTTAGAATTGTGATATTTTCCTGTTGGACTAGTCCTTTCATCATTATATAATATAATGTCCCTCTTTGTCTTTAACTGCTGTTACTTTTTTGTTTTGTCTGATATACGAATGGCTACTTCTGATTGCTTTTGGTGTCCATTTACATGGGATATCTTTTTCCACCCCTTTACCTTAAGTTTATGTGAACCCTTACATGTCAGGTGAGTCTCTTGAAGACAGCAGATACTTGTTTGGTAAGTTATTATCCATTCTGCCATTCTGTATCTTTTCAACAGAGCATTAAGGCCACTTACATTAAATGTTAGTATTGAGATGTGAGATACTATTCTATTCATTGTGTTATTTGTTGCCTGAACACCTTGTGTTGTTGTTTACATTGTGTTATTGTTTTATGGGTTCTACGAGATTTATGCTTTAAAGAGATTCTATTTTGGTTTATTTTTAGGATTTGTTTCAAGATTTAGAGCTCCTTTTAGCAGTTCTTATAGCACTGGCTTGGTAGCAGCGAATCCTCTCAGCATTTATTTATTTGAAAAAGACTGTATCTTTCCTTCATTTGTGAAGCTTAGTTTCACTGGATACAAAATTCTTGTCTGATAATTGTTTTCTTTAAGGAGGTTAAAGATAGGACCCCAATCCCTTCTAGCTTGTAGGGTTTCTACTGCGAAATCTGCTATTAATCTCATAGGGTTTCCTTTATAGGTTGCCTGCTGCCTTTTCCTCACAGCTCCTAAGATTCTTTCTTTTGGCTTGACTTTAGATAATCTGATGGCTATGTGCCTAGCTGATGATCTTTTAGTGATTAATTTCCTGGGTGTTCTTTGAGCTTCTTGTATTTGAATGTCTAGAGCTCTAACAAGGCTGGGGAAGTTTTCCTCAATTATTCCCTCAAATATGTTTTCCAAACTTTAGATTTCTCTTCTTCCTTGGGAAGACCAATTATTCTTAGGTTTGGTAATTTAACATAATCCCAAACTTCTTGGAGGTTTTGTTCTTTTTTTTTTTTTTGAGACGGAGTCTCGCTCTGTCGCCCGGGCTGGAGTGCAGTGGCTGGATCTCAGCTCACTGCAAGCTCCGCCTCCTGGGTTTACGCCATTCTCCTGCCTCAGCCTCCGGAGTAGCTGGGACTACAGGCGCCCACCACCTCGCCCAGCTAGTTTTTTGTATTTTTTTTAGTAGAGACGGGGTTTCACCATGTTAGCCAGGATGGTCTCGATCTCCTGACCTCGTGATCCGCCCGTCTCGGCCTCCCAAAGTGCTGGGATTACAGGCTTGAGCCACCGCACCCGGCTTGTTCATTTTTTAAAAATTCTTTTCTGTCTTTATTGCACAGGATTAATTCAAAAGCCTTGTCTTCAGGCTCTGAAGTTCTTTCTTCTGCTTGTTCAATTCTATTGCTGAGACTTTCCAGTGCATTTTGCATTTCTCCAAGTGTGTCCTTGATTTCCAGCAGTTGTAATTATTTATGCTATCTATTTCACTGGAGATTTTTCCATTCATATCCTGTACCATTTTTTGATTTCTTTAAGTTGGACTTCACCTTTCTTTGGTGCCTTCTTGATTGGCTTAATAACCGACCTTCTGAATTCTTTTTCTGGCAATCCAAAGATTTTGTCTTGGTCTGGGTCCACTGCTGGTGAGCTAGTGTGATCTTTTCGGGGTGGTGAAGAGACTTGTTTTGTCATATTACCAGAATTGTTTTTCTGGATCCTTCTCATTTGGATAGACTATGTCAGAGGGAAACTCTGGGACACAAGGGCTGCTGTTCAGATTCTTTTGTCCCACAGGGTGCTCCCTTGATGTGGTGCTCTCTCACTTCCCCTAGGTTGACCAAAAGCTGGGAGCAGAGTTAGGCATGTATGAGCTCAGACTCCTTGGGTAGGGCTTGCTGTGCTTACTGTGGGGGTGTGGTTCCCCAGCCAATGGAGTTATGTTCCCAGGGGGATTATGGCTGCCTCTGCTGTGTCATATAGGTCATCAGGGAAGTGGCAGAGGCCAGCAGCCACCCTCACCTAGCTCTCATGCAGCCTGCAGCCTGAAAGGCCAGTCTCATTCCTATGGTGCCTGTCCAACAGTATTAAGTTTATTTCCAGGCAGCCAGTGACTAGGGCTGAGAACTTGTCCCAGGTTACAAGCCTCCCAGCTGAGAAAGCAACCAAGTCACAGTTCCTTGGCTGTCCCATGGAGCCTGCAGCAGCAGTCCACCTTCTTCAAAGGGTATGTGGATTCTCTCAGCTTTCCTGGTATGTTCCTGTGGTAGTTCTTGGAGCAAAAGTTCACAGTGTGAGTCTTCACATGCTGCTTTGTCCGTCCAAGTGGGAGCTGCAAATCAGTCCTGCCTCCTAGCCACCATTTTCCCATAATTCTTACCCAAATCAACATTTCTGAGTGACTTCTCATGAACTCCAGGCTTGTATACTTAACCAGATGTTTTCTGATGTTTCCAGATGGATCTCAAATTCAATGTGTTCATTACACATTTATCATTCCTTTCTTCTTCCCCACAAATCTGCCACTTCCACTGTTTCACTTTCAGTACAGGAGAGCACTATTACTAGACCACACAAGCTAAGACCCTGTCATTTAAATCCAATCATTCCCAAGTCCCGTAGATTTTGTGTCCCAAGCATTTTCTCAAGTTGGTCCCTTCCTGTCCATTTCTAAATTACTGCTTTTTGCCATAGATGTTTAGCTTCTTATTACATCTTCTTACATTACAGCAAAAGTTTCCTCACTCTTACCCTTGCTGGGAGCCTGCACCCTCCTCCCTTCCATGCTTGACATTACTTACAGCCACAGTGATCTTTCCCAAACATAAATCTCATGTTGCTACTGTGTTTAAAATCCTGATGGTTTACTTTACCTTCAGGACAAAATTTGAACTCTTTAGTTTGATACCCAAAACCTTTTTTACTTACTTCCACTCAATGCACAACACATCTTAAGGTTTGGTTCTCCTAGCAGTGACTGAGTAGCCTAGTCATCCATCTCTTTCGTTTGTCAATTCATTTATTACTATTGAGTGTTCATCTTGTCCAAAGAGCTATGATGTTTCACCTTCCAGAATCTTACATGAAGGATGCTGACCTGCAATCATGACTAGAAAAGAGAGTGGGGGCTTCACAGTGACAGAGGTTTTTGGTTACAGAAATTCAGCACCTACTCTTCCATGTTAAAGAGTTAATTGTCCATAGCCACGGTCTTTTTTTTTTTTTTTTTTTTTTTTTTGAGAGGGAGTCTCTCTCTGTCCCCCAGGCTGTAGTGCAGTGGCACAATATCAGCTCACTGCAACCTCCACCTCCCGGGTTCAAGTGATTCTCCTGCCTCAGCCTCCCGAGTAGCTGGGACTACAGGCATGTGCCACTACGCCCAGCTAATTTTTTGTATTTTTAGTAGAGACGGGGTTTCACCATGTTAGCCAGGATGGTCTCGATCTCCTGACCTCGTGATCTGCCCACCTCGGCCCCCCAAAGTGCTGGGATTACAGGCATGAGCCAACATGCCTGGCTCATAGCCACTGCCTTTAATGTGTTTTGCTCTTTTTTGTATATAACTAACTTCCAAAACCCCCTAGAGACTCAATACAACGGTCTCTTCTCCTGAAAGACTTACCGACTCTCTGTCTTATTTTCATATTCCTCAAAACCCCCTACAAGCATAATGGCCTTGGTTCTCATACGTGCCTTACCACACAGTATTGCAATCCTCTACCTCTTTGCTTATGTGTCTCCCCAGCTAAATAAAATCTCCACGAGGGCAGTATTTAACATTTTAATCCACTGGAACAGGGTGGCTTTACTGACTTGTTGAATGAAGTCAACCTCAGTTGCATCCCTATTCACCCAATTCCCTGCTCAATCATCTTGGAAAAATTATGTAACCTGGGACATCTCTTTGAGTTTTCTTGGTTACGATCATATTCCACAGGACCATATTTTGAGGAGACTGAATAATACAATGTATGTCAAACTTTAAGCACATGACCTGGCTTCTGGTGGATGGTTCACAAATGTTAGTTCTAGCAGTTTAACCATCATTCCCAGTGGTGTAAGGCACCTCTGGCTTTCCGGAAGAAGATATCCTGAGGTATAAACTATTACAGAAAGAGAGTGTATTCCTACTGTTGGCCCATTCTGTGTGAGAGAGAAGTTTGGAGACATTTGAAAAATAAAGGCTGTATGAATTGACTATATATAACACATTAGATGAAATGCAAATGGAAAGTCAAATTGGACATGATATAGTTTAACCTGAACATGTGACTCTTGCAAGTCATCTCAGTATGAAGTTAGCTTTCTTCTAGAAACATTTATTCCTTCACTAAACAAGCTTCCACTATGTGTAGAGTCCTATCAAACATGTGATAAATGACCCAGGAATGAAGCAGACCCAGTGCTGGTTTGGTAGGAAGAACATAGAAAGATCTATCAGAGACCTTTGATCCAACTCCTGGCTTTATCATTTACTACCTATGTTATCCTAGATAAAACTCTTAATCTTTCTGAAACTCAGTTTCCTCAGTTGTAAAATAGAGATGATGTTAATAAATACCTCCATTAATTTGAATAATAAATGAAATAATGTAAGAATCACATGACAAACCTTGAAGTGCTACAGAAATATATCAATTATTATTGATGTGCTGCTTTTTATGCTTTCTTTTCCTCTTTTATTTTACTTTATTATACTTTAAGTTCTGGGATACATGTGCAGAATGTGCACGTTTGTTGCATAGGTATACACGTGCCACAGTGCTTTGCTGCACCCATCAACCCGTCACCTACGTTAGGTATTTCTCCGAATGCTATCCTTCCCCTAGCTCCCCACCCCACAACAGGCCCCAGTGTGTGATGTTCCCCTCCCTGTATCCATATGTTCTCATTGTTCATCTTCCACTTATGAGTGAGAACATGTGGTGTCTGCTTTTCTGCTCCTGTGTTAGTTTGCTGAGAATGATGGCTTCCAGCTTCATCAACGTCCCTGCAAAGGATATGAACTCAAAGTAATTTATAGATTCAATGCTATCCCCATCAAGCTACCACTGATCTTCTTCACAGAATTAGAAAAAAACTACTTTAAATTTCATATAGGTGTCCTGCCTTTAAGAAATTTAGAGCCCAGTAGGGAAGATAAGACATATCACGAAATATGGAAAATAATGGCCACTAGTTGAGGGAGTCTGGAGCAGATGAAGTGTGCAAGTGCTCTTTCTTAAATTCTACTTTGTTCACTTGAGTAAAGGCACTTTGGTTTTTCCATCTTGTTTTGTGTTTTGCTTCGGCCTGTTCCCTCTCTCCTACTTACTTCCATGTTTTTGTTTTTGCTGTCCTTCTGAGCAAACAAACAAACCTCAAAGCCCTGTGCTTGTTCTACTCAGGCCCACTTTTTTAACCTTTTCCATCGCAGATCTTTTATCTGACTCTGACTTATTCTAAAAGATGAAGATGTTGACCTACAATTATGACCAGAAAAGAGAGTGGGGGCTTTACATTACAGGTTTTTGGTTACAGAAATCCATCACCTACTCTTCCTTATTAAAGAGTTAAGTGTCCACGGCCAGCTGTTTAATCCACAGTATTTTCATGTATCCAGAGGAAAGTGTGAACCAGAAGCTCTCAGAGAATGAACTATCAGAGAAGGTATGCTCAGTTCAGCTGTCTTTAAATGTGATGGGGTTTGTAGAGATAATAAACATAACTTTTTAAAGCCTGGAGTGCTTGATTAATGAAATGAGGCTTCTTTCTTCTAGATCTCATTTATAATCTAATTTACAATGTTCCATTTTTTGCTTAATATTAAGAGACAATATTTTATTATAAGGGATTTTTTTTCAATTAATAGGCACTTATAATAGATTTTCTACATTCTTCAAGGTAATTTTGGGTCCTGGGGCTACCATAGCTCTGATATTACAATGAAAATAAGTGAGAATATAGGCTTTGGCTTTACATCTAATGTTTCATGGGTATAGCTATTTCAGAAATCAAGGTAACCTTACACTTAAACTTAATAGAACCATAAAAATACATTAACCTTAAGGTTAAACCCCATTTGTATTTATAAATAGGGAGCAAATTTCTCAGTAGCAGAGATGCTATCCTGAATTTATTCACCTTTCCTCATGTCAGTATGAGGCATGGACCTAGTCTAAGGAGAGAAGTCAGAACGGGAAACTCTACAAATTTAGGATTTTTTTTTTTTTTCATTTTAAAATCAGGGATTTGGTCAAGATTAGGCTTTTCCTCAAAGTGTGGCCTATATAGTGCTATAGGTCCCACAGGTATCTTCGATACTGCCGTGAAGAATAAGAAAAACTTTAAACATGCAGAATTCTCGGCCTTCCCAGCTAGAGCCAGAGAAGTTCTGCTTTTATTTTATTCTAATATATTGAGCTTCTGAAAATCATTTGAAAATAGAATTATGTTGTTATAAAGAACACACTGACATAGGTTAACCGTGAGATTCTTATCAGAAAATTATTAAAAACTAAATATCTTGAAAAACCCACCAGCTCCAAAACATCTAGAAACATAGGATAAAATGTAAAAATGTCTTTTTAAGTTTGGCTAAGTTTTCAGCAATGAAAGGGAAAACCTGATGGGCTCAAAGCCAAGAGGAGTGGAATCAAGAATAATATTCTCCTACTGAAGCATTTGCTGCTTTCAGGGCCTTTGCCAGTCCCTGTGACTTGAGGGACTAGATGGCTGCATATGAGAACCTGAGAGAAACCTTGGGACTGTACATGGCATGGGGTCAAAATTAAGACTCCTATACAGAGTCAAAGGCCTTCAAAGGAGCCTAACTTTAGTGAAAGCGTGGGCTAGAAAACAGCTTGGTAGCAAGAGGAGAAACTTGTTAATCTGGGTGTAAACTCTTGTGAGGGAAAAAACGTCTCTCTTGAGAATTTGTGGACACAGATCTGTGCTCACATGAACTTCAAGCTTACCTCTGTGCTATCTAGGTAATCTAGGAAGTCACCTAGATATTAATTTATAATTACCATAGCACAAGCATATGGCAGAAACAAAAGCAAATCTTTCCTATAAAGAATCACTCTTAAAATGGACTTTGCAGAATTCACATGAAATGAATAAGTTGGGAAACCAAAGTTATAAAACTCTGAGAAATAAACCAAAATAAATTAAGATTGACAAAGCCACAAACAAAAGATTCAGACTCCAGAGGATTTTAATATGAATTGTCAGAAAAAATACTGCAAAATTGGTATGTTTAAAATGTGTAAAGAAATAAAAGAGGCAACTGAAAATATGATCAAAGAACATTATGAAAAAAAAATTCCAGGACATCTTGGAAAAAAAGAGAAATTCTAGGAATAAAAAAGATCACAACTTTAAAAAGTAACAACTCAATTGATGGATTGAAAAGCAGAATAGAGTTAAAGAAAGAATTGGTGAACTGGAAAGTAGCTCCCAAGAAATTGTTTATTGTATACTGACTGCATACTGAAGTAATTACTTAATGTTTAAAGAAGAAGATAAAAGTATAATAATTTAAAAAAAACGTTGACCATTGAAAGAGACAGTCTAGAAAATGTCTAATCAAAATTTCAGAAGGAAAGACTAGTGAAAGTAGGAGCAGGTAGTAGTTGAATGATAGCAAGAATTTTCAGAATTGATGAAAGTCACAAATTCTGATTCAGAAACCAAAACAAACCTCAATAACAAAAAAATTCTATATCTAGAAAAAAAATTACAGAACAAAAAGGATAAATAAAAAACAGCAAAAGCAGCTTTAAAAAGATTACCTTCAATTAAATAACATTTTAACTCACATAAGACTCCTTACAGCAACAGGGAAATCAAAACAAATTGAAATATCTTCAAAATTCAGATTAAAATATCTATAAATATATACCCAGGAAATATATCTTTCCAAAATGAAGATGAAACAAAAACATTTTTAGACAAAATTGAAGTTTACCAACAACAGATCTTCACTAAAGGAATATTTAAAGGAGTACTTTAAGAAAAGTAAACATGATTCTAGAAGGAAAATATGTATCTAAAAAGGAATGAGGAAAGAAATTGCTTCCAGAGATTAAGTGCTGTGATTCTGTGAAAGTTGTTCATGTCTAATCAGAAGAGGCTATTTTTGGGTGAGAGAGATGTGAGAGAGAGAGAGAGAGAAAAAATAAAATTTCTGCTCTTTTAGAGGAAGAGAAAATAACATTTCTGATCTTTTAGGATTAGCAACAATATTTTACTATTCAAGGTTTGCCACAAAGCTTCTCTATAGAATCAAATCTACAAAAAATGAAGGAAAACTGGGATTCACAGGTAACAACACTTCTCAGCTACAACCATTATACTCTAGTAGATGCCTCTATCTCATCATTCATTTACATATTAATTGTACATGATTTTTAATATTCCTTCATGCATTCCTCCTATCTATTCTCATCCTTTCAAATTGGGGTACCTACCTAGGAAATGCCATATTTCTATATAATTTCTGCTCGAGAGTGCTACCTTCAGTGTCATCAGAAACCGTAAGTTTGAAAGCAGCCTGCCGTAGTGCTAAAGGTTGGAAGAAATTATCAAAGAGTGCTACAGACCCTGCACTGAAAGAAATCACTGTTTACACTTCTTCAATTGCGTTAACTGAGCCAATTAGTAGTAAAAGCAGCTTCTTTAAAAGATGAAAATAAAATGTAGTAAATATCAACCCATCATTATGTTAAGTGCCAATTCAAGTTTGTATACTCTGTTAGAAATTATACAAATATGGTAAAGGGTGAAGGTCCAGTCAACTGCGGTATTGTCCGGTCAGCCTTGATGCGATACATTGCTTCTTATCCTAGATAGTGTCTGGGGAAATCCTAACAATGGCAGACAGAATTTTAAAAATAAGCTCAAACCAACCAGCCTGTGGTTTCTGGAAGCAGCTTTATTACAATTGGCTGGGTATCCTCGTATAGGAATGAACGTACCTACCTTTCTTTTCCTGACAGAGACGTGTCACTATTTCCTGCTACCACCCCACTCTCACTTTCCAAACCATTATTCCCAAACCTATTCCCTATATAGGGAAATATGGTACTAACATGCTTGGCATTCTGGAGCATTCATCGTACTACATTTACAAGGGGGCATTGTCAATCTGTGCATGAACCAAGGCTCACTATTTTGCTGTTCTCTCTTCAATGCAGCTAGTGACTAAGTAAATTAAGGTCTTGCTCTTCTTTTTTCACACGTTCCTGAACATTATGGCCATTCCCTTCAGTTTTTAATAACGAACCAGGCCAGAATCTGGTAAGATTCAAGATGTGAATGGAAGCTTTAGTGAATGATGAAGACTCCTTAGATTTTAAATCCAAGACGTTTGCTCTTGGCTCTTAAGAGTGTTATAGGAGCTTTGCATTGGGCTTCTTAGGTGCTCTTGCAAGCTAAAATCAAAGAAGTCTCTTTGTTTCACATTTGCTTGCTGTTCCTATGTATTTCTCTCTTGAGAGATGGTAATGATTGCTAACATTAGGTGAGTGCTTAATTCTTGCTAGGCATGGTTCTTAGTGCCTAATGTGAAACAATGTTAGTATTACAATTATAGGCCTACACAGTACGACCAAAACAGTCTCCTTTTTACAGATGAGGAAAATAAGGTCTAGGGATTAAATAACTATATTCAAGGTCAGAGAGAGAGTTAACAGGGAATGCAGGAATTAAACCCAGGCAGTCTTTTCATATCGAATATACTATACTCTTCTCTTGGAGTGAATGACAGGATTCTGCCATTCCTGGGACCTGATTATAAATCCAGGAAATAGTGCCAATACCCCACCTCAGTATACTATACAGGGAGGTGACCCAGGCAACCTGCATACCCACTGATAGGGTTTTTCCCAGAACACTGCTGTTCGCCCAATGTTCATTCGTCAAGGGCCTCTGCCTGGGCTTCCTCTATTCTCTGATGTCCACCAGCTCCCACATAAAGCAGTCTGATCTACTTGCACCCCATCTGGAAGTTCATTAATTAAAAACACACTAGGAGCACCCCAAACTCCTTTGTGAAATTTTCTTGGAAACATTCACTTTGTTCTCATCCCTTCTCCTGCCTCCTGCTCTGCTCCTGTGGTTTGGATGTATTTGCCTTGTCTGAATGCAATTCCAGGTCTGGATTCCCCCACAAGCTTTTGGATAGTGAACTTTGATGTCTGGCTTGATCCTTTCTAGGACTGTAGCTTACACTCATCATTTGGCTTACCCTCTCCAGGCTGCTGTGGGTAAAAATCCAGGGTTGACTGTGAATTTGGAGCTCTTGGTTCTCACACCAACCTTGACTGGTTGGCTGCTAAGTGTCTTGTTCACATAGAAAAGGTGAACCAGATCTTCAAAAGGTGAACCAGACCTACAACCACCTATTAGGCTAGAACTCCACCAAATTCTGGCCCATGTGAACTTGGCACCATGTCCCCTATTCCCACTACTGCTGACACTCTCCCTCCTATGTATCAATCACCTAGGACCACAATTCTCCTCTTTCTCGTGACTCACAGAGTCATCCTCTAGGTATATCTCTGTCCCTTTGCCTCAGTCCTATGTTGTATCACTTTTGATATCAAGGCTGGTCCAAATCTAGCCCCCTTAGATGGTATGCTTATTGCTCTTCTCAGGGTCAACTCTGTAGTTTTGTAAGTTTACACCAACTTGGTATTATCAAATTTTGTCCCTTTTCCCACCTTTCTATGCTGCTGAGATCTCATAGGCCTTATTCCTGTGCCAGCTTCAGTTCAAACAATGGATAAGGATGGCTCAATGACAAAGCTATCCCAAGCTTTACCAAGCCACAGTAGGGCGGATTCTCAGAATCCCAAGCTTTAGTATTGCATGTTTTATATTTTCAATTCCTAGAGGACTGGGTTCTTGGCAATTTTTCTCTTTATAGTATTTAGCATGATGTCAAAAACATTTGATAAGTAGACACATGGGATTTTTGAAGGATGAGTCTGTTGGTCAGTACCCTCTTTGTGGTAGCTAGAAACAACTGAAACAACAAGGAAATCCAGGGGTATGATTAGCCTTGGAGGCTCCCGACAATTCAGACAGTGCTATCAGGGTTCTCTCATTCTCAATTTGTACTGGGTTTGGGCCTCATTTGTTCGTACCATCCACAGGCTTCCTCCATCTGGCAAGAGGAGGGGATCATGGCCAAAGTCATGCTTATACTATTCTAGAATAGGAAGCCCAGGAGAAAGTGGGAGCTTGTCTCACTTAGTCTCTACATGAAATTCAGAGAAGAATCCTGACCAAGTGGGCATGAGATCATTCCTAAGTCAATCATCATGGCCAAAGGTCATGTGTACTAAGATCAACCAGGCAAGGGTCATATGTCTTTTCCTATAGCCAAAGGGATAGCTTGTGTAATTAGCATCCTCTTTAGGACCTAATGGACTTGGGTATGGGCATTTGTCCAAGGAAAGGAATACAAGTCAGACGAAAATAACAGATGGTCACTATAGCAGGTTGCCCTAGATTCAGGTGTGTGTGTGTGTGTGAATTTCTCAATCCATTGTTCAGAACTGCATGAATTTCTTTAGCTGAATGTCTTTCTCACTCAGCAGGGACACCAGAACTCACTCCTGTTTGCAGCCTTCATTCTGAACCAGTGGCTCTCTTTATAGATCACATTTCCATCTACTCCCACATACCTTGAAAGATATAACCTTCCAAGTTCATTGCTCATTTTCCCCCCTTGGAACTTATCTTACTTTCCAGTCTTGATCCTCACCATCTTCTACTTTACTATGATCTTGTGTTCTCTTCAGCCACAATTCTGGCTGGCTCTGGTCAACACTTCCCCAGCTCTGACTCAGCCCTTGAATCTCCCATGGACCTCCCTACATTACACCACCGTCTGTGGATGGTATCTCGGGGGAGTTTGCCGTGACTCACACTTTCATAGGGCCATAAGCTCTGGCATTCTTTGCCTAGTTATCATATTAAGGAATTTCCAGATCCTTATTTGCACTTGAAGAGACTTGAATGATGCCTAAACTGTCCTATTCTCTTTTTCTCTTGTCCAATCCCCCAATTGCTTTAAGTCAAATGTGCAGACATAGCTTCTGCTCTTTTGTTGATTTAGCTGCTTTTGGTTGTCTTTAGCTTTGTGATTCTACTAACGAGGAATCTAGCCTTTTCTTTCTTCTGCACAATTGTCTCTTTGGCTTCTACTGTCAAACAAATATTTTTTTTTCTTAAAAAATGTCATTAGTTGCCAAACATGTAGTTGTTTCTTCTGATATTAACTTTTGTTACTATAGATGTGACATCCTTCTTCCCTTCTCTCCCTTTTTTTCTCCATGAACACGTTTCTTAGGAGTCATGTGAGTACTCTTATCAGGCTATTGGTGAGTGTATGAGGATAAAGACGCCACAGAAACTTCAAATGCTGAGATAACCATTGTCATCAGGTTGGACTCATTTGGCAAGTGTCACCATATCTGTCATAAAGGCCAGGTATTTTCATGGATACAAATGCGTGTATAGGACAAAAGAATATTGAGTATAGCCGGTTACTGAGTTGGCTTAGCCTCAGCCTGGGCCAAACTGGCAAGCAAAGTCTATCTTCAGTGTCACAGAAGGTATATTGCTTATGCTGTGGAGCCAGGTTTTTCATATTATAAAGGCATTTTTGTGCAATGCTTAAAACCTTAAATTCTGTGGTGAGTAAAAACGATTCATATTCCATCTCTGTTATTTACCAGCCATATAATCATGGGAAAACCATTTAAGAATTTCAAACCAGTTTTCTCATTTGTAAAGTCGTCATTCATTTATTCAACAAACACTATGCACTTAGTATGTGCCAGACACTGTTCTAAGTGCTGGAGAAGCAGCAGTGACTTCAACTCCCTGCCTTCCAGGGTTCTGTCTCTAGTAGGAGGACAGAAAATATGTGAAATAATCAATTACCTAGCATCTTAGAAGGTGGTAAGTGCTGTGAAGAACAAACAAGGATGGTAAATAAGTTTATACTACATTACCTCACGTGAAATATAGAAATCTTGTAACAGTATAGTTCCGTTTATCCCCCATTCTTTGTGCTATTGCTCTAATATATAAAATCTCTACACACACCATAAATTCTATAACATTGGGTTGTGGTCTTTCTGCTCCTTAACTCAGCTAGGTCTGAGTTCTTGTCTCACAACCAGGAAGAACTGGGTACATGGACACTGGACAGTGAGTGGAGTCAAATTTATTAAGTGAAAGAAAAGCTCAGCAGAGAGGGGGCACAGTGGGTGGTTCCCCTACTCAAAGGTGGGAAAGTTCCCTCTCATGTGACTGGTCCGGGGCCTTTTATGGACTCAGAATGTGGAGTACATGCTAGTTGTTTTGTGAGTATGTGAAAAAGTTTAAAGCGAAGACACCACTCAAAGGTGCGCAAGACAGTGTAGAAAACAAATTAGGAAAAGGTAGGTATTACAGCAGTTTGAGAGTCTTGTCTGCTAATTTCAACATCTGAAAAATCTCTGGGTCATTTTCTGTTGACCGCTCTTTTTTTTGAAAAAAAAAAAAAAAAAGGGTCTCATTTTTTGTTTCTTCATCTGTCTAGTAATTTTTTTAAAATTTAGTTCTGGGCTTTGTGGTAATGTATTGTCTTACAATGAAGAGTACTGACTCTGTCTTTCCTGTAGTGAAAATAAACTGAGATTCCCTCTCAGTTCTTGTAGCTTCCACATGCTGTTTTTGCTGGGGTCCAGGAATCTCCCTTGAACATGCATAGTTCAAAGACTACTCAATAGTCAGAGGACTTTATCCTCGTATTTTGAGGGGTTCAACCCTTCTGCAGCTCTCTCCTTTCTTGTATTTCTTCTTTCATTTTCAAGCCACTCTGACTCTGCCTGCCCAAAACTTTGTCCTCTGACACCTCGATTCAGCAAGTCTGTGACTTTCTCTAGCCCTGCCTCATGTGGAATGGGGGTGCCCTCAGGCAAAAAGTTACAAAGATGCACACATTATTACATATAATTCCTGTCCTTCAGGAATGCCTGAAAATGCCTGACGGTTTCCTTCTACACTTGGTTGGTCTCCAGTATTTTCAAATTGTTTTAAAAACATTTTGTCCACATTTAAAACTGCTCTCTGTAGGAGGGATAATTCAACCAAGTTCTCTGCTAGTATCAGAACCAAGAATACAGTTTTGGACATGTTAGGTTTGACATACTTAGTAAACATTCATGTTAAAACACTGAGTAGGCAGCTACAATATACAAGTATGGAGTTCAGGGTAGAGATCTGAGCTGGAGCTATACATTTGTTGGGATCAACACATAGATGCTATCTAAAGTTGTAACACTGGGGAAAGATCACCAAAAAAGTGAGTATAGATAAAGAAGAGAAGAAATGCAAGGACTGAGACTTGAGAGTCTAAGAAGTTTAGAAGGCTTTGAGAAGAGTTGACAAATTAGACTGAGATGGAGTGGCAAATGAGGTAAAAGAAAAACCATGCGATTGTGGCATCCTGGATTCCAAGTGGAAAAAGTTTTAATAGAAGAAGGAAGTGATCAATTGTGTCAAATTCTGCTGATAGGACAAGTAAGATGAGAACTAAAATTGATTATTGGATTTAGCAATGTAGAGGTCATTGATGACCTTGGTAAGAGCAGTTTTAGGAGAGTGCTGGGGGGTAAAAGCCTGACTAGAGTGAATCATAAAAGCAATTGCCAACTTCATGGAATTATTGTGAGGATTTATATGACAAATCACAAACTATCTTAATATATAAAGAGCTCATAAAATTAATGAGGAAATAGGTTATTGTTTAATGGATACAAAGTTTCAGTTTGTGATGATGGATAAGTTCTGGAGATGGATAATGCTGATAAATTCACAACAATGTGAATGTACCTAATGCCAGTGAATTGTACAGTTAAAAATATTTAAATGGTAAATTTTATGTTATGTATTTTATACCACAATTAGAAAAAGAAAATGGCAATCTATAAAAACAAGCAAAATAAGAGTGTGCAAAACATACAAATGGCTGTTAAATATATGAAAGAGTTCTATCTAATTAATAATTAAATGAACTAGCTAATTAAATAAATAGAGATTAAAATGGACAAGTAGTACATTCCACCTATCAGACTGACCACTTTGAAAAAGTTTGATGATATGTTGTGCTGGTAAAGACATGGAGGAACAGAACTTTTTTCATTATTAGGGGAATGCAAAATGGTATAATGTTTTCAAAGAGCAATTTGCCAATATCTATCAAAATTAGAACGACATATACCATTTGATCTAGTAATTCCATATGTTGATGTACATATATATTCACACATATGTAATTTAAATATATTTACACACACATGCAATTACTTATTTAAAGAGATATTTTTGCTACATTGCTTTGAGTAGTCATAGACTAGATAAATCGATCATGGTATAAATATATGGTGTAATTCAAGATTTCTGGGCAATATAAAGAGAAGAAATCTGATCAACCTAATCAGCTAAAAAAAAAAGCAAGGTACAGAACAATACATATAGTGTACTAGAATACTGATGAAGCAGAAAAAAGAAATATACATACATATATTCATTCACAAATACAAACACACACTCAAATATGAATACACATAATCCTAAAACAGCTCTGGAAAGATTTGGGAGAAACTGTTACAGCTTTGCTTCTATGTAAGAGACAGAAGATTGCGGGTCTGAGGTATGAGGGAGACTTACTGTTTACTATGTCTTTCTATACTTTAAAAAAGTGGCTTTTTTTTTTTTTTTTTTTTTTTTTATTTGAGACAGAATCTTGCTCTGTCACTTAGTCTGGAGTGCAGTGGTGCGACCCTGGCTCACTGCAACCTCAGCCTCCCAGGCTCAAGCAATTGTTGTTGTGCCTCAGCTTCCTGAGTAGCTGGAATTACAGGCACTTGCCACTATGTCCAAGTAATTTTTCGCAGGGTTCACCATGTTGGCTGAACTGGTCTCCAACTCCTGGCTTCAAGTGATCCACCCACCCTGGCCTCCCAAAGTGCTGAGATTACAGGCATGAGTCACTGTGCCCGGTCAAAAAAATTGTTGTTGTTTTTTTTTCTCTCTTTTTTTGAGACAGAGTCTTGCACTGTCGCCCAGGCTGGAGTGCAGTGGCACAATCTCTACTCACCGCAAGCACCGCCTCCCAGGTTCATGCCATTCTCCTGCCTCAGCCTCCCGAGTAGCTGGGACTACAGACGGCCACCACCATGCCCGGCTAATTTTTTGTACTTTTAGTAGAGACGTGGTTTCACCGTGTTAGCCAGGATGGTCTCGATCTCCTGATCTCGTGATCCGTCCACCTCAGCCTCCCGAAGTCCTGGGATTACAGGCATGAGCCACCACGCCCGGCCAAAAGTGGGGTTTTTTTTTTACCCATGTGCCCACATTACTCTTTAAAGTTTAAAAAGCTTTATTAAGTATAACGTAGACAAGAAAACTGCACATATCATAAGTGTACAGTTTGATAAATTTTCACACACTGATGTAACTAGCATAGGAACATTACCAGTGCCCCTGAAATCCTTCTTCCCTCCCATTCCAGTATTACTGCCCCAAAGGGATTACCTTTTCATTTTAATGGAATATTTAGATATATTTCTTTCAATGCCTAGAGCTAATCATTATCTATATTATTCTTCAAAACTGGACAAAGGGCAGAATGTTTTTAATTCTCTATCTCTTCTTCATCTCCCATAAAATATTATCTGAGAATTCAATTCTCTATTGTTAGTACTTTTAAAACATTAAGAACAGCTTATTTAGATTAACCACTTTCCTGGCTCACCTGCTTCCTGTATCTCCTGTCTTTTTGTAGGGGTCTATAGTCATGTTTGATATTCTTTTCAGTTGTCCCCTTTCTCATCCATCCCCCTTTCTATAGTTTGGAACTTTTCTACCTCATAATCTAAACCTTGCTTACCATGAGAGAATTTGGAAGTAACAGAGATTTGCTTTCCCCAGCTGCCTTGCAGCATGGGCCAAGTCTGCCAGTCAGATACACTCTCCCTAAGGAAGCCAAAATCTGTCCTGATGATGGGAGGTGCCAGAGCTGGCAGCTGCTTCTGTCTCCAGAGGTAACAGGGATGGTTGTTCTAGTGGGAGTAGCCACTCAATATGTTTCTGAGATATTTCCATGGTTATGTGTTCAGAACTTGCATCCATAGTCCATTTTACTGCTGTAGAAAATTTCCATTGTATAAATACAGTGTAATTCATTTTTCCATTTTGCTACTTAGGAACATTTGAGTGGTTTCTTGTTTTTTTTTTTTTTTTTTCTGAGACAAAGTCTCACTCTGTCACCCAGGCTGGAGTGCAATGGCACGATCTCGGCCCACTGCAACCTCCACCTCCTGGGTTTAAGCAATTCTCTACCTCAGCCTCCGGAGTAGCTGAGATTATAGGCACGTGCCACCATGCCCAGCTAATTTTTGTAGGTTTTGTTTTTTAATTACAAAAAGAATGCAACTTCCAACAAACTTCAAACACATTTCTTGGTGCACATGGACAAGGGATTCTGTCTTGTACACTAAATACTCATACCCTGTCCCAGAAAACTAAATCACAAGATATAGGAGTGGAGTCATGAAACTGATAGAAATTAGATTATCCATATAAGATAAATATCTGACATCATCATCATCCTTAGAATTCTAGACGAACCAACTGAAATCTAGTTCCCATGCCACCACTGACCTTGTAGTAGGGAGGTACTATGTATCCTGTATCAGTTTCAGCAAAATGTCTATTCGCATCTGCTTTGGAGAATCTGAGAGATTTCTAGTATTATCCTCTGGACCAGTCTTCTCTAGTGACCTGCATTGGAGAGAACCTAATGCCCTTTTGCACACTCAAGAATTAACACAGCACTGTGAATTGCCTTTGCTCAACATGAAAGGCACTCGAACAGGATATAAATAATGCTTTAGCACAAATAGAGAAGTTTCTAGTAGTTGAATTTTATGACTCGTTGTATGAAATAGTTGAAGGGATGTTGGGTTTTTTCTCCTTCCTTTCCTTTCCTTTCTTTCCTTCCTTCCCTCTCTTCCCTCCTTTCCCTCCCTTCCCTCTCTCCTTCATAAATGATACCATCTATGCAGCCACCTTCTACAGATCAGACATGCATTCCCTAAGAGCATTCTGAAAAAATGGATGCTTTGGGCTCATTTGCATTTCTAATGGAAAAGAGGCAAGACATTCCAGGAGCTGAATCCTAGTACAAGTTGGGCTTGGGAAAGTGCTTCAGGCAAAAGTATTTTTTCAATTCTGTACTGGGAGAAACCTAAAATGTACTTAGCCAAACACTCTGAGCCCTGAGGCACTCGAAGCAAAATGTAATCCATATGTTTCTGATTCATTTCACTCACCTCAAAGGCTTTTCAGAGTGGGATTTCACTGCTAAGAAGTTTTCAAACTGTTCAACTTTTCTCTTTCACCACAATGAAAAGGATTCATCTATTGAACGCATTTCCCAAAAGATAGTAACATTCAAGCTTAGTGTTTAGGACTCTGATTTCTAGGATCCCACATGCAACTGAATATATTCTGCATCCTTAAAAATCTGTCTTTTTTGTTGTTTAAAATAGAAGCACCATAACATATATTTTCATTTTATTTTATTTTATTGAGGCACAGTCTCACTCTGTCACCCAGGCTGGAAGTGGGATGATCTTGGCTCACTGCAACCTCTGCCTCCTGGGTTCAAGCTTCAGCCTCCTGGGTAGCTGGGATTACAGGCATGCACCACCACGCCCAGCTAATTTTTGCACTTTTAGTAGAGACGGGGTTTCACCATGTTGTCCAGGCTGGTCTCAAACTCCTGACCTCAAAGGATCCACCCGCCTAAGCCTCCCAAAGTGCTGGGATTACAGGTGTGAGTCATTGCACCTGGCCCACCATAACATCTTAAAGAAAAGCTGAAAAGGGGGAGAGGAAAGGTTATGCTAAGGAATGATCTTGTTTTAAAGATACAGAGGTTCTCAAGGTTAGAAGAGAGCTGAAATGCCATATTTTAATTTGGTCAAATTTCCAACTCACTTATATGATGTTGATTATACTTAACATTTTTCTCTTACATGCAAACGATTTCTTTTCTTTCTTCCTCCCTCCTTTCCTCCATTGCCCCTTCCTTCCTTTGACACAAAAATTTTGCAATTATACATTCTAGGCAGAAAATATTTCGGTTCCTTATTAGAGCATTTTACAGATAATCTGATCTCTTGTTTCTTCCTCTTAATTGGAAAAGGTGGTCTCTGTACACATAAGGAGTAAAGTCTAAGGCGGTGTATAGAACAGAGCAGATCCCCAAAATATGTTAGCTGTTCAGGGAAGTGAACAGAAATAGCACAGAGGATAAGCAAGAAGGCCCAGGATGGGACTTGAATTTAAGGAGGAATCTGGCAAATATATTTAGAGGATCCAAACTCCGTGCATGAGATTGCTGAGTGCTAATCCCAGGGCAGAAACTGCTTGCTTTCTGGCCCATTTTATATAATCTGCTACTTATGTTTCATAAAAGCTCTTTATATTTGCCATTTCCTTCAACAGAGAATAGCCAGGAGGCAGTGTTCAACTGTCTACTATTCCATCTGCATGCACAGTTAGAACCTTCTGATTAAACTGACTAGTCATTTCATAGTGAGACATTTTTCATCAGATAACTAGTGAATTCTGTCAGCATGCTTGAGTTTTTGTTTGTTTGTTTGTTTGTTTTTTATGAGATGGAGTCTTGCTCCATAGCCCAGGCTGGAGTGCATGGTGCAATCTTGGCTCACTGCAAACTCTGCTTCCCGGGTTCAAGCGATTCTCCTGCCTCAGCCTTCTGAGTAGCTGGGACTACAGGTGCGTGCCATCATGCCCAGCTAATTTTTTGTATTGTTAGTACAGACGGGGTTTCACTGTGTTAGCCAGGATGGTCTCCATCTCCTGACCTCATGATCTGCCCGCCTCAGTCTCCCAAAGTGCTGGGATTACAGGAGTGAGTCACTGCGCCCGGCCCTGAATTGAATTTCAACTGAATTCAAGCCTGTCAAGTTAATCAAACTAGTTATAGCTTAAGTAAAATTATTCTGGTGAGCACTGTCCTTGGATTTTTTTTGAATTGACAAAATTTATATTACTGACCTGAATTTTCAAGTTACTCAGATCTAATAGTTTTCCATTCTATCTAGAGCCATTATGACATATGGTAAATGAAATGCAATTTTCCCCAGTAGCTTATTAAAAAAAAGGCTAAAAATAGCTTTTACTTCACCTGCAAAACTTTGCTATCCAGATTTTCCATTATGAAGAGGAAACTAGTCAATAAAGAATAGGACAAAAAAGCTGTGGAGAGGAAAAAGTTAAAAAGAAGTACCAGTGGTTGTCTTTTTTTTTTTTTTCAAGCTCCACCTCCTGGGTTCAAGCAGTTCTCCTGCCTCAGCATCCTGAGTAGCTGGGATTATAGGTGCTCACACCACCGCACCTGGCTAATTTTTGTATTTTCAGTAGAAACGGGGTTTCCGCATGTTGGCCAGGCTGGTCTCGAACTCCTGATCTCAGGTGATCTGCCCACCTTGGCCTCCCAAAGTGTTGGGATTTCAGGTGTGAGCCACCACGCCGGGTCCCCAGTAATACCAAAGCTCAAACTCTATTCTGGAGTGATCCATTTCCAGTGTCTGTAGTTTATGGGAAGGCAGCCTTGGGAGGAAAGTGTCCCCTTCCCAGGTTCCCTGTTTTAACCCTGCAGAAAGTGTGGCACTTATGTAGTGTTTCCAGTGTTTCATGCTGGAATAGTGTTTATAGACATACATACTGTTTTCTGCATGACGTTCTCTTGTCTTATTATGTAAAATATGTACATTTAGTTTTAAAATTAGTTGACGGGGGTTATATAGAAATGCTTTGAAATAGTCCTCCATTTACAAAATCATATTCGTGGGTTGGTAGATGTTAACTTAATGGGAAGGTGCTCTTTTTCTCCTTTGTAGCCAAGTTTAGAGTCTGACTAAATATTACGCCACTTTTTTCAGTTTGTACCCAATTCCTTTCTATTCTACACCCATCCCAACACATTCAGTTTCAGAAAAATGTTTAGGTTCTCACTGAGGAATTCCAGGCCCTGGTGTACATTTCTAACACTATCTCCCCCGTAAGACCTTGCCCAGCCACACTGGTGGATTCTCTGTTCTGGGCATGAGCATATCAGCCTCTGCATTTCTCTCCCCTCACCCACTGCTGAAGTCGTTTCCTCCATCTGGCCTCTCCTTCCTCTCCCCTTTACTCATATGACTTAACCACCTTTAAGACCTTCATGTTCTACTTCATCAAGATGGAAGCTTTTTCTTGTCCATTGGGTCCACAAATTTCTCCTCTTCCTGAAATAGACAGCAACTTTCCTTTTGTGCACTTCATCTGGTAATGACATGCTTCCATTTTTACTAGACATGATCACATACATTTTGAATCTTCACCCTTTTCTTCCAACTAGATTGAAGTTCATTGAAGAATGAAGTCCATTGAAGAATAAGTGCCGTATGTTTTGGATAAATACATGTTAAGAAATTCAAGTTTTTTTTTATCATCATTATCACCAACATCACCATCATCATCACTACCATCATGTATTATTAATAATACATTTGTTTTAACTTTTATTTTGTTTTAGGCTAGGGGTAACACGTGAAGGTTATATAGGTAAATTGCATGTCAAGAGGATGTGTTATACAGATTATCTTGTTACCCAGGTGCTAAGCCTAGTACCCAATAGTTTATTTTTTCTGCTCCCCTACCTCCTCCCATTCTCCATCCTCAAGTAAGCCCCAGTGTCTGCAGTTCCCTTCTTTGTGTTCATGAGTTCTCATCATTTAATTCCCATTTATAAATGACAACATGTAGTATTTGGTTTTCTGTTTCTGTGCTAGTTTCCTAAGGATAATAGCCTCCAGCTCCATTCATGTTCCTGCAAAAGAACAGGATCCCATTCTTTTTCATGGCTGCATCATTTTCCATGGTGTATATTTACCACATTTTAAAAATCCAATCTGTCATTGATTGGTATTTAGGATGATACCATGTATTTGCTATTGTGAATAATGCTGCAGTGAACATTTACATTCATGTGTCTTTATGATAGAATGATTTCTATTCCTTTGGGTATATACCCAATAATGGGATCGCTGGGTTGAATGGTAGTTCTGTTTTTAGTTCTTTGAGAAATTGCCATACTGCTTTCCACAGTGGTTGAACTAATTTACACTCTCACTAACAGTGTATATGTGTTCCCTTTTCTCTACAACCTCACCAGCATCAATTATTTTTGACTTTTTAATAATAGCCATTCTGACAGGTGTGAGATGGTATCTCATTGTGGTTTTGATTTGCATTTCCCTCATGATCAATGATGTTGAACTTTTTTCATGTGCTTGTTGGCTGTATGTATGTCTTCTTTAGAAAAGTGTCTGTTCATGTCTTTTCCTCACTTTTTAATGGGGTGGTGTTTTCCTTGTACATTTGTTTAAGTTCCTTAAAGATGCTGGATATTAGACCTTTGACAGATACATAGTTTGCAAACATTTTCTCCCATTCTGTAGGTTGTCTGTTTATTCTGTTGATACTTTCTTTTGCAGTGCAGAAGCTCTTTAGTTTAATTGGATCCCATTTGTCAATTTTTGCTTTTGTTGTGATTGCTTTTGGCATGCTTGTCGTAAAATCTTTGCCTGTTCCTATGTCCAGGATGGTTTTGCCTAGGTTGTCTTCCGGGTTTTTATACTTTTGAATTTTATATTTAAGTCTTTAATCCATCTTGAGTTTATTTTTGTATATGGTATAAGAAAGGGGTCCAGTTTCAATCTTCAGCATGTGGCTAGCCAGTTATCCCAGTACCATTTATTGAATAGGGAATCCTTTCTCCATTGCTTGTTTTTGTCAGCTTTGTTGAAGAGCAGACGGTTATAGGTGTGTGACCTTATTTCTTGGCTCTCTATTCTGTTTCGTTTGTCTGTGTGTCTGTTTTTGTACCAGTATCATGCTGTTTTGGTTATTGTAGCATTGTAGAACAGTTTGAAGTCGGGTAGCATGATGCCTCCAGCTTTGCTCTTCTTGCTTAAGTTGCCTTGGCTATTTGGGCTCGTTTTTGTTTCCATATGAATTTTAAAATACTTAAAATATTTTTTGCCTATTTCTGTAGTTCATTGATAGTTTGCTAGAAATAGCACTGAATCTATAAATTACTTGGGGTAGTATTGCCATTTTCATGATGTTGATTCTTCCTATGCATGAGCATGGGATGTTTTTCCTTTTGTTTGTGTCATCTCTGATTTCTTTGAGCAGTGTTTTATAATTCTCATTGTAGAGATATTTTGCCACCCTGGTTAGCTGTATTCCTAGGTATTTTGTTTTTTTTTTTTTTTTTTTTTTTTTTTTTTTGTAGCAATTGTGAATGGGATTATATTCCTGATTTGGCTCTCAGCTTGGCTGTTGTTTGTGTATAAGAACGCTAGTGATTTTTGTACATTAAATTTTGGATCCTGAAACTTTGTTGAAGTTGTTTATCAGCTGAAGGAGCTTTTGGGCCAAGACTATGGGGTTTTCTAGAAACAGAATCATGTTATCTACAAACAGGAACAGTTTGACCTCTTCTCTTCCTATTTGAATATTCTTTATTTCTTTCTCTTGCCTGATTGCTCTGACCAGGACTTATAATTCTATGTTGAACAGGAATGATGAGAGGGGGCATCCTTGTCTTGCACCAGTTTTCAATAGTATCTTATATTTGAATGGTGATACACATATCATTATATTAGAACCATCTAAAATGAGAGCTCTACTCATTCTCACAATACCGTTTTGAAACAGTTACGACAAAATTAAGTCCATTTCACAGAGGAGGAAACAGGAACCTTGTGACTTGTCCAATTTCATATTGTAAGTGTCAGAGACAGAATTCAAAGGCTAATTTTTGGGGGGTGGCGGAGGGGAGATTAAGATAAATCACAACTTATTTTAACTCCAAGATAAATTTGACAAAAGGGAGCTATTTTAAGATCACTAAATGAAGATGTACACACCTTCCTAGTTGAAAACTACTATTATGCACTAAGCACATGCTCTCCATTATCAAAGCATTTACCCATATGATACCATGTAATCCTCATAAACTTCCTAAAAAGTAAATATTACCCACTTTTACAGCTGAGAAAACTGAGGTTTATAAATTTTAACTCGCCTGAAATCACACAACAGAAAATGTTAGTCTAGAGTAATCTTAGAGGGCCTGATTCCAAAACACACACTCCTATTACATTGCGCTTCTTTGCTAGAACCCTAGAGCAAAAGGAAAAGGAAGAAAAAAATTTTATAACTGTGCAGACTATCTGCTCAGAGACTGATATTCCTACATTGAAAAGTAGGTTCATAATCTATCTCAGTTACAGATTCGTTAATTGTATTTTTGTCATGTTTTGCTCACTAATTTTAATTGATTTTGATACCTATTTGCTTTACACTATCTATGCTCTGAAAAGAATAGATTTGAGACTTCTGCTTTCAGCTACAATGGTATAAAGATAAAGACAGAGTTAAAAATTCATCTTGTAAATCCTAGAACAAGTGCTAAAATTAACAAAAAAGAAAGAAACAGAACAAAGAGTTATAACTAATTAGCCAATAGTGGAAACAAAATGGAATTATTAAACAACTCTATTAGTCCAAAAGAATTAAGGAAAAGAAGAAAGGGACAAAGAACAAATGGGATAAGTCAGAAACAAACAGTGAAATATTAGATTTAAACCTAAACACATTACTAATTTTATTAAATGTAAATGTTCAAAATACTCCAGCTGAAAGACAGAGATTGTGAGACTGGATAAAAAAGCAATTATATATGGTCTAAAGAAATGTACTTAAATATAAAGATATAGTTTAAAAGTAAAAACTGAAAATGATATGAAGCAAATATTATTATTATTATTATTATTTTGTATTTTTTTTCTAGCTGTATTTCCCATTCTCTGGGCCTGCTCTGTTTTTCAGTCATGTAGTTTCATGGGAGTAGTAAAGGACTCAAAATATTATCCAGACCTTCTGTTTAGTTATTAACCAATCATCTGCCACTTAATGAAACTAAGAAGGAAAAAACCTGCTAGCTGTCCAGTGTTGAAAAGGCATTGATTTTTCTTCTAGGGAAACAAGGAAATCCATATTTATATAGGTATGTTTCATTTTTAAATTTAAATAAATTGTTTTCGAGTAATTACAATGATGGGTATTCACTGTAGAAAATCTGAATATCTTGATAAACACAAATAAGAAATTAAAGTTATCCAATGTGATGCCACTTGTATTTCACACATTTCCTTTTCACCAAAGTCAAGCATGTTTTACAAAAAAGAGACAAAATGTATTTCAACTTTAAAACACATTGTGTATATCTTTTCATGTCAATATAACTTCTAAAATGCTAATGATCATTATTCTCTCATATGGTATATTGTAATTTATCACAACAATAATTATAGCTAATGTGTACTGAACACTTACTACCCGCCAGGCAACATGCTGAGCTTTATTTATTTGGTCCCTATCACTGCATATCTATGTGAGTAACATTAATTGCCATGACAATGTTCTTTTATGTTGTAATTAGGCCAAGTTCTCTTGTATTATAGTAAATGTTAAATTTTCCTTTGGAATTGGCTTGTCCCAATTGGCTACTCCTTCTGCCTCTAAAATGTTGTCTTTCTATTTCTAGTTCACGTGTCCACCCAATATAGCATTTCACCTGTTGAAGGTATCCATGACAGTGTGCCCCTCAGTTGCAAAACAAATAGAATTTTACACGTTGATATAAATTTAGTGAATGTTGTGACTGCTTCAGCATTGCACTGTAGTACCTCCTAATCTCTTACATCGTGTCACTAATTTGCATCCACATTTTTGCTATTTTTGGCAATGCTGTGATGAATATCCGTGTGGGTATGTCAGTAAATTGTGTTATACTCATGCCATGACCTGCCTGATGTCCAGATGTTCTCACTCCTTCTCAAGACCTGAACTATGCACTAAGATACTCTATTTGCTGTTGAGTATAAGTCTAATTCAGTGGTGTGTGAGATCAAGCTTCTGTTAACTTGTAAAAGTTGATGGTGTGCATCTTTTTTTCACTTAGCATTGAATGATATCACATTGAAATCAGCCATGGGGAGAGTAGTTATACTCCAGAAATCAGCAAACACTGTAAGTCAGGAAACTTTCTTTGGAGGACAGATAGTGAAACATTTACTAGCACATCCCTGGCTTCACTGATGAGTTGATACAGGTATCTTGCATGCAGCACTACACAGTGACTCAGTTGGCATAATTCTTAATCAATATAGTGTTGTCCACCAGCCAAGAAGTCTGCAACATAGCAGTGATGAATATATAGTGTGGCTCAAGGTCACACAGCCAGTAAGTGGCAGAATCAGAATTCTAACACCAGATGTTCTCCGTCTCCAAAGGCATATGTTCCTCTGCTCCATCTTTACTATTTCAGGAAAGGGTAGGGCCTGGAGACAGACAGCCTAACTTCGTCTCTTGACTCTATGACTGTGGGTAGGTTATTAGCTTCTGTATACCTAATTTTCCTCACCTGCGGAAAGGGAATTAGAACAGTACCTATGTAATTGTGATACTGTGAGGGCTAAATGAAGTAATGAATCCAAGGAACTTAGCACAATGCTGGGCACATAATAAATACTCAATAAATATTATTTTTAATATGTATATTTTAAAGCACACAGTATGATAAACTGATACCATTTATCTAGAATTCATCTATCTTTTATCCCACAATATTCTTTTTAAGGTTAGGAATGTTTGACAGTCTTGTTTTTAAAAAAGATTTAAAATTGAATTGAGCACATACATTCTTTTAAGTTAATACATATTTCACCTATAGTTTCATTATGAGACAATTATTTACCAGTTCGCTTAGTTGAAAAAGCACCCTTAAAAGAAATACATGGATTCATAGGAGCCTTTGGATATCTGGAGAAGTGATTTCCTTTAGAAAAGTTGCCATGCCATGACTTGAATACTTAATTTTGGTTAATCATTAGAAATCTGGTTGTTGCTATATCAGACAAACATAATCCCCTTAGACGTCTCTTTATGAGGAAGCTGTCTTTTGGACATAATGTTCTTGTCATTTGAAAGAACACCTCTTGATAAGTGGAAATATTAACTTTCAGCAGAGAATCTTCTTCTACTAAATTTATTCAAAATGAGTTTAATATTCTCTTTCAATTCCTCTGTCAATTGATGGTGAGAAAGAAGTTCTGGGGTCATGATTATCCATAAAACAAAGATAGGAACAGATTGAATAGAACAGTGCCTGGCCTATTGTAACCTCTGATACAGATTGAATGAATAATGAATGAATCTGAAGTGGACGTTGTGATGCACACACACACACACACACACACACACACACACCTATAAGCAACTTATACATAATACACACACACAAAGATAACAACTGATAAAACCCATGAAATCTAATCTGAAATAAAAGCTGTCATGTAGATCATCCATGCATTTCTCATATTTTATGGGAGCAATGTTTTGACGGATGGCTTTTATGTGCCTGGTACTTCTCTTGAAGTTATCTGGCAGCCCTGACATTGAATGCTGAGTAAAGGGAGCACTGACCCAAGAGAGCCTTCGTGGAGAGGCAGAACTGGTAGTCAGTGGTGCCCCTTCTTTGCAATCAAACCTGACAGCAAAGAGCCAGTCGTTTTGGCCATATTTTCCTAGACTGTGATGAGAAAGTCTGAAAATGGATCCAACATTTGAAGTGTCCTTACTATTTTTGCTAATTTTCTAGAATGTGGATTTCAATGGCATTTCCTCTGATTTTTGGTGAAACTTTAAGGCAGTTTTTAGTTTTCTGTGGAGTTTTGACAACTGAAGCCAGTTTCTCCCAGTACAAACAACTTGTCTCTCAGCTCTGCCCCCGGTTGAAAATGTCAGCCACCGAGAGGCCTACCCAGGCTGCTGATGGCCAGAGGCCAATCAGAAGGACACTTTTTCTCTCCCAAAGTTCCCCTCAGAGAATGTTTGCAGCCCCATTTTCTACAGGGATCAAACAATGACAAGTGAATGGTACAAAGTGGTAAATCAAAGTCCCCTAAATTCGAACAAGCCCAGCCTGACAGAGACCTCCAATAGCCCAAAGACACCTGCTCTTCTCACTATCCTGTTCTTGTTTCTCTCAGGCCAAATGGACTAGTGAAGGATGGAAGATAACAGACCTCTCCAGCTAGTTAAGCCAAGGAAGAGAAGAAAGATATTTTGTGTATCAAGAAACATCAATTCTCATCCTGCCTCTGCCATCACTCGTCAAAGGAAGTGACTGCCGGGTCCCTAGTCTCTTCAGCTATCCAAAAAAGATGTGAACCACATGATCTTAAAGGCTTTCCAAACCTGCTCTTTTAACATTTTTAAGGATCCTACATCTATGTAGTGTTTATTGAGTGCTTTCGATTGTGCTAAGTTCTGCATCGCCTCATTTTGTTTTCACAATAGCCCGTTCCACTGATACTATTTTCCTTTTGCATAGGAGAAAATTGGAGCTCAGAAAGGTTAGGCAACTTGGTTAAGTTCATGAATAAGTATTAGGGCAAGGATTCAACCCCAAGCCAGCCTGTTCCAAATTCCACATGCTTACTCTCTATCCTGAGCTCTGTCTAACACACCCTTGATATTTCTACAGCATTCGAAAGTATCTTAAAGTACACTCAGATCAAAGTCTCAGGAGATCCTCTGGACACTCCTCTAAATGTCCCTTTTACAGTTTTCCATCCTCCCATCCATGGGTATTAAGAGCCCAGTTCTATATTGTGTTTAATGGCAAATGTCCATGCAACACAAAGAAACTGCAGGATCTTATCTGGTCACTTCATTTGTGCAAGCAAGGCTGTATGGAGTCCGGATGTCTGACTCATCCATCAGCCCTGGAATCTCTTTCAAAATGTACTGATCTCCTGACAGGAACGGGCAATGGCTTCACAGAAAATGGAAAGCTCTGAACTTTTGCCAAAATCTTAAACTCAAGTGAAACCCAACTGCTTACACTGAGGATGGGTAATAACTCTGTTCTCCTGGCTCCTGCAAAGTCAAAGACGTCTCTCCTTCCATTGCTTCAGGCTTAATGAATGACAAATTAAAGTGAGCCAAACATGTACCTAGCAAGGAGGGCTGCCAGAGACGGATTTCTGATCTAATAGCCTTAGGATTTTCTCTGACATGGTTAAGCCTGAGACAGTTCATTTAGAGGAAAAGCAGTTAAAGGAAATCTGATAGAAATCTTCCATTACTG
>NC_045439.1:104579950-104747952 GCF_002776525.5 Piliocolobus tephrosceles | reverse complement strand
CAGTAGAGACGGGGTTTCACCATGTTAGCCAGGATGGTCTCGATCTCCTGACCTCGTGATCTGCCCGCCTTGGTCTCCCAAAGTGCTGGGATTACAGGCATGAGCCACCACGCCCGGCCCTGAATTTCTTTATATAAAAAACTGAGATAATATTATTCGCCACATAGACTTGTCATTAGGATTAAGTGAATTCATTATGTAATGTATCTGGTAGCACATAGTAAAAACATAGTATGTTTGTCACCCCCAAATTTCACAAAATTATGATACTTTAGAGTTAAAAGAGACTCATGACATTAAGTTCAGACACTTGATATTACAAATTAGAAAGAGGAATTTCCAGGGAATTAAAATCCAAAATCATATAATTAATTAATGGTATTCTAGTCCATTATTCTATCTGTAGCTATCTGACATTTTACAGCTCCTTCATTTAAACATATACTTATCCATCAATCAACACAATTTATGGAGTGCACTCAGCACCATGTTAAGAAGTGTGAAGGATTAGACATCAACAATAGGCGTAGAGACCCTGCTGTGTACAATGTTCTGAGCTTCAAGCCTGGGGATGATAAATTAAGTGTAAGACATGGTACATGGTTCTAAGGTAAGTCACCATTTAGTTAAGAAAACACTGTCTCACACAGAACACGTAGAGAGCCATGCAACGTGTCTTGTATAAATGCAAATAGTATGGTTTAGATGTGGAACTAGGAGAAGAAAATAAGTAAGCACTGGAGGAGTTGGAAAAGGCTTCCTGGCATTGTCTAGCATTGAAGGATTATCTTCCTAAAGAGTCTGCAGATAGTCCCCGACTTAGGATGGTTCAACTTAAGTGGTATGAAAGCAATACACATTCAGTACACTTCTTGATGTATGATGGGACTATGTGTGGATAAGCCTGCTGCAAGTTGAAAATATCGTTAGAAGTGCATTTTTGACATATTTTCAAATTATGATAGTTTATTGGGATATGACCCCATTGCAGTGGAGGAGCATCTGTTCTTCTAATGTCAGAGAGAGGCTCGAAGAGCTCCTTGTGCTACTGGGAAGATGACCACTGAGCCTCTTTTTATCTGCCTTTGTCTAATCCACCAACCACTGCCTAACCCACCAACCACTGAACACTGAGCCCCTGCAACTGCCTGAGAGAACAGTCTCTGGACAAAGGCTATAATTAGAATAGATTCTTCACCTCCCCTTAAGAGACAATAAGGAAACCACCATACTTTATATCCCTGGGAACCTTCACCTCTGCAGAAGTCTGTGCCTCCCAGCCTCAAATTCTTAGACTCCCTCTTCAAATGGACCCTTTGGACTCTTCTTGTACCCTATATACAACTGTATACATCTTGTACCCTTGTACAACTGTATACATCTTCTGATCTGTGGAACCAGGGTCTGGCATAAATGAAATCTCCTTTATGTACTTCTGAATAACTTATCCACTTTCTTGCTGATACCTGGTTCTCCCCTCTGGACCTCGCCTCCGTGCCAGCCCCCTCTACTAGGAGAAGTTCCTCTTTCTCTTACTTCCTATATACTACAGGTCCTGGGGTGAGGTGGGGTCCTCCTTGCTCATCATTGCTGCTTCCAGGCACCACCCCACCATTAAAAATGCTCTTTTAAATACATGTCATCAAATTGTACCACTCACACCTTTTAATTGTAATGACTTCCTCTCTTGTAGGCTTGATTTCTTTCATTAAAACTATGAGCCCCAAGTTTACCATGTTTCTTTTTAACTTCACTTCTGTAACCGCTCTTAGATACTGGTGACCTTAGTATCTATTGTATGTTTCTACATTTAACCTCACCAACCTATTCTCATGGTCAAATCCTAAACCTTATAATTTGAATAATGGTACCACCTTGGAAAGCTCAATTTCAGACATCCCAGCCTCACACCACCCCCGTTAGTCTTTGCAGCTTAATTTCTTCGAGTCATTTTTCACTGCCCTGAACCTCTAATCTGTTGATCCAACTCCTTGCCCATCACTATCCATGTGCCCTCCCATCTCTTCTTACCTAATTTACGTGCCATGACCCATCACTCCCTTGCACATTGCCTCATCTACACTTTGCTTTTCTCTCTGTTTTCTTGCTTACCTGGAAAATCCTCACCTCTGGTTAAATTTGATGTCCATACTCCATCTCTGCATCTAAGAAACTGAACATGGCTGGAGGAAAAAATCGTTGATTGGTCACACTTTAAATGTATGACCACAAATTTTACATATTTCCTTAGTCAATTCATGGTTTGTCTCACCTAGATAACTATTTTATACCTTTTCTAGTTTCGTTATATCTTCTTCACCCCATCCCATCCTTAGGCTTAGCAGATGGCCTTCCCTCTTGTATCAGTGAGAAAGATATTTAATTAAAGAAAACTTTCTCTATCTTCCCATGCTTTCAAGTCTAGACACTCTGCTCAGCCCCAGATCATATGCCTACTTGTCAGCTCAAAGATACTGCTTCTGCAATTGCCCATATTCTCTCCTAACTAAAATTTCCCCTATATCCTAAATTATCCTCACAGGCAAACCACTGTAGTTCCATATTTGCCATCTTAAACCAACCGTAATCCCTTTGAGTTCAAATCCCCTTTATTTACAGTTTTATTTGTAGAAAACCTCTAAAAGAGTGATCTATAATGAATATCCATGTCCTCTCCAGCACCTCCAATACTATCTTGAATCTCCTCGCCTCAGGCTTTTGTTCTTGCCACCCACTGAACTCCACTTGCCAAGGCCCTGATGTTGTTCAAATCTAATGATTAATTCTCAGTGTCCACTCAACTTTCTTCAAGTGTTCTTAAGAATTTCCCTTGCTGAAATATTCTGGGTATCTACTCTTCTGCTTTTTCTCCTACTTTACTAGCCACTGATCTCACTTATTTAGCTAAATTCTCCTTTTTTTTTCCCAGAAACTTCCAAATATTCGAGTGTACTTGGGGTCACACTTCAGGTCACTTTTCTTTCTAGCTCCTGTCCCTAGGTATTCTTTTCAAGTCATCTTGTTTTTCAATGCCATTATTTAAATATACTAATGACTCCCAATTTTATAGATTCAGGCCTCACCTCAACCTCATTTCCAGACTTGTATATACAATAGCCTACCAGCTAATTGTTTAATAGCTGTTACAAACTTAACATATAAAAATGAATCTCTTGATACCCTCCCCCAAACCCTAACCGCCTTCTCCCTTAGTCCTCTCCCATTTAGTCATAGGCACCACTGCTCACCCAGTTGCTCAGGACAAAAGCCTTGGACACATCCTTAACACCTCCCTTTGCTTTACACTCTGCCTCCCAACACACAAATCCAGCTCATCTGACATGTTGTAGGTTCTATTTTCAAAAAATATTTCCTAAGTTCAGATTTTGCTTCTCTTAATGTAGTATCTAGATTTTCAGACCAAGCCTACCCTTAAAAACCATACAAATGCTAGTTTAAAAATGTTTTAAACTCTTTTGAGACTAAGGTCAAAATCTAGGTGAAGGTAGGCATTCAGACAGATAATCATTGCACTTAGGAACTTGTGCCCTGGAGTATTTAATAAAACTGAAGAACTTGAGTTTCATATTTTATAGCGTGTGCCTCTATATGAAGATGTTGATAGCAGAGCTCTCTGCCACAAAGCTAAGACCATTAAGAGTTACATCTTTCATGGAAGAGATAACCAAAAGTAAATCCACTTCACTTTCAAACCTCAACCAACTGCAAGAAAAGTTGTGCTGATGCTGAGCAATGATGAAAAAAGCTCCTGAGAAGCTGTCACCATGACTCATTCCTAAAATTCATTTGTAGGCCAAATTTACATTATCTAGATGGTTTTAAATTGTTAAGCTGTGAATTTAGCTGAAAGGAGACCTAGGTGTTAGATATTCCAGGCACCTGTAAGAAGCAGATGCAAATTCTCTATGGAAAAATTGACCTTTTGTCCTAAGCCTCAAAGGAGTCCTACACATAATTTTCTTGACAAATGGTAATATCACAGTAAAGAAAAAGAGACTTTGAATACTGGAATTGTCACACACAGAATTAATATAGCCATGTTTACTGTGTTTAATATACATATTAATTTTCTTGAATAGGAAACTCCAAACAATAGTCAAGCAGATTTTCAACAGAACAAAATTAAGCCTCTAGAAATAAAAAATATAATCATTGAAAATAAGTATCAATTAAATGGTTAAACATCAAATTAGAATCTGTTGAATAAATAATTAATAAACTGAACTGTATGTTAGAAGAAATAATTTAGACTGTAACACAAAAAGACAAATAGAAAGTATGAAATAAGTTTCAGAAAAGCAAAAAATAGTGTGAAAATATTGAACATCCAACTAAATGAATTCCAGAAATAAAGGAGAGAGGACATTAGAAAGGGACATTATTAGATGAAGGAATAGTTGACAAACTTTCAAAAGTGATAAACCCCTCCAATCTATAGTTTCAAGATAACTAATTAATCCCAAGTAGAATAAATAAAAAAATAAAATTCACATCTTGACACATAAACATGAAATGCAAAAGAAACAAATAGAAAGAAAAGACTTTAGCAGCATCTGGGGGAAAAGATAGGTTACCTTTAAACAGCAATAGTGATACTAACAACTGATTTTTCAACAACAGCAATGAAAGCTAGAAATTCTAGAGGATGAACTTCACGTACAAGGAAAATGATCCCAGATGCTAGTTCTGTGCTGCAGGAAGACATGAAAGGCAAAGTACACAGTGAATACATAGGTAAGTCTAATCATAACTATGCAGCAGCCACTCCTGTGCATTTGTTCAAGCTCTGTTTACTTTTCGTCTTAGTTACGCAGTCAGGCTACCTTTCTTAGGGTGCCTGGCAATTAGTTATAGGCATGTGACTGCCTTTTGACTGCTAGTGTTTGAGCAAAAGTAATGTGGGTTACTTCTGGAATAAAGAGGTAAAGAAATGGGTGTGCCTTCTCCCATGGACTCTTCTCATTTGCTGGCTTAATGAAGAGTGTTCCAAGAACTAAAAGCAGGTAGAGCCATAGGATGGAAGAAGCCTGGATCCTTGAATGACCACATAAAAGTTTGCTCAACCAGAAATATCCCCCATTGAACTGCAGCATGAGTAAGAAACAAACTTCTATAGTACAACCACTGAGATTCCAGGATTTAACTGTTTGAACCCCTAGCATTACCTAACTAACACATTTACTGAAGGGTTAAAACAAGATTCTGAATCAGAACACAATATAACAATTGCATGTAAGTTGGGGAGTAGGTATGAGTAGATATGAAACTTAACTCTTCTGAGATTCTTTATCTGTCCTAAGGGACGATAGAGGTATAAACTTTGCCCTTCAACACATTACATATACATATTGTAATCTCCCAGGTGACCACTAAAGAAGAGAAGCATAGAACATAAATTCTAACAGTGGGAAAAACTTGAATAAGTAAAAATAATGAAAAAGAAGTTCATGTAGAAGGGTCAAATAAAAAGCATAAAATAAGATGGTATACATAAATATATAGGCAATTGCATTAAAGGTAAATAGACTAAATGTTTCAGATAAAAGATAAATCAGAGTGGACTTTTAAAAGCTAATTATATGGTAGTTACAAAATACACACCCACAGGAGAATGGCTCCAGGACCCCTAGCCCATGGGTACCAAAATCCACTGATACTCAAGTCTCATATAAAATCACCTAGTATTTATATATAACTATGCACATCCTTCCATATACTTGAAATCATTTCTAAATTACATATAACACCTAACACAATGTAAATGCTGTATAAATCATTGCTATGCTATATTTTGAAAATTTGTACTGTGTTTTTCTTGTTGTATTGTTAATTTTCATTGCTTTTTCCTGAATATTTTCCATCCATGGATGGTTGAATCCACAGATACAGAACCCGTATATATGGAGGGCTGACTGTATCAGACTATCAAGGAACATGTTCTTCTCATGAGGATAGCAGAAGCAATACAAGAGTGAGTAGAAGCACAGGATATTTCTAAGGTTAAAGTTTGGATGAAAGTGGCATACAGTCATTTTCACTGATGCTCTTTTGGTCACTGTAGTCACACAGACAAGCCCATTTGTCAATGAGGTAGAGAAATATATGCCACCTCAAGCAAAAAGAATTGCAGTGTCACATGGCAAAAGATATGGATATAGGGAAAAGTAAGAAGTTAGGAATGATAATGCAATTTATCAGAAATAGAAGAAAATTTCTTTTAACTGATAAAGGGTAACTATATAAAGTAAGCAAAAATCTACAACAAATAACATACATAGCTATGACAATTGAATAGTTTCTCTTTGAGATAGGGAGAACATAAAGATGCCTCCATTACCATTTTTATTTGAAATTTTTGTTGAATATCAGAGACCAATCAATGTACGGAAATCATACACTAGCAACCTACGTACTACCAACAAATACATTTTCAAAAGATGCAATTAATGCTTCAGCAATATACAGTATACGGTTGACCCTTGAACAATATAGGGGTTAGGGGCACTGACTCCTCTGTGCAGTTGAATATTTGTGTATAATTTTGGCTCCCCCAAAACTTAACTACTAAGAGCCTACAGTTACCTGGAAGCCTTACCAATAAGATAAACAGTTGATTAACAAATATTTTATATGTTAACTGTGTCATATACTATATTTTTACAATAAAGTTAGAAAAAAGAAAATATTAGATAATCATAAGGAAGAGAAAATATCTTTACTGTTCATTAAGTGGAAGTAGATAATCATAAAGGCCTTCATCTTCATCATCCTCACACTGAGTATCTTGAGGAGTTAGAAGAGAAAGAAAGGGGTTGGTCTTGCTGTCTCAAGAGTGGCGGAAATGGAAGAAAAATCCACATGTAAGCGGACCCTACAGTTCAAATCCATGCTGTTGAAGACTCACCTGCGCTTAGAAATGTACATAGTGAAAGATGTTCAAGACCTTTCAGAGCAAATTATGAAACTTTATTGAAGAATAGAGAAGATCTAAATAGAGAGATATACAGCCTTTATGGATTGGGAACACTTCATATAGCAAAAATACCAATTCTTTCCCAAATTGATCTATACATTCAATGTATCCCAATCAAAATCTAGACAGGATTTTGGATTGAACTTAAAAGTAGATATCAAAATGTTGATGGCTGGGAACTATCTGTTATAGCTTTATGAACAGGGGACCATGGGGAATCAGAGAAGTAGTTGATTTTCCTAACTGAAATTCAGACAGAAGGGCGAGGTAAATGGTGCCTTTGCATAGCACCATAAATCCATATGAAAAGGGGGCAATAGGCTCTTAATGGTTGAGACAAAAAAATGGGGCAGGAGGTTGAGAATAAATTTCCAGAGACTTTTGACAGCAAACCGGACTAAAAGTCATGAGTCATCTCAGTTGGAGTCTGAACTAAGATTTAAGTTAAGAAAGAGGCAATTTATTCAAGTCTAAGGTTATATTCAGGGCTAGGATTTATGCAAGAGGTCCAGGTATTTGATTTTTTTAAAATAGCTTTTATGAAATATACTTCAATGAACACTGAACACTGAACAATGTAGGTGTAGCATTATACATCCTCATATTTATATTTGGCTGTTTTAATTATGAGTTGTACTTTTGTAAGGAAAGACACGGATTCTTTTGTTGCCTTCTAAGTCATTAGCTCTGAATCTTGGCTTTCATTAGAAAGAAGCAGGGAGCTTTAAAAATCCTGATGCCCAGGCCACATCAGAACAATCAAATCAGAATCAATGGGAGCAGGGCTGGGGCATCACCACTTTGTAAAATTTCCCTTGTGATTCTAAGGCTGAGTCAATGTTGGCAGCCTCTGCTTTAAGTAAAACCAAGCCTTCATGGTTGGTGGCTCATTAAAGACATCAATTTTGAGAGCCCTCTCTAGGCAAATTAACCCAAAATCTCTGTGGGTAGAACTTAAGGACTCTTATCTTCCCAAAGCTCTCCAGGTAATTCTAAAATGCTGCCAGGATTGGGAACCACTGGTTTTAGGCCTTCTACTTGATATTAGCCACCACTCTCAGCACTGCCAGTACCTACTGGTGATTTTCTATAACAGATGTCACTCTTAGACATCCAGAGGATAATTCTTTGGTGAAATGGCTAAGTTCAATTAAGAAACTTATCCAACATTCATTTACTGACTATTGAATACACAAATAGCACTTATCTTTGGATCAAAAAAACCCTAAACAAATACATATTCTAGTTTTTGGTAAATTGTAGGTGGTCCCAGTACCACCAAACTCTGAAAAGACCCTAACAACATTAAGGATAATTTATTAAGATACAAGGCATGTTTATCTTTTCTCCGATCCCTCAAATACAGCCCAGTCATATGAACCATATAGCACCTCTCCCATTCTCACAGTTGGGGAAAAGGGGAGCAGGCAAGGGGGTGATAATAGAAGGCAACATCACACCAAATATTATAATAGTCCTGCCAGCCCTGTCGTACCCGAGAAGTGTAGTTCACACTCACAAGAGCAGTGTAGCAAGTTATGCTCCTCTGGCACCTCCTTGGCAGGCATGTAACTCCTAAATGATTTAGCAAAATCTGGAGCTTAGAGGCCAGGGCACTCATTTGCAGCTGAACACATTGGTAGGAATCATCTGTGGACTCCATGGACACCATGGCTTTGAATGGTCCTTCTCCATGTACCCCTTCAGTGGGTGCCAGTTCATAGGGAAAGCATGACCCCTAAAAACCTAAGGAACGAACTCTGTATTCTAAAATGTTTCATTATGTTTCTATTTTACAAAGTTTTTGCAGATATTATCTCACACAAGATAGGTTGTCATTCTGTTTCATTTGTATGTATTGCTTTCGTGGGTTGGAACACTTAATACGACAAAGATATATAAGATATTCTGGATATACAGAAATCCAGAAAAATGAGGAAGTGGCTCAGAGTCCTGTGATGAGTAGGGACAGACCTGGGATTTAAACTCAAGTCTTTCCCCCTGGAATCCATGCTTTCCTCTCTATTATAATAGGAATCCTTGACATCAGTTTGATGCCTTGTGATACACAAAGCACATTTCCAATAATACTTTTTAATGAGAGGATATAAGTTAAATAACTATATGCCAAGTACATAATAGGCACTTGATACATAAACTTCCTTCTGCTTCTTTTTATTCATATATTATTTACTGTTCTCTCTTGCTCAAAGGATTTGAGTAGACCATAACCTTTATTAACCACAGGGCCTAATAAAGTAAGCAGGATTGGCCATCACATTTGGTCTCCCAATATATTCCTTTGACCGAAATGGTTTCAAGATCAGAACATGGGATTGGGCAGTGCATGACCTGGGGCTTCATAGGCCAAAGGGAGAATGACAAATAGCTCTACACACCAGAAAGAGAATGGCCTGTGATCCAAAAGGAAAGTTGGAGCCCGAAACTTCAATTCCAGATCAAGTTTCCACAATGGTGTTCACCTTTACTTTGGACAGATTTCCTCTTCATAATTGTTATAGACTGATGTAGGGGTTTGGCCACTATGAAGATGTTTTGACTAGAGTCCCAGGAATAGTTATATGCTTTCCAGATAATCCCTCTTCCTTATCCTCTCCATACTCCACTCTCTGTCCTGAGACTGTTGTACACAGGAGACAGAATAGCAGAAAGGGAATGAAAGTGCCAGGTCATTGATAGCTGTGTGAGAGTGTAACTCCCAAACTAAAATACTGATAAAAACGCTTGTTACAGCTGGTGGGTTAGGCCTGAAGCCAAAGTGGACAAACCTCCAGCCCTCTCCTAATCCCCAGATCCACCTATACTATGGGACCAGTGAGTTTCACATGAGCCTGTGAAGATGGAGAGAGATGGCCAGGGTCAACTTATCCACCCAGCCATAAGGAAACAAAAGAGAGAGGGACGTAAGACCTCCGAGGGGCTGCCTCACTTTACCAGTTCCACTCCAATTCCACTGCAAGGAGGAAGTTGAGTGCAAGAACAAGAGGAGAGCTCTGGGTTTTGCCTTTTAAGGCACAGTAGCCATGTTTTCTGGTAAAATATAGCCCCATGAATGTTTTGCACTATGATCAACGAGCTCATCAACTCCTCCCCCCTGTAGGGAATGCAAGGTCTAGGAGTAGAATGGATGGAGGCGGGCCTGGCTGGGAAGATGGGTAGAAGTATCCTCATTTTACACACAGCAGACACAGGTTCAATTTTCTTCCTTCCTTTCTTTGCTTTACTTTTATTCTTTTGCTCTAAAATATTATGCTTACATATTTTGTGATGGTAAAGTCTTGGCAAAAAATTTAACACTAACACTACCTTGAAGGTAAACAGAACATACCATGTGTCCTGCAATCACAGGGCCCACATTCTGACAGATTATTGACCACAGAATAATACTCCTCTGCCCCTTCTTAATTCCCTTGTTACATGTAGCAAGAACTATTCCCTGAGTTTCTGAGTTTCCACATGAAGAAAGCTATTCTCTTTTGTTAGGATGCTCAAGGTCCACTTGTAACAACTTTGAAGTTTTCTGCCTACAAGGATCTCCTACTGACTGCCTTCAGTGGAGATCTGCCTGCGGCCCTCTGTGCCCCCTCTATTTTCAAGACTTGTTCCTGCAACCTTTTATCAGTCATGCACTCCTTGTTTTATCTCCTGAATAGTTGTCAGATCAGTCCCCTCCTCTCTACCCCCATCCTAATGGCAATAGCTTCCTCTTAAACTCATTTTCCTGGCCCAACCTTTTTTTTTTTTTTTTTTTTTTTGAGATGGAGCTTCACTCTTGTTGCCCAGGCTGAAGTGCAAAGGTGCAATCTCAGCTCACCACAACCTCTATCTCCTGGGTTCAAGTGATTCCCCTGCCTCAACCTCCAGCAACCTGAGTAGCTGGGATTACAGGCATGTGCTACCATGCCTGCCTAATTTTGTATTTTTAGTAGAGACGGGGTTTCTCCATGTTGGTCAGGCTGGTCTCGAACTCCCAACCTCAGGTGATCTACCTGTCTTGGCCTCCCAAGTGCTGGGATTACAGGTGTGAGCCACTGCGCCCAGCCTCCCTGGCCCAATCTTTTCTCTCTCCAGTCCACATGTCCCTCTCCAGATGTAAGAATTAATTCTGATCATGTTCCTCCCCTGGTAAATATTCTTTAGTGGCTGCCCATTGCCTATGGCTGAAGTTACCAGCTCCTTAACATGAAATTTAAGGCTTTCTATGACCTAGCTCCTTAGAATGCTCAAACCTCATTTCCTGCCTTTGAATTTTATGTACCAGCAACACTGTTCTTCAGGTAGTTTCCAGTACACCTGCACACGCTATGTTCTTTCATCCCCATTCCTCTGCTTGGAATGTCTCCTTACCTACTTATCATGCCTACCCCCTTCTTCATCTGGCCAGTTCTCATTTTTCCTTTCCACATTCAGCTCAGGTGCTACTTTCTCCAGGAAGCATTTTGGGTATCCCACCCCACCCCCTGCTGCTGTTCCCTAAGACACTATCTATACTGTTGCCACAGCATGTACTATACAATGTGAAATTTGGTCCTTGCCACTAGGCGACTACAGAACTCAGGGACTATTCTCAGTATCCTCAGCCTCCAGAGCTTTGAAGTAGGAGATCCTGCATGCCACATTTTTTACAACCAAAAACAAGGCTTATAAATAGCTTCAGTAATTCACACGGGAAACAAGGACTTCCTTAAATAGTATTATTTGCAGAAAAAATGGCAAAGTCCATCTCTCACACTAATTTCATGGATTAGCAGCAGCTACCTTGTTTTCTATTGAGGATTATGAAGAATTTCCAGACACTATGAAAAAAACTATGACTGAGGATACCCACCATTAGGAGAAGACAAGTGCCCTAGAGCTGCCATTCTGGATATAAAAGAAACTCATATACATTGATCATCTAGATCAGATAATAATACACATGTGGTTCTATGGTTATTTTGCTTTGTTTTTATTTCATTAATACTAACCTGAATTCTTATGTGTTACTGATCCCATGTCATTGATCATGTACTGGTACTCAGACACATTATGTAACTTTCTGTAATCACTGTTATAAAGATAGTAGAATATTAACTTACGGTGGTTGGCCTGGAATTCAAACCCTGCTCTCCCTAACTTAGAGGTCCTGGCTCCATCCAGTGCATTAGCTCTGTCTTCCTTTAAATTGGAGTTATCATTACCCAATGTCAAATCAACATTGATCACAAATGACGGAAGCACAGCCCCTGACGAGGTGGAGCTGGAAATAAGCCTGCTCAAGAGGCCCTTAGCTGCATCCAAGCATTTGCCCTGGACCGTGCCTCTCACTGTGCAGGGTCTGAACACTTGGACTCTCTCTGCAGCCCTGGGTCATGCCTACTTCTCACTTACTGGCTGCCCACGACTCTGGCTGGGTGTGATGGAGCTGCTTCTATCCTGACCCCTGGCCTCAGAAGAGAGGACCCTGCTTGCCCCTAAACCCTTTTGCTGGCTCCTCACTCTACCATAGAGACCAATGGTAAGTCCAAGTGAGAACTGGCCAAAAGCTGAGGAAAATGGAATGGATGTACAGGATGCAGAGCAACATCCCAATTGTTGAGACTTCTCCTGGGTCTGCGGCCTGCCTCCTCTAATGTGGAAACTGCCCCAGGCCTTAGAATCTGAGCTGAGCCGACCCCTGTGCCAGGAAAAGGGGGTATTTGTTCTTTTTTCTTCGGAGTAGTCTAAGTCCTGCCTTCCAAATTCTCATTTCCTGACCTAAGGCTGTTCTTCCAGGATGAGACACAGTGAAAGAACCCACAATCTTTGTGAGAAACTCCACCCTTGTCCCAGTTCCAGAGTGCGGCCTTGCCCTCGTAACCTGGTGACTCGGTCCCAAGCCTGACATCAGTATGTTTCCCAAAGTTAGAGTTTTATGTCACCGTGGTCGTCTTTTTACACATACTATAAGTATAATCTCAGTTCCCAAAGAGAACTCTATCTTAGTGGGCAATGGACTTTGAGTCTCCTCACTGAACTAACTTCCAATCCATTTAATGAATGTTGAAAGAGCAGTTGCTATATATCTATTATTCCAAGTTTATTACCGCAGTGATAGATAATTCTTCGGAGACAGAGGTAAGGAGGAATAGAAGGAAGGGAGAAAGGAAGCCAGGAGAGAAAGAAGGAAGGAGGGGAAGGAGGAAGAAAAGGAGGAGATAAGGAAAAAAGTAAATGCGTAATCAAGGTGATTTCCATTACTGGGGTTAGAAGGGTGAGACATGCCTGTAGTCAAAGCTCATTGGGAGGCTTTGATGTGGGAACTAGGTCTCTCTATGGGGACCAGCAAGACAGAGTATACTTGAGAGGCTCCTAAAGACTGAGAACTGCTCCCACTGCCCCCAATTCAAGTGAAGATGCCCATTCCTGTTTCTGTCTAACGCTACCTGATAGCACCGGCCATAGTCACTGCCCAGCTGCCTGCCCTAGGGGCTCTCCATCGTCCACCCATGCACAACATTAGGGAAGCTGAGGCCAAGCACCCACGATGACCCATTTCTCCATGTTTACTAAGGCCTGATTGCCTTAAGAAATAATGGGACAGATGTCAGCAAGGTGGGCAGAAAGGCAGAGCAAGGTTGTGACAGAGCACATGGTCATCAAGATGGGAGGAAGCCACTCATTAAAAAGCATATTCTTTCAATGATGGATGGATACCTCTTCTTTGATTTTCAGGTGGCATGTTTTAAGACTGGTCTTTAGACAAACCTTTGCAAGGTAATCAGTTCCAATGATTGCTTATCATATATTTCTCTCCACGCTTTTGCGTCTCACATTTGTCTGTCTTCTCTGTTCTATTTTCAGACAAAGGGGGCTTAAGCAAAAAAAATTTTAAAACCTTCCAAATGTATTCATGAATATTTTAGCATGTATTTTGTGTACACATTTAATATTCTCTCCAGGGCACACAGAGCAAGGAAGCGATAAGAGGAAGCTAGACCACTGTTTGGCGCTGGCTGCCCAGCGGCTGATGCTCTCAGGAGAAAGGGGCAGATTCCCTAAGCTGACATAGCCTGAAGAGCTTCTGCACAGCCAGAAGAAGACATATAGTTTTCCTGGTAAGAGGCAGAGGGTGGTGGGGGTCTGAGGGAGTGAGATGAGGAGGAGAGAAAAGGAACAAGAGGACAACTACCATGTCTCTAAAGAGGTATAATGACTCTGCCTGAATTTATTCACTCACTCCAAATAAGTTGAACACTTGCTGTGATCCTGGATCTGTACTGCTTTTAGGGATACAAAGTTGAGACATGGTCACTGCAACAAGGAGCTCATAATCAAGAGGGATGCTAGCACAGAAATAAGGAGCCATGACACAGTGTCATGGATGCTGTGAAATAAGCGTCAAGGGGTAAGGAGAAGCCACAGGTGTGGGAAGTGGTATTCAGGAAAGACTTCCTGAGGGAGGCCATACTTGAGCTAAGCTCTGGCGGTTGAGTTGCCTTTAGACACAGGACCTCTATCCAGGAAGCCACATGCGTGAAGGTCCTGATGCATGAGAGGCTGAGGCTAAGCCCATGACCAGAGTGGCCCTGTGTGGCTGGAGTGAGAGAATGGGAAGGCACAAGAAAGAAGGCTGGAGGGGTAGAGCTCTGTTGCAGAGTGGCTGGTGTGCAGTGGTAAGGAATGTGAACTTTACTGACAGACATCAGATTTAGTGTCATTTAAGGATTTAGAACCTGCTCAGCTTTGCGTTTTGGAAAGGTCACCCTGATAAAGGTTTTGAGGATCCATGAGAAGGGAAAGGTAAGATTATTGTAATGATGCAGGAGAGAGATGCTGAGGGCCTGGATGGAAGCAGTGGGTGGGAAGACGGCAAGGGAATGAAGAGGAAGGGTGGGATGCAGACACATTAGAAGTCAAAGGGACAGATCACCGATGGGATGTGGTGCACGTCGGAGCCTAATCCTTCCTCCCACAAGTACCTGTGGGTGAGGCAGTACAACAGTGGTTCAGAGCTAGGTGACTTGGGTTCAGAGGTCACCCAGTTGCTGCCATTTACCAACTCAGTGATTTTGGGCATCCGCTTCTGCTCCCATAAAAGAGAAAGGGATAATGAAAAATTAGCTTAGGCAGGCACCTGTAGTTCCAGCTACTTGGGAGGCTGAGGCAGGAGAATCACTTGAATCCAGGAGGCAGAGGTTGCAGTGAGCCAAGACTGCACCACTGCACTCCAGCCTGGGGGATAGAGCAAGACTCCATCTCAAAAAAATAAATAAATAAATAAATAAAAATAAAAATAAATTAGCTCAATACTGATAAAAATCAACTCTTATAAAAACCAGAACAGTATCTGGCATAAAATAAGTACTCTATGCATGTGCTCCATAAAATAAAATCTAACCCTTGAGCTGGGGGAGAGAGGCCAGAGGGAATGGGTTGGGATGGGGTAAGGCTGGTTTCCTAGTCAGGATGAAGGGTGATCTAGACCACAGTGCAACTCAGAGTGTAGTGCTAGAACCATTGTTGCTCCTAGAACCCTTTGTTACAGGTTTGTGACAAGTTAAGGCACAAATCGAGAGTAGACATTTATCAGCCTTTATACCAATTTGACATTGCTGCTATAGCCAAGGAATGTGGTTCTTTTAAATTTTACAACCAGATGGATTGCAAATTAACAAGCAGAATGGTCATGCGCCGGAGATGGTTTGAGAAGCCTTGGTGGAGAGCAATGGTTCTGAAAATCTGTTTCATGTTAAAACCACTTGGGGAGCTTTTAGAAGATTTGACACCCAGGCTGACCTTATAACAATTACATGATGATCTCTGGGAGAGGAACTTCAAACTCCAGTACTTTTTTAAAGTTCTCTAAATGATTCTCATGGGCAGACACATTTGAGAACTAGTGGTGTAGACAAGGGTTGAATTTTTATGTGCAAATAAATCATCTAGGAACTCATTAAAATGCAGATTCTGATTCATTAGGTCTGAGTGGAGCTCAAAAGTCTGCATTCTTCACAAGCTTCCAGGTAAGGCTCATGTTGTTGGTCCATGGACACTTTGAATAAGATCTATGGGAAAAAGTTGTGCCTATCTAGCCAACTGTGGTCATTCATATAACAGTGTAGAATTTGACCTGCAAAAGAAACCTGAAGGTAGACGGTGCAGAAGAGAAAACTAAAGCTCAGAGACATTACAAACCAGTTAGTAGTAAGATAAGGACCTCAACCTAGGCCTCCCATACTCAAAATCATCATTTCCTTACTCATCATGTCTTTGTCAGGACTACTATTTCTGGCTTTGGCTTTATGCTTCCATCTGCAACATTTCCTCTCTCACCCACCACTCCCACCCTAGTCACTGCTTTTCTGTTATAGTAAAGTAACTTTTAGAAAATCATACAATTTTCTTGGCTGAATTAAAGAGAATAGAAAATTTGCCCATATGTAGGCCTAACTCTAAGCAAACCTTTATTCACACCTCTATCTTCCAATAAGATTTCATCAGAGTCCTTCTAGGAGTAAAGAACAACCAAAGAGAAACAAAAGAGGAAGAGTAGAATAAACTGATCCAAAAGGACAGCGTCTTGTGGAGTGAATGTGCTTCCTTTTCAGGGAGTATTTGCTTCCTAAATGATGACAATTAAAAGAAAATTGTCAAATGCTGACATCTCAGATATAGGCCACAGCACAGAGGGACAGCTTCTGCAAGCCCTTTTTTTTGACACTGCTAATCGTTCAATTCTATGTGTTTGCAAAGGCCGAGACTTGTACCTGAAGCAACGAAGGCTAGGTGTGACCATCATAGACCCTTGGCTCAAACTGTTGCTTCAGAATCCTTCGCTTCTTCTTATTTTCATTACGCCACTCCTGTCTGGCAGAATAGTCCATGCTTGGTCTCTGATTCCAGGGCTTTTTGTACATTCTCCTATGTGGCATTCAAGTCAGGGGAATGTGTGGGACTTCTCACCAGACCCTAAGTCCTTTCACCTCTAAGAGCCACATCTGCATCCTATGCAGCCTTGAATTCTTAGTTGCTGGACACACAGCACATGGCCAGTTACATTTTGTTGAGTACTTGAATAAACAAACTCCTGTTTTATATGCAACATGACTTAAAATGTGGATGATCAAATAAACTGGAGAATACAGTGTGACATGCAAGTTAGGTGTGACATGACGGCGTCCAAAGGGACATCAGGCTGTGGTCACAGAAAGGGTGAAAGCTGGAGAGTGGGGGCTTGGAATGAACTTTGAGGAAGATAAATATGCAAGCAAGGAAAGATGGTGAGACTCTGAAGTCCACTGGGTCCTGGAGTGGTCCTGCAGACTTCAGAGGTTGCTTAGCACGGAGTTGTGGAGTCCCAGTGACCACCAAGCACATAATGAGTCCCAAAAGATAAATGAATGGAGAGGGTGAAGTAGTGTCCTCAGCTTCTATCCAAAAGCGTCTGCCAGAAAATGGTGGGGAAGTTTCAGAGGCAATAGGCCTGCAATAGGAAAGACCTCCTGCGACTCTAACCGCCATGAGCAAGTTGAAGGACGTACCTGTGTCTGGGAATTTGGCTGCATGGGGTTGGGGAATTGCCAGCTTCCCAATTTAGCTTCTGTCTTAATGGTGTTATATAGTGTTTTATGTTAATTAAATGTCTACTGTAGGCATGTGCCAAGAGGCCTTGCAAAATCCGGTACGTGGGGAAAAAGAGGACAGGCGTGCTGACCGCAGCAGCCATTCCCAGGTGTCTATAGACGAAAGCGGGAGAGGCATAAAAACCTTCTGGGCCCTTGACGGAGATAATGGAAGAAAAAAAAAATCCTTTACAATGCAAACAATTGCTACAGAAGGGTCGAGTAACATACCTGGGCCTCCTGCTAAAAAGAGGTAAAAGTGGGATGAGCCTTCTACCTCTTCATTCCCCTTTCTCACCACCTCACCTCCTTGCTATCAGTAGAAATCTAAACTGTTGATAAAATAAGAGCACATGGTGGGAAGAGAAAACATTGCTGTTACACAACAAGAGTAAATACGTTAGAGGTTTTGATAATGAAGCCATGGTTTGGATTTACTTCCTTGTTTGACTTCTGCTACATGAGTCAGGAGCATTTACTGTGGGCCTGGCCCTATGATGAGTATTTTACAAACATTGCTCCTACAAAGCCACACTTGGAGTTAGATTCAACTATTAAGAGGAAACAGAAATGAAAAGATGTTGGGTGACCTTCAGAGGTGCCCGTAGAGAGCAGCAGAATTGGAATTTGAGGGAGCTGTGCATGTGGATAGCACGTGTGCTTAACCACTACCTAGATGGCCTCCTGGCCCAGGGGTTGGTCTCAATTCCAAGCACCTCAGCATGAGAGTGGAGGGTAAGAGAAAGGCCTTCCTTGAGAGACTGTGCTCTCACCTTTCCTCATTCTCCTGCTTCTCCTCCTCCTCCTCACCTCCTGCGCATCTTCGGGCTCAATATCTGCTCATTGCAAAAGAGAGGGATGTCATGGCAGCTTCTTTAAGCATCTTTTTAGAGCTCTGCCTCAGCAGCCCAACATTCAGGCCTTGTCCAAACTGTCAGAACCGTCTGCCTGCAGTCCGTGTGGCAGAAAGACCATCTGTCAGCCTCTGACCCGTGCCTTCCTGTCTCACGGACCACTTGAGCTGGCTCTATGCTCCCTGAGAGCCTCTGAGGTCCCCGGCTCCACAGTCCATCTCCCAAACCTGACTGACAACTCCAGGCAGTTAGAAGACAGGGTGCAGAGGGTGAGCTAAGATGAGAAACAGGGCTCTCGATGGCAAAACACACACACACACACACACAGAGACACACACACACACTCTCCAAATACTCTTTTCTCATTTGGATCATCTTCTTGCAAGAAAATAATTATTTTATGCAAGCTTTGACTGAATACAAATACCCATTAAATTCTGTAGGGAATATATACCAGGAATAGGTATGTTCTTAATACCTCTTCCTCAGGTTAAGCCACATCAAGAAAATAGTAGGTCAGCATTATGAGATTATCCAAAACTATTGTGAACAGTTTTTTACCTTTAACCATGTAGCCCAGTAACTCTCAATCCAAGCTACACAGTAGAATCACGTGGGGAACTTAAAAAAAAATCAATGCTTGGGGACCGTTCTGGAACAATTAAATTAGAATCAATGGAATAGAGACTGAATGTGGTATTTTAAAAAAGTTTCCCATATGATTCAAACATGAGTCATGGAGTGAGAATCACTAAGCAACCACGATGTCAAGGAAAAAGGGAACGGCTAGGTGGCAGGGAGGCATGGGGCAGGGGGCACTACTGCTAATTTATTTTGGATGATCAGGAAAGCTTCCAATAAATATATGGCCTTTGAGCTGAGATATAGGTAATAAGCAAAGCATTGCATACAGAAGAAATAGCAAGTGCAAGGGGCCTAGAGTACAGTAAGCAGTGTATTTCTGAAAAACAAGAAAGCAGTGTGGTCCAGTATAATGAGAGAGAGAGGATGAATGCTAGGAGATAAGGTTCAAAGGTGGGACAGTGGCTGGATGTCTAGAACATTGAAGCCTGTGGACAAAAGTTTGGATTTTCTTCTAAATCTACTCGGAAGGCATTGGAGTGCTTTAAGTAATGGAGAAATAGAGTCGGATTTTGTTTTATAAACATCATCTTAGCTATTCCATGGAAAATGGACTTGGTGGTGGCAGCGGTATGGGAGCAGAGAGGTGGGCTGGATATCATTGCAGGATGTCAGGAAGGAGATGACTAGCATTGTTACCCTGTGATGCCAGGACCTTGGGGCAGCCATTTGTGGACATGGCTAAAAAGCATAAGAACAAAAATCCAATAGGCTACAGGGAATGGAGGAGAAAAAGTCCAGATCCCAGCAACATGCTGAGCAGCTGAACCAACATGGACAGATGCCTACCCCTGGACTACGTATCTGAGAAAAACAAACCCCTATTTGTGAAAGCAAATGCAGTCAGGTTTTCTGTTACTAGTAGTTAATCCATTGCCAACAGATATTACCACTGTTTTTATGTCAGGCACTGGTTCTAGGGAGTTACACAAATGAAAAACATTGCATCTCTGATTTGCCACCAAATTTCAACTGAAGAGTTGGAAAATTTGCTCCCAAAAGTTGAAGACGACCAAAATATTGCAGTGCTTTGAAGCATGGACTAGCTGCTCTCCTTTGGATAGATCCAAAAAGCAAGAGCATCAGTCTGGATTTGATGAAATCTGATTCTCACAAATCTGGCCATGAAGGGCTAACAAAAACAAGTTACGAGAAATACACTCACAGGGAGAGAATTCTAATTCAAAGAGCTAGTAGAGAACTCAAAATCATCTGGTCCAAGAGTACAAGAGTCTGTTCAAAGAGAAGGCTCCTTTGCTTGAGAGAGTACATTGAAATCTGAGACTGGACAAGGGGCAGAGGGAAGATTGCAACCAGGAGATGACGTTGCCTTTCTCCTGGTCTCCATTGCTATTTTCAGTGCAGGCTTTCCAACTTACTCATAATTAGTACTTGCAATGAGATAAGAAAAGAAGAGGGAAGGACACTGTGGCTGGGACTAGGAAGGGAGGATATTTTATCAGCAATGAGCCCAACCTCCCAAGCAAACTCTGATCTTGACCCCGTGCTGAGTAATCCCTTCCCACCAGCTGGAGGCTGAGAGGGCCCAGGAAGGGACATCTCTACCTCTCTGCTGAATGGGAAGATGGATGCCTGGCATCCCAAGGTGGAACTCTAAACATATTTTCCTTCAGAAACATTATTTTAATCGGTGATTAGATCACATAGTACTGTATTCCCGGTACACTCAGATTCAGTCGATCATAAGGAGCAAGCCTAGTCTGTTATTCTTTCTTTAATGTTATTTGAAAGCCACTGCGGTTTAAGTTTCAAAAACTGGCTCATAAAGAAAGTTTCTCAAAAGCATGTTTTCTAAGTTGAAGCTTGCCTGTACTATCTTAAATATCATGATATATACATATATATTCAAATACGAACATTTGGGGTCCCTAGGTGCTGGTAACATTTACTGATGTTTAGTTTTTTGAACATTTCATTTTGACTCACTGGACTGACAAAAATATTCTTTAAATTGGAGGCAATGTTGTTTTCAGGTTAAAAATTCTCATTTTACCATGAAAATGTCTTTCTCCAAGAAAAGAATAACCTTCTTAAATGTAAAAAAATTTACTTTTTAAAAGTTTATTTAAGCTTTAAAAAGTTAGAGCACTATGTAAATATATAGAGAGCCAAACTTTTTCATTTTTAATTCCCTGGTTTTATCAAATAGAAGAAATAATGTTTATAAGAGGTTTCCCAGTTGGCACAGTAAGGAAAAACATTTTGGATATTTTTGAATATACTGTGAGAAAATATTAAGGCACATGTTTTCTGAAATGTAAGTTTGACATTTTTGAGTAGTATTTAATACTATTGACATCAATAGCCTGATGACTGGTATTTCAACTACAACTTAACTTTCTTTCATGTATGTTGTAAAAAAAAAAAATTGTTTTCATTATAGTGAGTGGATTTTGATAAATTGCAATGCCATGACCAGAAGTCTCAGACAAGTCTGTGAGATTAGAGGAAATATTTATAAGATTTGTAATACCAGTGTCACTAAGGAGAATCACGTGTGCCAGCACAGGGAGAGTAAAGTAATAGAGAATCTTCCATATCTGTAATACCATAGCACACATGGTGCATTTACAAAAATTTACGTGTTACTAGGCCACAAGGCAAATCTCAACAAATTTCAGTAAATTAATGTTATTGGAGCATATTTTTCACCAATGTGGAATAAAATCAATAAAATAATAGCTGTTTCTCTTTAAGAACTTTAAAAATAACCCACAGATTACTAAATTATTCATGAATAAAAGAGGAAATCGTAAAGAAACAATAAAACATCTAGAACTGAATGGCAGTGTAAACTCTCCAAATAAAAAAGTTTAGGATAACACTCAAGTGCACACCTTCCTCCAAAACATGCTTATCCTCAATGATTATATTAGGGAAAAAAAGATTAGAAATTAATGAATGAGTCAACCCAAAAGTTAAGAATTGGGACAAATAAGAAAAAGAACGAAAATGTAAGGAAAAGAAAGGATAACTAATAAAGAGCAGAAATTAATGAAATAAAAAACAAAACAACGATAGAGACTGACACATTAAAAGTAAATTTTGGCTCACCCGTTCAAAAAACTTTTATTGATTGACACAGGCACTGGGGATTCAGCAATGATCTAAATGAACAAAAATCTCTGCTCTATGGAAATTATATTCTATTTTGGGGACAGATGAGAGGGACAAATAAATAAAATGTATACTATGCTAGATGATGATATCTATTAGAGAGAAACGAGAAAGCAGGAAAATCGGATACAGACATTGCCTGGAGACTGTCAGGTAAAATGTTATAGGTGATGGCTAGGGAAGATCTCAAAAGGTGGTTTGACTCTTTAAAAAATGAATACAATTAGATACCTTTGGACAACCTGATCAAGCATTAATAAAAGGACAGCAATAGTGGGTGCTGAAACAGCATTAGCACTGAAATAGATCACAGAACTATTTATACAGGAATACAACTATGTATTACATAATAGTAGTATATATTGTATATGAATATATACATAGTAAGAAGTATATAAATATTATTAGAAATGTACTAGATCACATAAATATTTATACAAAATATTTGACTAGAAAATCTTTAAAAAATTCAAGGTACAAATTCACAGTTAAATTTGAAGATGTAGACAAAATAACACCTTAAAAAAAAAAAAAGTACCAGAACAGAATTATAAAGAAATAATGAATAGCCCTAAAATCATTAAAGAAATTGAGTCAGTATTCAGAAATGTAACCCTAAAATCCCCTCCAGGGACAAATTCTACTATGCTTTCAAGAAACAGTTTGTAGAGTTTAAAGGTGGCCCCTCAAAAAATATGACATCAAATCACCAGAACCTGTGAATGTTACCTTATTTGGGTAAAGGACTTATGTGGATGTAACTGAGTTAAGAATTCTAAGATGAAGAGATCATCCTGGATTGTCCAGGTGGGCCCTAAATCCAGTGGTGTGTCCTCATAAAAGATACACAGAGAAGAAACACACAGAATAGGAAGAGGCAACGTAACCATGGAGGCATCCACTATCCACCAGACACTGGAGTAGCTATAAACGGAATCCCCCATGGAGCCTCTGGAGGGAGCGTGACGCTGCTGATACCTGCATGTCACACGCCTGGCCTCTAGAACTATAAATTTCTGTTGTTGTAAACAATCAAGCGCATGGTTGTTTGTTACAGCACTCACAGGAAATAAATTCACAAATGATTCCAATATTATAAAAACTAGCCGGGCGCGGTGGCTCAAGCCTGTAATCCCAGCACTTTGGGAGGCCGAGACGGGCGGATCACGAGGTCAGGAGATCGAGACCATCCTGGCTAACACAGTGAAACCCCGTCTCTACCAAAAAATACCAAAAAAAAAAACTAGCTGGGCGAGGTGGCGGGCGCCTGTAGTCCCAGCTACTCGGGAGGCTGAGGCAGGAGAATGGCGTAAACCCGGGAGGCGGAGCTTGCAGTGAGCTGAGATCCGGCCACTGCACTCCAGCCTGGGCGACAGAGCGAGACTCCGTCTCAAAAAAAAAAAAAAAACTATTCTACATTTTTTAAGGAGAATGCTTATGCCTCATTTTGTGACCCAGTACAACCTCTGTACTAAATTGATTTATGAAAACAGATCTATAACTATCAAACAAAACATAAGCATCTTGAATACAACAATGCATATGAAAAGTAAAATACTACACCTAAGAAAGGATAGTCTTTGAAATGCAAGGGTGCTTTAACAGAAGAAAAACGATTAATCTCCATTAACAACTTTGAGGAAAACAGATAATTATCTTGGATACAGAACATGCATTTCATAAAATTCAGAATAGTGACATAATAAAATAAAATTCTTAGAAAACTAGTAACAGAAGAAAAATACCATGAACCACAATTAAAAAAAGAAAAGGATTCAAGACCTAGCGCAAACCTATTGAATGATGAAATATTTGAAGGTCAAGGATAAGGCAAGGGGGGTCTGGGATGGTGGACACAGCCAATGACTGGCTGGTAGAAGTAGAACAGGTGGGCTCCATTGCTTCCAGGAGGGATAGCTGTGAGATGCTAGTCAGGTTCTAACTCCCTGTGAGGTCAGGCTGTGGCCAGGTGTCAACTCGACCCACACCTCTGCCTACCTGCTTCCCCTGCCCTCTTTTGATTGCCCCACTCCCCTGCAAGTTTTGACCGGAAGCAATCCCTCAATAAATCATTTGCCTGAGGAACCACCACTCAGACTCTGCTCCTAGGAAGCTCAACCCAAGACGTTGAACACATTTCAGTGTCAAATTTTCTGACTAGATTATTCCTAAGAGAAAGCATTCCCTGTCACTGCTATATAATGGCACAACGTTGTCATTTCTAGTTAGACTCTGTCACAAAAACACTTTAGGCCAGCAGAATATAGACTGAAATAAGGGCTGCTGTTCTAAGACACTCAATAATATGTCTAATAGTCCCAAATCATTCTCATTTTCTCTCTGCTTTAACCAGCTTTCACAGAGATAGTATGTCACTGCATGTCACAGAATCTGACCTCTAAATTCTGTTCTAGTTCTTAAACACTGTGATTCAGTAATACTAGACTATACACTCTCTTTGAATTTCAGAAGTTGAAGAGGCCCCAGGGACCATTCAATCCTTCAGATGAGGGAGAAGAGAGCGGGAAAAGGGGAATGACTAGCCAAACCCCTCATTTCCTGAGGTCTCTCAGCTCTAGATCCAGCAAAATAAGGTAAATAAAGGAAGATTCCCTAAAATGTTAGGGGTGCATCCTCTACTCTGCACACACGGTGGGTAACAGGACCTCTGCCTCCACAACAAATCACAGGGTGACAGAGCTAGGTTGAGAAGCTCACTCTGAGGAAGGAAGACCTACAGTCAGAAGAGGCATGCCAAATTATCAAGAATCATTTGGAATGATAAAGATTTATGACACAAAACTAAGTTCTTTCTCCACTTAGAAAATGGAGAATCAGGTCAAATATTTAAATGACTGAGATGAAAAATCATGACATTAATAACTATCACACACTGAGTATTTACCATGTCTCAGGTACATGAAGCCTCCCAACCTGTGACTTTTAAAAAATGATGTGGAGTTTTTAAAAAGTGATGTGGAGTTTATCATTTATTATTCCTATGGATACACAATAGTTGTACAAGTTTATGGGATACATGTGATTTTTTTTTTTTTTTTTTTTTTTGGAGACAGAGTCTCACTCTGTGCCTAGGCTGGAGTGCAGTGGTGTGATCTCAGCTCACTGCAACCTCTGCTTGCCAGGCTTAAGTGATTCTCCCACCTTAACCTCCCAACTAGCTGAGACTACAGGCACACACCACTACACCCAGCTAATTTTTTTGTATTTTTAGTAGAGACTGGGTTTCGCCATGTTGGACAGGCTGGTCTCGAACTCCTGACCTCAAGTGATCCACCCACCTCAGCCTCCCAAAGTGCTGGGATTACAGATGTGAGTCACCACACCCTGCCTAGAGGATATTTTTATGCAAGCATTCAGTGCGGAATGATCAAATCCGGGTAATTGGGTATCCATCGCCTTAAGTATTTGTCATTTCCTTGTGTTGGAAGCATTCTAAATCTTCTCCTCCTGCGATTTTAGAATTTGTGATAAACTATTGTTAACCATAGTCATCCTGTGATGCTGCTGAATACTACCTCTGATTCCTATTGAACTGTATTTTTGGATCCATTAATTAACCACTCTTTATTCCCTCCTCCTCACTACCCTCCACTGCCTCTAGTAACCACCATTCTATTCTCTACCTCCATGGAATTTTTTACCTTCCACATGAGAGTGCTAACATTTGATATTTGTCTTTTTGTGCCTGGCTTATTTCCCTCTATGTATATCTTCCAGTTCCATCCATGTTGTTGCAAATGACAGGATTTCATTCTTTTGAATGACTAAATAATATTCCATTGTGTATATGTACCACATTTTCTTTTTCCATTCATCTGTTGATGGACACTTAGGTTGCTTCCAAATCTTGGCTATTGTGAAGAGTGCTGTAACAATTATATGAGTACTGAAAAGACTAAAAGGCAGAAATGAAATCCACAGGCAGACATCCGGGTGGCTGGGCCGGGTTAAAGATCGACCCCTGACCTAACCGGTTATGTTATCTATAGATTCCAGACGTTGTATGGACAAGCGTTGTGGAAGTCCCTGTCCTGTTCTGTTCTGTTCTGTTCTGATTACCGGTGCTTGCAGTAACCAGTCACGTACCCCCTGCTTGCTCAATCGAAACCACCCCCCTCCCACCCATGGTTAAGCAAGCAGTTTGTCTAAAAAAAAAAAAAACCCTAGACGTTTGTAGTTTAAAAAAGGGCGGGAGCCAACCAACTTCAAAATGTCAACCAATCCCAATCTTGTAACTGCAAAAATGCTCTAGTCTTCTGTAACCTGTTTGTGCCTTACTATAAAAAGTAGGCTTGAGCTGTGCTCGGGACCTCTCTCTTGCCCTCCTGACTACGCCTGTACGGAGAGAGGTCCGGGTTCGAACCTGCAATAAAGTGATCCCGGCCACTTGGCTTTGACTTCGGTTTCTGGTGGTCGTCTTTGAGGGGGGTCTCGGAACTCAGGGCACAACAGTACAGATATCTCTTTGATATACTGCTTACCTTTCTTTTGGTATATACTCAGCAGAGGGATTGCTGGATCATATGGTAGTTCTAATTTTAGTTTTTTAAGGACCCCTTATACCGTTTTCCATAGCGGCTGTGCTAATTTGCACTCTCACTGTCAGTATAGGTGCATTCCCCTTTCTCTGTATCCTTGCCAGCATTTGTTATTTTCTGTCATTTTGATAGCCATTTTAACTGGGTTAAAATGATACCTCACTGTGGTTTTGATTTGTATTTCCCTGATGATTAGTGATGTTTAGCATTTTTTCATATACATGTTGCCCATTTGTATGTCTTTCTGAGAAATGTCTGTTCAGATCTTTTGCACTTTTTAAAATCAAATTATTATTATTGCTGTTGAGTTCCTTATATATTTTGGTTGTTAATCCCATGTCAGATGAATATTTTGCAAATATTCTCTCCCATTTTGTAGGTTGCCTCTTCACTTTGTCAATTGTTTCCTTTGCTGTACAGCAGCTTTTTTAGCTTGATATAATCCACTTGCCAATTTTTGCTTTGATCGTCTGTGTTTTTGAAGCCTTACTCAAGAAATTTTTGCCCAGATCCACGTCCTGAAGCATTTCTCCAATGTTTTCTTCTAGTAGTTTAATTACTGTCATTTTTACAATGAGTCTACTAGACTCCAAAGCCCTTAATCAGTTAACTCTAGTCCTCTACAACTGAACTGCTGGTTCTTGAACTTGAGCTTGCACAAAAATCACCTGGAGTTCTTGTTTAAAATTCAAAGACCTACACTCTACTCTTAGAGATATGAGCTCTGTAGATCTAAAATGGGAGCCAGAAGTATTCAGTGAAAAAAATATATAGGTGATTTGAATGCAGGTGGTCTTAGCATAACCCTGAGGAACACTGAATTTCACTCCTCTACCTTAGTTATCTGAATGTCTGAATAGTTTCTTTATCATAGGAATAAGAAAAGAAGGAATAACATAATCTATCATAAGACTTAAGAAGTTGCTGGCCCATTTATCTTTTTTTGCATAGCACTATGTTTTAGAATGCTTCTATCCATAAGACAGAAATATCTTAGAATAATTTTGCAGCCTAATATTGACTTTCTCCATCAGGCTTCATTTTATATGACTTTTGCTACACAATTAGTATGAACAGTTGAGTGCACTATCAAATTTTAAAAGTTGTTATAATTATATGCACAAATAAATATAAAGTTTTAAGAGTTGTTTGGGACTCCAACCTTATTATCAGGCAAATAAGAAATTACATACTTTGCCATACACACAATTTTTGGTAGTGATTGAAACAAGAACCTATTTCTCTAACTTCTAACACTAGTTACATCTGGGTCTTTCTCTGTAAAATATTTTTAGTATATTGTCCTAAAAGTCTTTCTATTTCATAAGATTTTTAGGTAAATTAAACAATTAAAAAAAAAAAAACCAGCCTAGTATGTGTTTGTTCTTTCCTTAATTTTGAAAGCTAAGTCTCTGCGAAAAAAAGCACTTGAATTACATATCTATCTCATCAAGAAAACAGTGCATACACTTAAGTGCATAAGCCACAATTTTCATACTGACATGCGGGTAACTTACAGAGGGAAGCTTTCCATGCATAAATTCTACCTATGTTCACTTATTATTTAGTGTTTGTAACTTAGGTTGAAGTTGTGAGGTGATCTGTACCTTCCAAGGAACAGAAGACAAAGTAATCAAGCACACCCACCTGTAGCTCTGTGAAGCTCAGGGTCTTAGGGTCGCCAGTTGATACCTTCAGGAGACAAAGACGACTTGGGCTCTCAAAAATCCCACAAAGCAAGATGGCCACCATAATGGAACCCAAGACAAAGGAAGACTGAAGTCCTAAAGCCAGCAATTGGTAATGACAAAAACATACGAAAAGTGCTCAAGTGAGGTTGACTGATGAGTCACATTTTAAAAACAATGACCAAAGTCAAACATCTCTGTTCTTAGAAGTTGTTTCAGGGCCAGGCGTGGTGTCACATGCCTGTAACCTTAGTGCTTTGGGAGGCTAAGGTGGGTGGATCGCCTGAGGTTAGGAGTTTGAAACCAGCCTGGCCAGCATGATGAAACCCCGTCTCTACTAAAAATACAAAAAAAATTAGCCAGACATGGTGGTGCGTGCTGATAGTCCCAGCTACTCAGGAGGCTGAGCCAGGAGAATCACTTGAGCCTCGGAGGCAGAGGTTGCAGTGAGCTGAGATCGCGCCATTGCACTCCAGCCTGGGTGACAAGAGCGAAACTCTGTCTTAAAAAAAAAAAAAAAAAAAAAAAAGTTTTGAGAAACCTCTGAGTTGATGTATGTCTACAAGACTAAAGCAAAACATTAATGGTGAACAGAAATGTCCTGTCTATAAGAGTTGACTGTTGTCTATTAAAGTAAAAGTGGAGGTGGGATAGCAGAGGAGGGGTGAAGAGTAAATCATAGGATTTAAACAGATGATGACAAGGCCAGGTGCCCAGGGACAGACAGATTACTAAGAAATTTATGATATGCTAATTTCAATTCTGAGTCATGTCACTGATTTATTTTTAAGTTCCAATGTACTCTGGACATCTCACAGTCAAAATACAGCCATTTGGAACATTTAACATCCATGACAAGATTGTAAAACAAGAATGTAAATGAAAAAAGCATTTTTAAAAAGCCAGTGAAATTTGTCTTTTCTTTACACCATCTATTTAGCTTCTAAGATCACCAAGGACTTTTCAGAAAACAGTGTTTATTGTCAGTGATTCAGCAGGGAAACTGATCTGCTGGTCTTTGGCTTGGCCACATCTGAGGCCAATTCCAAGAATTTCCTAACGTAGAGCTTAATCACTGGAATAAGACCAAAGGCCTAAACCCAGATAATTCCTATTTTAGATACAGACCTTTTGGGCTGATTTACTGGTTTTACCTTTAAAATAGTTTCAAAAATAATTGGGCTGTAGGAGTGAAAAATCCCACTCTCTCTGTATTGACTGTCAAGACACATGGGGAGCCTTCAGAGGAAAGTCAATGTCAGCCTTTCCCTCCCCACTCTACTTTCAACACCTGCCCATCTTACTTTGGAACTACATACTTCAAACATAGGGCCCTTTTTCTGCCTCCTCCATATCTCTCCCCCAGCACTCATTTTCCTAACATCCATATCCACTTCCATTTTGACTCCATGATGCTGCAACAGTTAAGCTCTTAGAGAATACATTTGATCATCTTGTGCTTAAAGATGCCCACAAGATAGGACTTAAATTTGTAGCACAACATTAAAACACCCTTCACATTCTAGGCAATGGATTGGCAAACTACAGACTATGTACCAAATCTGACCCACTAACTCTTTTTGTAAAGTTTTATTAGAACCTGACCATATCTATTCATTTGTATATTATCTATGACAGCTTTCATACTACAAGGGTAGAGTTGAGTAAGTTTCCCCAAAGCCAGAAACATTTACTGTTTTTACAGAAAATGTTTAACAACCCTGATCCAGGCCTCAATTCACTTTTTCAGTCTCCTTTGCTGTTTGTCCCCAAAGTAAGTTCACTATACTCTAACACGAGACTGACTATTCTCCAAACATACCACTGTCTTTTAAGAATGCTCAGTTCTGAATACATTGTTCTCTGTTCCTCGAAAGTTCATATTATGCTGCTAAAACTGGTGAGCTCCCTCTCTTTCTTTATGTCTCAGCCCAAATATTATCTCCTCTGTGAAGCCTTCCCTGACTCTCCCCAGACAGATTGGCCCCTCCCTCCTCCATTCTGTCTTAATACTTCATATGTGCTTCGGTTATAGCATGTTATCACCTCGTATCTCACTCATCAAGGTATCTTATTAGGCTGTGAGCTTTTGGAGAGCAGTTGTCTGAATTTTTGTGTTCCACGTGTCTTGCCGAGTACCTGACTTATTTACATGTTCACTAAGTGTTTGATGAATGAATGAATGAGTGATTTGCAGACCATGCATATGAATTTGGAACACCGGCCATGTTTGTTAAATTATATTTTACTAATTTAATTAGGTTAGTCATCTTACACAAAAATGTGCTTTGCTCACAGGGGATGGGTTAAGAGATAGTGTCCAAAACAATTTGCAATTTATCTGTACCACAGAAAATTAAAAACAGTCAAAGCAAAACTGAGTAGCCTATGTTGATACCTTAAGAACCATGTATTCTTATGAATGAGCTATCAAGACGGTGTCTATAAAATGGAATCTTTCTATTTAACTACTTCTCTCTGTTTCCATTCTCAAAGAAGAAAGAACAATTGCACAGTTGAGTTTTAATTAAAGCAATACTTTCCTTCTCCTTAATAAAAATCCAATACACCAAGTAGAGATTTATTGATTAAAATCTTAAATTCCACTTTTCAAACAACATAAAGAAATCCCTCCTCAGTCCTTTTGTAAGCCTCTGTATTGACAAATTGACACATTTAATATTGAGTCACTCTTAGACCAAAGAATACTTGTGTATCCACATTTCTAGTTAGCAAAATAATGTTGGAAAAGGTAGAAATAAACTTACGACACTAGCCTATTTTTTTCATGGTATAATGTTTCCTAACAACTCCCAACATTGAATGGAGCACATTTCTGAAAGCTGAAAATAATTATTTTTTTATTGAATAGACTGTAACAAGCACTAGAATAAAATGATCAATTCATACAACTCAGATTGATTCATTTCTTTTGTATCCACTGTATATGGAAAGATTTTATCTTTGAAAGACCACTAGTCCTATAGTTTCTTGAAAAGCTAAGGCATGCATTAAATAGAAAAATAATTAGATGCAAAATTTAGAAGATTCCACAGATCCCTCCTGGAAAAGGCTCTGTTGAAGTTTGAACACCTACGTGGTGGCCCCCACTTTGTCCTTAGGGCGGGACACAGCTCACTTCCCTGGCCAGTGTCTGAACATTTCTCAATCACTGTGGCTGCACTGGCTGGAGGGGGATTTGCTGTGTCAAACATTATTCCCATTCTTGTCTTTGGCCCATGCCAGCCCACTTCCTATGATGGCAGGATTTGTGTGAAGCTACCATGGTTAAAATCAAATTCATATCCTAGGGTAACTGATTCAGAATCAGATCTGACTTTGAGCCAGAGTTTTAAAATCATTTGAGCTTTCATGGTGTCATCTGAAAAATGGAAAGGATAATAATACTATACCAATTGCAAAGATGAATTAATGAGTTAAAGTGAAAAAACCAATCTATAAAGCTAGGAGAAATATAGATGAATTTTTAAAAATGAACTTCGGTTAGAGAAGGCTTTTCTAAACATGAAAACAAAGGAGAAACGAAAGAGAAAAAAGATCAATGGATCTTTCTCCAAGGGTTTAGAAAGAAAGTTCTCAATCAGAATTGGGTAAGCTATGTGGGAGTATGGCCTTAAAAGTTGCTATTTTTTCTTCTACGTTTGAGCAGGGATTTGGTATGTTTCCTTGCTGTGGTGTGAGTGTCCCCTCCAAAACTCATGTTGAAATTTATTCCCTAGTGTGGCAGTATGGAGAGAGGCCTTTAAGAGGTGACTGGATCATGAGAGCTCTGCCCTCATGAATGCATTAATCCATTTGCGGATTAATGGATTCATGAGTTATCATGGGAGGGGAACTTGTGGCTTTATAGAAAGAGGAAGAAGACCTGAGTAAGCAGGTTAGCATGCTTAGCCCCCTTGCCATGGGATGTCCTGCACTACCTCAGGACTCTTCCAAATGTACCTCATCAACCTTGGACTTTCCAGCTTCCAGAATTGTAAGAAATAAATTTCATTTCTTATAAATTACCCAGTTTCAGGCACTCTGTTATAAGCAACAGAAAATGGACCAAGATATTCCATATCTTTAATATGGAATGGCCTTAGAAGTCCTAATGTCTGGCCCGGTGCAGTGGCTCATGCCTGTAATCTCAGCACTTTGGGAGGCCGAGGCAGGCGGATCACAAGGTCACGAGATCAAGACCATTCTGGCTAACACAGTGGTCCCTACTGTGGCTGTCTCTACTAAAAATACAAAAAAGAAAAAGAAAAAAAAAAGAAGTCCTAATGTCTGCATATTGATTTTCCTGTTGTCCCAATTCCTTTTGAATGTCTCCACCATATACTGCATTTTCCCTATGTGTAGTGCTTATGGCTGTCCTACAGAAGTGCCTATTACCCTTGTCTTTCTTCCTGTATGAAGGCCAGACACTAGGAAAAGACATGTAAGAATTTTAAATACTATAGCGACCCAGAAAACCCAGAATAATTAAAATCCGTGACTATGAATGTGAATGCATAGACTTTTTAATAAAGTTCAACGGCAAATGACAAACTATAGGAAAGTAACTGCCACATTTATGACAAATGCTTATTAACATTCTAACATATAATAAAAATGTTTAAAACAGTAAGAAAAATACTGGCACATTCATAGAAACATAGTCAAAGACACAAAGATAATTCACAAAAGAAGAAACAAAAATTGCAATAAACATACAAAAATTTAACTTTATCATTGGTCGAGAAACTCAAATTCAAGAAAATATATTGTCCATTTATTACAATGATTCTCAAACTTGCTCTGCATCACAATCCTTTGAGGAGTTTTTGAAAAACACACATGTCTAGGCTTCATCTCTCAGTGGTTCTGATTTAGGAGATCAGAAGTGGAAGCAAGAACCTGTTTGACAATTGTAAAAATATATACTCAGCATGAGAGCACTTGTTCCCCGTATCTTTAAGTGTTTTCGAAGCCTAGCACTATTCATACTATTCTATAACTACCTGATTCCTGAGTTTCTAATTTTGATATAAGTGGTGTACTTTATTTGTCGAGGTATCTCTAGAATTTTCTTACTATTGCTTTCACATATAGAGTTCTGGATTTAGAAATGTATCATAAACTTTACCCTTTAATACTCTATAGGCTTGTATCTATTGTTTTCTGCTTTTCAGAGCTTGCCATCTTCTCTCTTTCCCTCCTTTCTATCCTCCTTTTCTTCCTTCTATTCTTTATTCATCCTTAAAGACAGAGAATGTTCTCCAGGGCTAGTTCCTAATCAACAGTAAAGGTTGAGTCCTCAGACCTCCTTAGACCTTTCTACTGCCCACTTGGGGGCTGGCACGCCTGCTTCTCACTTCAGTTTGATATAAAGTGCCCTTGCACAATATGCCATGGACAGCCTCCTTCTGGCGTGTTCAGTTGAGCCTTGATCTGACATTTGTTTTTTGACATGACATAGAAAATCAGTCACAGTTTGAAACAACATCCACCATTCATAAATCTTTCATCTTCAGTCCTGTCTGCAATATTTTTCCTTAGACAACCAAGAGCTAATACTTCATGGGATAATGTGAGCTTTGAGTTACTATCACTGAACGTAAAAAAAAACAGCTGATGGGGTGGGGAAGAGTAGGATTCTGGACTTGGCAGCTTGTGTTTAATTGGGTTGCACCTCCGTGTTTTCCTGGGCAGGGCAGTGCTAGTCAAGCCTGGTCAGTGGGCGTGATTACAGCCTTCACAGCCAGTACCTACCTGTCCTGTTCTCACACAGCAGGATGTGATTTATTATATGTAATCCTACAATGGGCTTCTCAATCTGTTTCCACCAGTGAATCAGTTAATGTAAATTCCCCAACTACGGCAAATGTAGTTGATAACACTGTCACTAGTTTCTATGTTTTTATATATTTTTTGAAGCATTTAAATAGGAAATTAGGAGAAGACTTACTGGGCACATTCAATTTATCACGATGACAACTCAGAAGTAGAGAGTCATATGTACATTCTCCAAATCTCCCACTCAGGAAATACATGTATCAGAGTTTAAAAGTCTGTAATGAATAAAGACAGAAAATGGGCTAATTGAAGGTGGTACAAGGGAATTAAAAACCCTAATTTTACAAAAATGTAGGCACTTTATTTTATTGTACCCCCTGAAGGTAAGCAGAATGTAATTGGGGAATAACTTCCGTTAACAAATGGTGATAGCTAAGACACTTTAAATTGGGTTAGAAATTTGGAAATATACGACAAAATGAATTATGTAAATATAAGATCCTCTGTATACTTCCAGAACTATAGGACCCAAGGTTGCATTATGTAGCTATATTATTTGCATATATGTATTATTTGCATACAAATTACGGTAGATTGGAACTGTGAGATGAATATGGTAGGGCTCAGAAAGAGATCTGGATGCTAGAAGTCATCAGCAAGGAAAGCAGTCAAATACCACACTGTGCCCCACCACCCAGTGCAGTTCTGGTCACTGGGCCTCAATAAAACGTAACAACCTGGAGAAGGTTGCAGGACATCTGAACTGAATGAGAAATGGACAGCTAGGGTTCCTGCTCACAGGACTGGGTAGAGCTGGTGAAAGGAGAGTGTAAGTTCAAACACTGCAGAGTGATTTCAATAGATTTACTCTCTCTCTCTCCACACACACACACACACGAATGTTTCTTAGAGTTTGCGTCCTTTGTAGGGACATGGATGCAGCTGGAAACCATCATTCTTAGCAAACTATCACAAGAAGAGAAAACCAAACACCGCATGTTCTCACTCATAGGTGGGAACTGAACAATGAGCTCACTTGGACTCGGGAAGGGGAACATCACACACTGGGGCCTATCATGGGGAGGGGGGAGGGGGGAGGGATTGCATTAGGGAGTTATACCTGATATAAATGATGAATTGATGGGTGCTGACGAGTTGATGGGTGCAGCACACCAACATGGCACATGTATACCTATGTAACAAACCTGCACGTTATGCACATGTACCCTAGAACTTGAAGTATAATAAAAAATAAAAAAATAAAAAATTAAAAAAAAAAAAAACAATATACTTGGCTCTGTTAATGGGCTTAATAGGCTATTAGCTGGAAGCACAGTTGTTGGAGGCAGACAAACTTTTCAAGGTGACTTGGCAAAGGACAGCCTTGGGTGCCAGGGACAGAATCCCAGGCTGGCTGGATGGCTAGACAAGTTTTGTTGCAGCATCTCTGATGTTTTATGACTGCACAGTACATGATAAGTGTTCTTGTCACCTTTTGCTTCTTATACTTTCAAATAATTATATGAAATTGGCTTTGGAATATCTATACTCCCTTGCTGTAATGCTGTTTTAAGGTGCTGATTCTCAGTACTGGCTTCCATAGAAGAAAGTGGGAGAAACTAGATAAGGAAATACAACAGAAAATAGAGTGTAAATAGAAATAAGGAATGCATTGCTTTTCTGAGTTACCTCAAATGAACCTTTAAGGGATCCTGTGGCAAAATTTCAATAGCAGATGATTCAGTCCTAAAATACAAGGACCAATATCATTACCTAGCACTTTGCAAGATCTCAGATGAGTCCCAGGAGGCATAGAATGTGCTATCAATATGGTTCCTATCTCAAAATCCGTATTTTTAATTTTTTGTTTGCTTTTACCAGAGAAAAACGTATACCTACCACCTATTGAAGGGCAGATACAGCAGAAAACGTTTTATAGTATTTCATTTAATCTTCAAAGCCACAACCCTACAAGTTTGGGAATATCCTGATTTTACAGATAAGTGAGGCGTACAGAGGTTAGAAAATTTCTGAAGGTCTCACAGCTAACAATTGATGGGGGTCATAATTTGAATGTAATTTGATGTATAACTCCAGACATAACTCCATTCCAAAATCCAAGTTCTGAGCCACTTCCCCATAGTTCTTCTAGTTGAATTACGAAGTGAGCATCAATGTTAGTCTGCTCAGATGACAAATGAAACTGTCTACAAATATGTGCTGAAGAAGAAAACTTTATGGCTTCAAAAGTGAAACCAGGAGGTAAATGACTGAGGTTGGCAATGTCAGATTCAGTGTATGGGGTTTTTCATGCTGCCAGAGCCACTCCTGTGGGACAGCGTCCATAAGTGTGCTTGTCATGCCACCTTGCCATCCTGACAACTTCCAGCAAACCAATTGCGTATGGACGTCTTATTTTCCTCGGCTTTTCTTCTTCCTCTGCCCCTGAGCAGAGGAAGATAGGCTCTGAGCTCATCCTATCTGTTGGGCTCAGCTTTTTGTGCTCTCCCCTTCTGCTGTGAACGTGGTCCCTTGGTTCACCCACAAGTCTGCTTCCTGCTACCCTATGAAGGCACCCTCAGTGACCTCTTTTACTTTGGCTAGTATCTGACCTTAGGCAAAACCTGGTCTTCTGCTAATTACTTCCTCACTTGTTTTGACAATTAGAAGGGGACCCATTCTGTTGTATAGGAAGAAGTTTGTCCCAGGAAGTGGATCTTGGTGCAATATCAGGAAGATTTTTCTGGTAGTCAGGGCTATGAAAAGATAGGATGATCTGCCTGGGGTGGTAGTAATAATTTTTGTCACTGGAGGGATTCAAATACAGTTATGTGATGATTTGGTGAGGAGACCTCAGTATCTATGTTATGAGCAGTAACAAAGACAGCCAAAACCTCAGCAACTTGCAACAACTCAAGCTTATCTGTCACCCAAGTTACATAGTATACGTATGTCATGGTTTAATCGTGAATCCCCTTTACATCATCCTCCCTTACAGTCCCCGGCTAACAGAGTAGTCCTCACCAGGACACTGCAGGTTTCATATCAGAGCAAAAAGAGAGTTATGGCAAACCATGAGTTGGTTCTTAAAGCCACAGTTCAGATGTGACATTTGTGCACGTATTTAATTGAGTAAAGCAAGTCAAGTCACATGGCCACTCTGAGTTAAAAAGTGGGGAGATGTATAATTCCCCCTGAAAGAGGAAGGCAAGTCCTGTGTCCAAGCTTGGCATCAGTGGGGCAGGGAAGAATAAGGGACAATGAATCTTTGGAACAGTGACATAAGCTATCGTGATGTCAGTGCTATACTAGAGGTTATAACAGTGCAAATTGGGTGGGTTCAGCCACACAATTTGTAAGTATCCTTCTAGCCTTGAAATGCTGTGATATTTGTAAGGACCTCCCAACCTTTTTGTGAGAAGCAATAACTTTTTGAAATATTGAGGCAGGATAGTCAGGACATAGAGTGATAGGACTGTGAAGTTCTTGAAGGAGGTTGGCAGCAGCTTCTTACTATGCCCTTCCCTCCAGACTCTGAATGACCTAGTGTCCAGTAGAAATATAGTATGAACCACATGTAAATTTAAAATTGTCCATGAGTCACATTTTAAAAAGTTTAAAAAGCCACAGGTAATATTCATTTTAACAATTTATTTAATCCGGTATATTTAAAATATTATTTCAACATAAAATCAATATAAAAATTACAAATGAGATTTTTTATATTCTTTGTTTCATACTAAATCTTCAAATCTGTGCATAGTTCACACTTAGACCTCAATTTGGAGTAGTTACATTTTAAGTCCTCAAAACATGTGGCTAATAGCTACTGTATTGGACAGTATGCATTTAATGGAAAATGCTAAGCCTCTGGTGTCAGATACACTTGGATTTGGGGTCTCAGGTTGGAGCAGGGGGCGGTCCTTAGTTGTCGCTGTTGAACAGAGTTGGAGAGAAGAAGCAAGAATAAATAAGGTTTCATAAGTACCACTACAGAGGCACAAATATGGTGTAGTGGTTACCACTGCAGATTGGGATTAGACAGACTAAATTCGAAACTGACTTGATTGGAAACCAGCTATGCCACCTCCAACTCTGTGGTCTTGGGTAAGTTACTAAACTTTTTTTAGTCTTAATTTTTTATCTGTAAAGAGAGGAAAGTTTTACCTTCCTTGAATGACCTATGCAAGGATTGTTGACAGCATACATACGTTGCCTGGCACATAACAGATACTTAGTAAACAGTAATCAATGATAAAATGTGTATTATTATTTTGTGAAGGAGGAAGGTGGGTAGAGCAGACAGAGATCATTGCCACAGGGCTGGGAGGTTAATGGCAGCAACTAAGCAGGTTAGAGTTTTTAATCAGGGAGTAGATAGCAATCGCTCAGGTAGAAAACTCCGGTCTGCATTGTATTTCTTCACTTTTCACTCCACAGGTCTTGCTAAATCATTGTCTTACTCTAGAACCTTTCCATTCAACTTCTTCCATTTAACATACTGTCTGCTTCACTACTTCTAGAAAGAAAGGCTTTGAATTTCACATTTAGAAGGGTTTAGAGAAAGTGTTTAGAGAACTTGGCATGCTGTTCAGGCACAGAAAGTAAGGAGATCCTTTCCTAACAGTGCATTTTCAACATCATCTTCGGGGTCCAGCACAGAGCCCAAGAGAACACGTCCCTAGACAGAGAGCATATCCCCAAATTAATGTACCTTATTAGGGTTGGGAGAAAAAGAAGGCTGAGGGGGTTAAAATATGACTAAAATCCCATAGCCAGAGCCTCTTCTTTGGCTCTGTCTTGAGAAATTCTTCCCCTAAGTCTTCCCACAAGCTAGCCAGACCTCAAGTCCTTTATACTATGAGTGTCTTGGGAGAAAGCACACACTGACTTCAAAACTGTTATCAGCACCTTCCCAGGGATCAAAAAAACAAGCAATATGGATTATACCTCTTAGATGCCAAGTTTGAGAAGGTTCACAATACACTAATTTTCCAGGACAATGAGTGTCTCAGAGTTGATCCTTGATCCTGTAGCAACACAGAGAAAGAGCTATGTCCTCTGGGCAGCCAAGAAGCGCTGTTTTCTTAGCAACTGGCACCATTAGCTTCAGAAGGGGATAAGCAACCATTGGAATTTCAAATGGCGAATTTCCCAGAAAAGCGTTCTTCTTTTCTGAGAACAGCACAGATTGGTTGGCTTAAATGAGGCACCTGGGGTGATATCCTGGCACCCAATATACAGCAAAAATATTGCCTGAGTGTTTCATAATATAAAAAGTGTTTATAATTTCAATTTGCTATATACCTTTAGCATTTTTTTAAATTGAGAAAAACATATTTTTCTAGCAGTAAACAACTAAACATCATTATTGCTCTCTTAGAATCAAATAAGAATATACCCTATTGAGATAGATCACAAAAATAGTTTTTCACTCCATTTGATCTTGCTATTTTACATGAGTAAGAAAACAAATGAATCTTTTATGAACTTTACTTTCATCATGAATAGTGTTATATATGACATTTAAACATACTCTTAATTATTTACTACTTTTTTTCTGTTAATTTCTCGGTACTTAAAAATAAATCGAGGGGCTTTTCTTAGGGAAGGGGTTGATTTCACATGAACATACCTTTCAGTTTTTATATGCAGTCTGTTCATTTCAAGGACATTCCCATAAAGGATCCAAATTCTCCCTTTCCTTTGTGCTGCAGTTTAATGAAACCCCAGCATTTTTCTTGCTCCAAAAATGCCAAATATAGTTAAGAATGCCTTGATAATATGCTATTGCTAAAAACTATTTATATTCATAGATTCCTGACTGTTTACTGCTTCTTGACATGGTATCTCTCATTGTAGAGCTTTGGCCAATATATATGTATATATATTACATGTATATTTATATTACATAATTAACACATACAAATATTTTACTGCATTTTGGTCTCCAATTGCTACCAAACCTATATATACTCTGAGAAATACAAATATGTAAAGCACTTGTTATCAGGACACAATTCTAGACATATATCTATAAATCATCTTTAAGTGGTTATGAATATTTTAGAAGCTAGGAATAATGTATAGGAAAGCAGAATGCCCTAAATTTCAACCAATGTCAGTTTCACATTTTACTGCTCCTGTATGAAATAACACATTAGCATTAAGTATGAAATTAAAAGCCAGACAGAACTAGTTGCTTCTGTGAAGTCAACGTGAGCATGTGTGTGTAGATGGGTGTGGGGGTGTCTTTGTGTGTTTTAAGTGAGGGAAAGATATTAAGAGGAGCTGAAAACGTTTTAAGGGAGGAGATCATCACCTTCCACTTTATGAAATAACATTCAGTGTCTCTCATAAGCAAATACACAGGAATCTTTTTTCTTCATTAACATTTGAGGCAGAGAAGGTGAGTATGGCTGCCATCATAGGTTGGGCGATGTGCTGGCCTTAGGGATGAGGAGTACTCCAGGGAGGGAAGCAAGTCCACGGATGCGCCATCCCAAAGTCTCTTGAATAACTGTATAACTTTGTCAGTGGGTGGTTTATTTGTGGAATCTTTCCCTGCTGCCAGATAATGAGCAGGTGATTGTTCAGATAAGCGTAGCTAAACACTGTTTGTATATCATTCGGAGAGCGCAGGACCATAGCAGCTCTGCCTGCACTTCATCACAACCTCCCTGTGCATTCCCCAACCTGTGTTTAAGCTGAGAGCAAGGTTCCTTATGGGGATGGCTACAGTTCAACATCTCTGGCCTCATTTTAAAAAGATAACACACCATAATGCTGTGCTCATTCTTGCAACAGCAAGTATGTGAGCAGCCTAAAAAGAGAGAATGAATTAAAATGCTGTTAATTACGCTTGAGGCTATGACATTCCTTCGTAAGTAATTACGAGAGGGAGAAGCGTCCCCAGTGTTTCTGGTTTCTGATCGTTCACACAAAAAGTGGGAAGAGCGTGTTGCCCTCTTCTCTCAAGTTCTTGGTCTGTGGGGTCCTGATAAAGCCAGTCACCTCTGTCAGTATTTGGAAAGCTGTCTACTAAAGCTGTGTCTTTAACACCACAATCTCACTGTCAAGAGGGAAGTGTAGTCAGAAGGGTGCCTATAGTGACAGAAATAACCCCATTTTTGCCTCTTTTGCATATTAAAATAGAAATTTAAAGCTTGCTGAGTTATCATCTACATTGCAGAGGTGGTCACTGAGGCCCATGGTCATACAACTGGCTAAGTAGGAACTTTCAATTGTGCTTTCCATCACACAAAGGTCTTCACTCATCCACCGAGTAAAAACAAAGAGAAACAAAGGTAAATATCTAAGTGGTTAGTGCTGAGCCCTGAAAGCTGAAATAACTGCATTTTTTCTGTAACAAATCTGTCACCTTGAGAGTCTCCCTTGACCTCTTGCCCCAGTTACCGGAGGGAAAGAAATGCCAGGCACAGCTGAAATAGGAAATGCGACACGTCTGGTACATTGTCTTTGGCAAATGGATTACAGGAAACATTGATGCTTTCTGATGTTGTTTCAGCCGCGTTTGGGGACAGTCTGGAGTTGTGGGGTGGACCTTGGCAGATTACACGTGTATCAGAGTTCAGAGGTTTATTTGTTCTTGCAGAGATTCCAAATACTCTTGAATGCGGCACAGAAAATGAATTAAGAGAGAACAGGGCAGCTACAGGTACTTATGGACGTGAGGAGACTTAATAAAGCCTCTGTTGAGATGAAAGGACCTTAAACTCCATTAGCAGTATCCTTGCGAAACACACATACACACACACATACACACATACACAAGCGAGACATCCTGAAATGGTTGTCACCGAGCAACCCACTGCAAAGACTTTACATCTAATTGAAATTAATGATGCCTCCAGCAGCCTAAATTGAACCCCTAGACCTCCCACCTATGCAAATTCAACAGGCGGGACTCAGCTCTTAGACAGGGAATTTGGTTTCCACCTGGCCTCCAGTTTTGAGAGTCTCTGCCCGTCCACGTTAGGACGTATTCTTGGAATAAATCGAATTTACCTCTAAGAATGTTTGTGTGAGACTAGATAGAGACAGCTTGTAGGAAAATCCAGAAATCCACAGAACTTGTATTTGGCAAGAGTCAAAGTTTCCCATCTAGGGACTATGTTTTCTGAACCCAAAGATTTTTTGTTTGTTCATATTTTTGCAACTGCCAGGTGCAGAAGAGAGTCTAGTAGATGTATTTTTCTTTTGTAAAGCAACAAATATTTATTTAATCATAGAAACTGAGAGCTGAAAAGGATTTTACAGATAAAGCCTTCATTGGGGCTGAAATTTGTTTCGTGCTTTGGTTTGTTCAACAGCTCTTTTTTATAGCACGTGGTTCTCAAACTGGCAGCACGCTGCAATCAGTTGGGAAACTTTAAAAATACCAAAGCTTGAGGGAATCTCATTTAACTGGCCTGGGTGAAGGCTGATTCTAAAATATAGCAATGTTTGAAAACCACTATTCAGTAGATTTCCAATATATCCATCTATCCATATATACATACACACACACATATATCGTACTATTAATAGGATATTTTAAAGCAACATTCAGGTAGCCACTTGAATACAATTGAAAGACTTCATTTTGATGCTAAAATATTAAGCATCTTAGATGGTTTTATGGAGACAGAATTAAATACTTGAAATTGGAACTGATCCACCTGGTGATTTTCACTCATCCCCCACAGCCAGATACCACACAATAATCATGCTTTTCCCTGACTCAACCCAAACAGGAACTACAACATGATGTCGACTGAAATTAAGGGTGTTGCAGCAGAAATAATTTAATAAAGGTTTATTGGAGGCCAAATTTGAGGACCCAGGAAGACACACCAACAAAGTTGGGCATGTTCCCAAGTCTGTGACAAATGGAAACGCTGTTATAAGAAAGTTTAGGAGAAGCGAGGGGAGGCTCTTCCTATCAGAGTTATCCTTTATCATTGGAGAGTGCAATACAGAGGTTACAATCATTGGCTACAGATGACAACACACTGGGTAAAATGTTCTGTGTGCAAGATAACCAAGAAGACTTCACGATTCAGGAACAAATCAGTGTCCTCTTCAGTATCAGTAGATTACATCTTAATCAGTAAGACAACAGTTTGAGGAACTTAGGATAAGATTTGAGGGACTTATTGTGAAATTCTTTACTCAAGGACAGGACGGAAGCCATGACCTTCCCCAGGTGGTTAATTTGGAAACCTGTCAAATGTGGCCTGTAGGTTATCAATGAGGTGTATCTCCTCTGGGGAAAATTTGCATATTAAGATTCTCCAATGAGGACTGGAGTTTGGGGACATCAAGGACATCCTGGGATAGGCCACCAATACCAGGGTGTAAGCAGTCACTCTGCCCTGGCTGGCTAAGGAATAGAAGTAGAAAACCCATCTAGCATTTCCCAGCCAATTTCACCTTCCAGGTTAGCCAGCCCAAGCCCTCCATGGCAAGAAGGCTTCCCCCATTAAACAGTTAATACACTGCCTTGAATCAACAGCAGAATTTCTGTATCATTCCTACTTATGAACAAAGATCCAGTACTCTTTCCAAGGCCGGCTCTGAACATACTAGCAGATTAGTGGCCTTGATTACTTAGTCTAATATTTTATTTGAAAGCCAGAGGAAAATGAGGCTAAGAGACCAGTTATTTAGGCTTTCTGGAGAGAGATGGAGAGGATAGGTTACTTGTACAATTAGAAAGTAATCAGATGTGTCTTCTCCCTATCTACCACCATAAAACCCCTTGCAGGCCTCAGATATGGTTCTGCTGTAGAACCTTAAATATTCATGATCAGATATTGTTTGGGTTAAGGCATTGAAGGTATCTTTCAAAAGGCAAATCTGGGAGGCAGCACTTTCTGTGATTCTGAATGGTATGGGGCCTGGGTGTGAGAACCCCGCTCAGGGCTGGGGTGTGAGTGCTCTTCTGGACTATACCTCCCCTCCCCACACTGAGCTGAGATCACTGGAGTGGGGTGGTGAAGGATGTTGTTACTAATGGGATTTATTATGCATCTCATATAAATGGTGTGGAGATATACTTTTCAAAAAAACTAAGAATGATTGATTTAAACCAAGAGTGATTAACATTTTGGCACAAATTAGTTGATCAGATGCTTGCAAAAGCCCTAAGGACAAGGACATGAGAGAGGAGAGATGTGATGGGAAGGAAGTGGGACAGTAAAATCTAACACTTGGGGAGGTGATCCCAGGTCAGGTATTGCCCTGTGGGTTTTTGGGCAGGGGAGTTGGGAAAAGACAGGGGTCAAGAAGGATCTGAATCAAATGCAAAGGCTCTGAGGACAGATTCAAACCTTTCCCTGCCCAAACAAGGAGAATTTAAGTCTTTCTTGTTTTTTCTAGTGTGTCTTGATCAAATTAAATGTAATCAGAGATGAAAACTGCCTGTTTTCTTTGTTCCTTTTGCTACATTAAGAGTGTTGCTAAAATTTACTAAGTACTTGTCATGTGCCAGGCACCACCTAAGCACTTTATACTGTCTCTACGAGCACCTCTAATAGTAGGGGCTATTATTGCCCCCATTTAAAAAGTAGAGACCAGGCCAGGTGCAGTGGCTCATGCCTGTAATCCCAGTACTTTGGGAGGCCAGAGTGGATAATTTGAGGCCAGGGATTCAAGATCAGCCTGACCAACATGGTGAAACCCCATCTCTACTAAAAATACAAAAAAATTAGCCAGGCATGGTGGTGCATGCCTGTAGTCCCAGGTACTCGGGAGGCTGAGGCAGGAGAATTGTTTGAACCTGGGAGGCGGAGATTGCAGTGAGCCCAGATTCATGCCACTGCACTCCAACTTGGGCAACAGAGCGAGAGTCCATCTAAAAAAATAAGAGTAATAATAAAATAAAAATTAAAAAAATTGAAAGCAGAGACCAGAGACATTAAATAATTTGCCAAAGGCCCGATGGCTATCAGTGGCTGAGCTGGAATTACGAACCCAGTCAGTGAGTCCTACTGCATATTGTCTTAAGAACAACATTCTGCCCATCCTTTGTGAGTGTTAGGAGTGCATGTGGATGTGCATCTCAAAGGAGGGAAAAATCCATGCATTGTCTTTCTAGGGAAGCTCAGCAGGCCATTTATTCTTGAGGCCTTTACTTATCCTTAAAAGAAGACCAACAAATTTAGATTTTTTTAAACATGAGGTCTCTTTAAATCTCTTGAGCTTAGGACTTCCAGCTTAGTCTGGGCAAGATAGACTTGCCGAGGCTGAACTTGAACTCCTGGGCTCAAGAGATCTTCCAACCTTGACTTCCTGAGGAGCTAGGACTATAGCAGCATACCATTATGCCTGGCTCAAGTTTTATTTTTCAAGGGCTATGACTCCTTTCACATAGGCCATTGAGTACTAATAAAGAAGAGCGGAGGTCAGGACTTCTGTGGTATCTATGGAGACAGGGAGTATTACCTAGAGGAGAAAGGTGGGGAAGAGGTATGAAGGAAACAGAGGCGCTTAGGGGCCTGTAAGGTTGGGACATTGGGTCATTCCTCCTGACTCACAGTCTGTGTGGAGTTAGTTAAAAGAAATAAGTCTTCTTACAGGGATACCTTTCTATAGCCCAGAATGACTCCATGAAAGAGATAACTTTCTAATACCCTTCACCTCAAATGATACTTGCAATCCTGTTTCTCTCTTGAAAAATCAGGAGGGCTTCCAGTCTGAGCTGGAGATAACAGAATGTGCTTTGGTTTCAGAATGCCTTTCCATGTCATATACTCACTTCTTAGAAGCCCCACATTTGTCTTTATTTTAAAAGCACAGTATTTAAAAAAAAAAAAAAAAAAAAAAAAACCCTAAATGCATCTGCTTACATTGAAAGCCCCCATCTGTTCGATTTGATTTCTCTTCCTAAGAGCGTTCAGAACAGCTCTGGCTTTTGTCTTTCTACCTAGTGGTTCAGTTGACCTTCTAACAGAAAGGCCTGAAACTGCGTAAGTTCCCTGTGCAACCAGCAAGGTAAAAGCAGTATCCCTTGGGGCCTGAGGCAGGATGAGAGGCTCCACTGGGGCAGGGATGCTGCCTGTCTTACTTGGTACTGTAGACCTGGTACCCACTCCTGTGACCAGCACAAAGAAGGTACTTAAGCAGGAAACCCCGGTTCACAGAGGTAAAGCTATCTTTCCAAGTTCACTCTACAAGTATAGTTACCTATTGCTGCGTAACAAGTCACCACACTCTTATCACAAAATCCCACCAATGGCTTAGAACAGCACATGTTAATTATCTCAGTTTCTATGGGTGAGAAATACAGGGGCAGCTTATCTGGATCCTCTGCATCAGGGTCTCTACAAACATGACGTCAGCCAGGGCTGCATCTCCTCTGAAGGTTTGACTGGGGAAAAAATCCAATTTCAAGCTTTCTTACTTGATTGTCAGCAGGATTTATTTCTTTGCTTACTGTTGGACAGAAGCCACCCTCAGTTTCTTGCTACACAACTATCTCCAAAATGTGGTCACTTGCTTCATCAAAGGGACAGTCTGCTAGCAAGATGGAAGTCACGCTGTTAAACAACCTAATCATGGAGGCAGCATTTTCTCACCTTTGCCGTATTTTGTTGATTAGAAGCAAGTCACAGGTTCTGCCTGCATTGAAGGGGGGATACCTGTATGAGGACATGAATACCAGGAGAACGGATCACTGCGGCCATCATAGAGTCTGACTATAGCAATCAGATGATGATCGTATGCCTATGTTCAGCACTGCCTCTCCTTTCATTCCCCATCCATCTCAGCCACCCATGCATAGGTACTTTGAACACCCATGTAGTGTGACTTCTTTTTTGAGAAAGAGTTTCACTCTTGTCGAACTCTTGACCTCAGGTGATCCACCCACCTCAGCCTCCCAAAGTGCTGGGATTGCAGGCATGAGCCATGGCACCGGGCCATGACTTCTTATAATCAAGGAAACATGAAGGTAAGCCATAATTATTGTGAGAAGGGCTCACAATCTATTACAGGAGATGAATAAAAGTGATACACAAAATATATACTGTAAGAGAATATTGGCACACATGAAAAAAACAGAGGCAGAGCAACATTCAGTTCCAGAAACACAAGAAGTCCAATGAAATAAACACCAGTTTGAGTTGGGATTGTCCGGGATGTAATTTGAGCTGAGTCTTAAAGAGTGTTAATAACCAACATTTATTGACCTCTACATATGTTTTAATATGTGTCTTATATAAAAGATTTTGCTACATTCTCATAGTCATCCCCCTCCAAGGTAGGTTTTATTATCATCTCCACCTTAAAGATGCAGAAACTGAGGTTCACAGAGATAAAATGACTTGCCCAAGTCCACCCAGCTTGTAGGTGGTAAAAAGGGAAGCAAGTTCACATTAACCCAGAGCCCGCTTACTTGTAACCACTATAAAGTACTGCTTCAGACAGGAATGGTCAGTAGAGGCAAATGGAGGAAAGGCCTTTTTAGCAGTAGGAATGGCATGAACAAAGAAGCAGAAGCAGGCAGACACTAGCAGCCACTCAGTTGCAGAAACTGCAATTCCTTCTGTCTGCAAAGCTTTTTCTTTTGCTCTTGACAAGGCTGGCCCCTCTGCAAAGTCTTCTCCTTAGCTCTTCACAGGGCTGGCCCCTTGAGACCTTCAGATTTCAGCTCAAATGTCATTACTAGAAAGTTAGGAACCCTCTTCTGCCACCCACATCACCACCACAAGCTACTCTTCGTCACTGCAACTTGTTTGGCCATTACCACTGTGTCCTCCCCCATCAACCCCTTGCCTACACAGTGCCCAGCACAAAGCAGGTACCTGATCAAGTATGGAGTCATTACAGGAAAGGAGTGGATATGAAAGCAGGGGCTGTGTTTTGTGTCATTAAGAAGTTTGGTTTTTATTCTGTAGACAATGATAGAGCCTGTGGAGGTTTTTTGAGCAGAAGAGTAACATAATGGGAGCCAAGTGCTGGGGAAATGGCTTTGTGGGCGGCATGCTCTGGACAATGATACTGATGAGCAGTTTGCTCTCAGATTTCCTGCTGACCTTTACTGTGACCTCCACCTCTCTGGCACCCAAAGATTTTCAGCTGTCTACCTTTCCCCTGACAAGAAGAGCATTCATTTGGAGTGAGATATTAGAGACTTATTTTTGTCTCTTCCAGGAAATTTTGAGCTTTAAATGAAGAGCTGATGCTTACCACTGGCTCCTGGGTTCCAGATCTGACTTTGGCTCTGGTATGCTGTGTGACCAAGATAAATCTCTTCACGTCTCTGAGCCTAAGTTCTTCTGTAAAATGAGGGGATTGGGCTAGATGCCAATTCTGTGATTTCGTTATGCTTCTTTCTAATTTAAATCTAGAGCATTTTGAGATATATATACTTTTTTTTTCAGGGATTTTTAAAAAGTCTTTATTCTAAGAAGGACAGTGAATATTAACTAGAAATACTGAAATATTTTCAACATTTCTCGGGCACTGGTCGTGACAAACTGTTGACTTATACTGCCCTGGATTACAGGTGAGTTGGTTTATTTATCTTGGTATCTTTTCTCACTTTCTGCTTCCTCCTCCACAAAAGGTCCAAAAATATGCAGGCATCCTCTTGTCAGACACAGTCTCAGGAGGTAGATGGGTGTCCAGTGTTTCTGCATTTATAACACTGTCATGAGCCAGGAAATGCTCACAAGCCTAGGTCATCTTGGGAATGACAAAGTCAGGATCAGCCAGCAAATGAAATGTCACGGGATTCCAAATGATGTGAAAGAAAGTGAAGAAAGACACAAATAACAATTTCAGAAATCCTAGCGCTGCTGCCCAGCCCCTCGTCCTGGCTCTCCTGCCTATCCTCCCTCCCCCAACTGTCCCATCCATCTCTGGAACCTTTCCTGCCATGCGCCTTCACAGCCTCCAACAAATATATATTTAGTAACTCCCAGAAAGATTTCCATCTAGGACGTTGCCACAGCATACAAATGAGGCATCTGAGCAGCGTTTTATGGCTAGGTTGTGCAGTGGATTGCCACATCTGTTTAAGTTCCTGTTGTCCCTCCCACCCCCTTTCTCTTGTCCACCACCCTCGTCTCCCCGCTCCCCACTCACACAAACACAAGCACTCTCTTGACTTCTGGAAGTGTCAATGATTTTCCCTCTAAAACTTCAGAGGAGGAGATTGCCTGGCAGCTTTTGAAACTTTCCCTGTGTTCTGTTAAATTGAAATATTGCTTTTAGACCACGGAACAGAGTGGTGGAACGCGGTGGCGGTCTTCTCAGAGCATGTCAGGATGATCAATCTTTTTAAAGACCAGCAGGCGTGAAGTGTGACAGTGCTCAAGTGCTTGGATCCGATGTGTCTGACTTGCTGGAGTCTCTGTTTAGGGGGGAAATTGATCATATCTGAGCTGTGGAACCAGTAGGATTAATTGTTTAATCCCACATGCATGTACGCATTTGATCGTGCATGACTACCTTCCTGAGTTGCACTTGGCAGGCTTTCCTTTGCTTTTGTTTCCTAATCTGTCTTTCCCTTACCCCAAATCCACCACCACCTCTCCCCAGAAATCCATAAGGTACAACATTTCAATCTTTGTATTTAAAACACAAATACAAAGAGCATATTTAAATTTCTTCTTCTAACATTATTTCAGTACAAGACAGAATTCATTAAATAGAAATTAATCAAGTTTTGCTCACGACCACAAAGTAATTTAAAGAAGAACAGGGGGCCTATCCTAAGTTTTCCTGAGAAGGAAAACACTGCTGTACATAAGAATTGGTGATGGAAAGGGGCTCAGTGCATCTGACACCTCTGTCTTCAGTCTTGCCATCTGTGAACTAGATGGTATTGGCGCACAGTCTGTGGTCACAGAGGCTGTTACTCACTGTGATTTGTGAAAATCTTTTGTGAAATTTTACTTAATCCACTTAACCATTAGTGAAGTCACATGTAAAACAGATATAGTTGTGCTCAGATGTAGTATGAAGCAAAAAACCACTTTACTTGAAGTGCTTAGTTCAGTGATGGTTTCATTTGATGTGCTTAGTAAGTATAATGAGGCCACTAATGGGGAGCAAAAAATAATCAGCAGCAGTGTTCTCCAAGGGGATACCAAGGTCATCCTTTGGGACTATGAGAAGACAGTATGATTTCTTTTGAAATTTATATTTTATCTCCAAAGGAAAAAAGTTAGCTTTATTAATTATGGATTGACTCATGGCCTCCCTCCATCTGTGTGTCAGATTGTCTAAGTGACCTGGGAGGCAAGCAAGGTAGCCTGAGAAACGTGTGGGCTCATCACAACAAAGACAAGTAGACATGAGGGCCGTTGTACTAGTTTTCACGTCAGTGTGTTAGGAAGAGTTAGTGTGCTTGCAGTTCTGTGGGTTTGCCACTATTATCCAGTTTTAACCAAACTAATCCTCACAAAATAGACCAATGTCTAAAAAAGATTTCTGCTCTAATTTTAAAAATGTATTAAAGATGCTGTCAAAAATCATGAAGGGTCTGAGATTTTAGACTACTTGCAATCTAACAAGCTAGCCTGCCACATTTCATGGATGCTGGCAAAAGACACAAGACTCCTGGGTCAGAGACAAAGGACGTTATTACTTAAAACACAACAAGCGTGAACTTCATGTATGCCCTGGCTAGCCTTGCCCCACAAGTTCCCAGGGCCAGTGTGGACAGTGCAGGTAGATGCTGCACATACAGTGTGTTTGTGTCACAGCTGAAAGCCTGAGTGAAGGAAATCCAAATCTTTTGTAATGGGACGCTAGAAAACCTGCCCAACCTTTGCTCCAGAGGAAGACATTATCTTTATAACGTTGGACAGCAAACAAACCTGCTTTCTGCTCCACAGGGAGCCGGTTTCTATGTTTCAAGGCTTTTTGCTATACTAACATCCTTGAGATGATAGACCAGAATCAAAGTTGTCAGAGCTCCTGCTTACCAGACATGCAGAAAAATAAGAGATCTGCGAAGAACTGTCTCACAGCAGATATTATGCACTAACGAAGTACAAATGAAAACAAGAAAATGTCTGAGCTTACACTTCTTCAAGAATGAGCAGACCTTTTACTAAGACATAAACAATGACAATCTATCAGATCTAACAAGAGGTCAGCTAAAAAAATTGTACACGATAAAAGACTATCAAATTGATATTTATATCTACTGCCTAAATCTTAATACAATTACCATGCCTTGAAATATTAGCAAATGATAATAGGCATATTTATATAATGTATAAATAAATATGCATATAAGTAAACACAAAACTAGGGGAGGTCTGTTCTCAATTTGCTTAACATTGGGGGATACACATTCAAAAGCATGTTAATCCCTGTTCTAGAGACAACAGTGGTAAGATATAGCTAGGACTTGGAAGGATTCCAGAATGCAAAATCTTTTGGCTCTGCTAACAGTATACAAGTCATTCTTAAGTGCCTAGACCACCTCTTGAATTAGATTCAATCAGCGAAGGAAACTTGAACTTCCCCGAGATCTCTGCAAGCCAGTTTCTCCAGGGAATTGAACTTTCCACTAGGCTAGAGGAGACCCTCCACCAGCTGAGGGAGACAAAGCCACCCCAAGATGGAGTAAGGCCTGGGGCCATTAATACTGTGTACCTTCCCCAATTCCTCCAACCGCAAACTTGTTGAATCAATTCAAACTAGCATCTGGGCCAATATTAAAGGAACATGAATCACAAAAAGGAGGAGTGATGGGGTGAGCAGTAGGGGGGCTGTTAAAGGATGTACAACTCTGGTTGTTAGTGAGAAAACAGCTCTGCCTTGCCTTTGAGATAAGGGTTTTACCGTTCATTTATTTGTCTTGGACTTAAATATACATATAGAAGGCAGTTCCTCATCTTCCCTTGTTTCCCCAGGCTTTACCATCAGTCTTGGCGATTCCTCAATGGGGAGCCTAGAGCACTTGCTCCTGTTTACAGCCTCTAGGAGTCTATTTTCACAATTGTTTGGTGCACAGAAACAGAAGAGTACAAAAGAGTCACCCTTAGCTTATCTGCACAACCAAAAATGGTCCTAGTGCCTGTAACACTATGTCTCCATCTTGCAGTCAAAAAGCTAAAATCGTAGGAATCCTTATTTCCAAGTGGCCAGTGCACAGATTTTGAGGCCCTAAAATCCTAGGTTTGAATACTAGCCCATTTATTGTTCGCAGCATGACTTTGGATTTATTACACTGCATGTCCTTGGTTTCCTCATCTGTTCACCTGGGTGGATGTTTATGAAAATATGAGGCTAACACATGGCACAAAGTAGGTGCCCCATAAACATCAGTTGTTCTTCCATTTTCTCCTTTTTTTTTTTTTTTTATGTTTAAAAATGAAAATTTGGCTGGGTGCGGTGACTCATGCCTGTAATCCCGGCACTTTGGAAGGCCGAGGCAGGCGGATCACTTGAAGTTAGGACTTCGGACCAACCTGGCCAACATGGCAAAACCCTGTCTCTACTAAAAATACAAATATTAGCCAGGTGTGGTGGCAGATGCCTGTAATCCCAGCTACTTGAGAGGCTGAGGCACGAGAATGTCTTGAACCTGAGAGGCGGAAGTTGCAGTGAGCCGAGATCACACCACTGTACTCCAGCCAGTGTGACGAAGTGAAACTATGTCTTCAAAACAACACAAAACAAAACAAAAAGAGATTTAATTCCCAAGGCACAATTTAAGATGGCTAGAATGTAATCTCATTAGGTCTGGTAAAAGCATAATTGATGGCCAGGTGGTGTGGCTCACACCTGTAATCCCAGCACTTTGGGAGGCCAATGTAGGTGGATCATGAGGTCAGGAGTTCGAGACCATCCTGTCCAATATGGTGAAACCCGTCTCTACTAAAAATACAAAAATTAGCTGCGTGTGGTGGCACACACCTATAATCCTAGCTACTCTCAGGAGGCTAAAGTAGGACAACTGCTTGAACCTGGGAGGTGAAGACTGCAGAGAACCAAGATCACACCACTGCAGTGCAGCCTAGTGATAGAGCAAGGCTCTGTCTCAAAAAACAAAAATCAAAAAACGTAATTGACGTGTTAAAGTGATTTTTTTACAACGACGAGCATGAGGAGGAAATATAAGATAAAAACCACAAAAGTGGTTTTGAAAAATTTTTATTTATGGGGTATGAATGCAGATTTCTTGTATGCATATAATAACACAGTGGTGGAGTCTAGGTTTCTAGTGTACCCATCACCCAAATAATGAACATTGTACCCAATAGGTAATTTCTTAACCCTCGCCCCCTCCTACCCTCCCATCTTTAGTAATCTCCCATGTCAATTATTCTACTCTGTATGTCCACGTTACCCTTTGTTAACTTCCACTTATATGTGAGAACGTGCTGAGGATTGCATTCCTCTTCCAAGTCCAACACAGTTGACTGGATGTTAGAGTTCCAAGTCTGAAATACCTATCAGTTGTTGGCTAGATCTGAATATCTGTTAGAGGGCAGAACTAAAAACACCCTGGAAACATTCCCAGAGCTACATTTCTCCTGGAGCCAAGAAGAAAACACAAGTGATCCATTTTGAACTTATGAATAACTGTCACATTTCTTTTGGGGGAACAGAAGAGCCAGTTTTGGGGCTTGGTATCTGGAGTTCTCCATATTAAGTCAGGATGCCAAGATGGTCTAGAGATGTCATTTTCAAACAGGAACTGCCCATCAGAATACCGGGGGAAGGGGAACAAATACAGATCCTGAGGCTATACTACCGGAGAGTCTTCTTGAGGAAGAGGGCCCAGAAACCTCTATTTCAAAAGCCTTTTCCATTCATCCCCAATCATTCTGATGACCAGCCATATACATATCGCCCAAAAGCCTGTCACTAAAGTAGAACCAACAACCTCTGGATTTTGCTTATTCAGGCTTTTGTTTAACCCCAATTAATATTTTTTTTTGGAACAAGCTGTGGGATCATCAATGAAATAACATAAAATAAAGATTATTTACACACTTCAAAGTAGAGTGGGCCCCTAGGAAGCTGACCCTAAGATTAGCATGCAGGTGTTTTTATCAGGGACTCTTGGGACTAGCACCTTTGGAAGGGAGAAGGCACTAGGGTCCGGCAGAGGAAGATGCTGAACTGTGAGGAAGTCCCGTGAAAGCCCCAGGGGACCCCATGGGGAGTTCTGGGGCTGGATGGCTCTCTAGTGTCGTCCTGAGTTGGGGCAGGGGGCTGGGCCTCTAAAACTGCGTTGATCAGTCAGTGAGTGTGGGCTGCCTATGGAAAAAGGCATGATCTTTGGCAAGGCAGTTTTCTTCAGCCAAGGTAATCCCTAAAGAGGGTTGATGGCTGAGAGCCACCTTCTGAGAGCACTCCCAGCACCTGAGGGGACAAAGCCCTTTGTTTCTGAAGGGGGGGATCTGGGCAGAAGGGCATAGTGGGTTTAAACTTCAGATGTGATTCACTTATAGCTGGCATTCCTGCAGCACCATGCTTAGGCAAGGATGAAATTCAGCACTCTGCCCTCCACAGACTCACCAACTCTTCCTCTAAACATCAAGGAGGAGTCAGTAGCTGGTACTTTTCACAGCCCAGAGAATTGAGTGAGCAACCTATGTGTGGGAGTAAAATGAGACCCTGGATGGGTCATTTGACTCCTAGGTTTGATAGAGAAAGAAGGGTATCAGTGGTGAGAATAGACAGCTGGGTGGTGGGATGCACGAATGAGACCAAGAGTATATGTGCAATGCCCGTGTGGGCCAGTGAGATTCATTATTCTGCTCATCATGGTGGGGTGAGCATGCGTTAGACCATCTCAGGCGAAAAATTACATGGATACTCTGAACTGTGCCCTACTACCAACTCTACCCCCTGCCCCATAAAACATGCCCCACCCCTAACCACACACTATCTCCACAAAGAATTGGGCTCCCAACAGCTTAAAATCTCTGATTAATCATCATGAGCTTTCTTATGGCAGAAAATAATGTCATCAGGGTTGGAGCTCAGATATTTGTGCTGATTTTGATATGCCTCTGCCAAATTTCACAGTGGTTAGAGTCCCCTAATCCCTCAGTAATTATTAGACATGTCTAGGAAAAAAAGTACCACTTTCTTTTGATGAGAATGATTGTTTGGTCTTCCTATTTATTTATTCACTTGTAATGAGCAGGAGACACTTGGTGAGCCTGTTCCGTTCCTCTATCAGATTCCTTTACGCATAAATTATTTGAGGATAGATTTATGCTCAAAGAATAATGAGGTAAACAGGAGCAAAGGGAATAATTTAAAAGCAATTCATAATAAGGAAGTGATCACATACATACCGAAAGCACGGAGAACCCCATACCGCTGCTCAGTTCTGTTTGAAGTTGTAGGTCAAAGGAGAATTTAGTCCCAAGGACCATTTCTCCAGTGAAACGTCAAAATGCTTTCTCGTTTTAACCATGCTGTAACTTGACACCTGACTGTTAAGCAAGAGAAACTGTGTGTACCTTCATTAAGATTGTTTGCTTACTTTTATTTTCTAATTTAATAAATTCATTGTATGTATGTGTGTGTGTGTTTTCCTTAAAAGTTTCTTCTTGGAGAAAGAGTGTTCATCATTAATTGAAACTATGTTTGGTTCACCAAATGCGTTTTAAAAATTTACAAAAACGTAAAGGAAGCCAGGCTTGGCAAGCAATTTATATGCAAAGACTTTTGTTCAAGCCAAAAGGCATTAAACTATGAACAAATAACTGTGACTAGAATTGTAAATATAAACATAATTTGATAATGGTTTGTCCCTGAAGTCAGACCTTACTCTTTTTACCTGGTTATTAATATTGGGACATCAGGGAAATTAGATACAAATAATATATCTGCAAGACATTTAGTCATTTAGAAAACTGACAGGATTTCTTATTTGAATGGATATAACACAGAAATATGTTTTGGATAATCAGTGGCCACCTGGAGGAAGGTCTTTAAAGCCATGTGGCAATCCTGTATTATCTTCTTTAAGGACTGTCTTCTAACTAAAACAGATGGATAAAATCTGTGAATAATAACCTAAGCTAGGAGGACCAGTTCTATAGCTTTTAACTACCACCTAGAAACCTCTAGGGTTCAAATTCATGTCTCTAGCCTGCTTTCTGAGGAAGGTCTTTAGAGCCATGTTGCAGTCCTTTTTTTTTTTTTTTTTTTTTTTTGAGACAGAGTCTCGCTCTGTCACCCAGACTGGGGTGCAGTGGTGTGATCTCAGCTCACTGCAAGCTCTGCCTCAGCCTCCCGACTAGCTGGGACTACAGGTGCCCGCCACCACGCCAGGCTAATTTTTTGTAGTTTTAGTAGAGACGGGGTTTCACCATGTTAGCCAGGATGGTCTCGATCTCCTGACCTTGTGATCCGCCCTCCTTAGCCTCCCAAAGTGCCGGGATTACAGGCGTGAGCCGCCATGCCCAGTGGCACCTGGCCTGTATTTTTTTTTTTTTTTTTTTCTTTAAGGACTGTCTTGTAACTAAAACAGATGGGTAAAACCTGTGTAATAACCTAAGCCAGGAGGACTAGTTCTGTTGCTTTTAACTACCACCTAGAAACCTCTAGGCTTCAGATTTATGACTCTAGCCTGCTTTCTGAGCCCCACATTTGCTCACTAGACATCTTCACCTGCTGCTCCTGCAGGCACCCCAAACTCAACTCTACTGAAGCTGAATTTGTCACCTCTACTCCACCCTCCAACTAGTTTACCCCCTGTAATTCTTAAAAAACAGAAGCTTCACATAGCTTTTCAAGCTGGAGCCCTTGGAGTCATCTTTGACCCTTCATGTTAATTGCACCTGAGTATCTAATGGATGAGCAAATTTTGTTGACTCTATATCATTAGTGTCTGTTCTATGATAGGTGTTGGAATTAAAATAAAGAGGAAAGAAGAAAAGGGAGAACAACAGAGTACTGCCTTTGAGTCAATATAAGTTAAACTAAAAGTCCAAATTCCAAAGAACGGAATTTAGAGGCTGTAGTCAATGATGAGTTCTTCATGAATTCATAGTTTAATTGGCCTCAAAAAAGTTAATTTGACATGAAGCTGCTTTAATCACATTTTAGTGTTTAGAAGGTGAGGGGAAAATTTTGTTGTGCTTCGCACTGTCAGATCACAATTATATGCAGTTCTTGGCGGCACATTTTAACGTAAAAATAGACATAACTATATTCAGAAGAGGAGATGGGTTGGGAATGTTGAAGGGACTCCAACCCATGTTATATTAGGGATGCTTGCAGGAAGGAGAAGCTTTCCTTTGGAGCAGAGAACTCTTGGGATGGATGTTATGGCAGCCTGCAATTTACTAAAGGATGCCATTTAGCTCACTGGTCCCAAACTCTACTCTGTAGACCACAGCCGCAGTGGCACCCTAAGAATATCCTGGGGAAAATTCTACACATTCTTTGTTCCCACTCCTAAGAGATTCTTACTCAGGTAACCTGGAGGGAGAACTCCCTCCTGATATATATATACTTTAAATGTTCCCTAGGGCCCAGCATGGTGGTGCATGGCTTCTAGTCACAGCTACTTGGGTGGCTGAGATGGGAGACTTGCTTGAGCCCAAGAGTTTGAGTCCAGCCTTGGCAACATAGTGAGATCCTGTCTCAAAAAAAAAAAAAAAAAAAAAAAAAAAAAAATCCTCTAGGTGATTTTTATTTTGACACAGTCAAGTTTGGGAGCTTCCATGCAAATTAGAAATCAAGTTTTTTCAGCAGGCAGCCAAAAGTCAATGGATAGGAGAAAGGTCTTTGCAGACAATCAGGAGATACATTTGAAAACAGAGCAGTCTAGAGCATTGATGGGCTGCCTTAGGAGAAAGGGAGGGAATGCTGAGTCACGAGAAATTCAAATACGGTTACATGAACATTCTGTAGACAAGAAATCAAACAGCTTTGGACAAGACGGGTATCTGAACTCTATGATTTTTAAAATTCTATGGTATTTGTCAAAAGAAACAAAGGCCTATAGATACAAAAGAGCTTTAAAAGTATTTCATTTTATATTATGTCTAGTGTGCAAAATATTCAGCTGTAGCAAAAATTGTCAGCACCCTATCCATATTCCCCCGAGCCTTACTTCAGCGCCTGTTGGCCTGACTTACATCTGCACTTCTTTACCTAAGAACTTCCTCTGGCCTCCAGAGTCCACTCTGCTTCCAAACACAGTAGGCTAGAAAGGCAGGGAACTAACCACCCACTGTCCCCCAGCAATGCTGACTAATGACTGAGGAGTTGGTGACTAAGCCCCAGTCCCCCTACTCTCCGGGAGCAATGATTCCGAGGGGCAGGCTTTCCATGGGCTCCCAGAGTTCCCAGGTGGGATGAAGCTCTAGTTGCCCACCATGCTAATGATATTGGCTCCCATCCCTTCCCTTTCTTTCCCAGTCCCCTACTTGTGCTTCCTGGGATCACTTCACACACTACTCGTGCTCAAATCCTTGTCTTAGGGTCTGAGTCTGAGAGAACACGAAATAAGACACTAACCAATTATTGCCAACTAAGCAGCAAATAATTACCTGCTAAATCAAAATGTGAGGCAATCGGGATTGAAAAGACATCTAATTAAAATAATTAAAAAAAGAAAACCTGACAAGTGACAGCACTTGCAGGCTGAGGTGATGGGGACAGCCACAGTTAAGTTAGAGAGTCTGCCTACCCTCAGCTTCCGTGATCACTTGTCTGAAAGCTGCTGCTCATTGAGCTCAGCTCTACCCTCCTCTCTGAGCTTATTTTCCACCCCTTGTCCTAAACATTTTGCATTTCAGGCACTCCCTACGATTCCCCTAGCATACCTCCCTTGTTTTATACCTTTTTGCCTTTGACTTTTCTATTTGCCATTGTCCTAGACATTTCTATTCATTCTCTAAAACACATTCAAACTGTCTCCTCTTCCAGGAGTCCTCTTGCTTCCCTCTAGACCATTTGAGTCATTTACCACTCTGATTATTTCTGTATCCTAGAGTGGAACAGTACAATTAATAATTAACTGGTTATTTAACATGAAAATAAAAGTGAGTTAAATCGGAGGGCACAGAAAAGTTCTTCCCTGCTTCTCTTGCACTCACTGCTGGGGAGCATCTCAGATCAGGATAGTTTTCAATGACAATTAATTTACACACTAATTTTCTTTTGTTCCTTTGCTCTATAGCTAGTTGAATCAGCATGCAATCAGTCCACAAGTGTGGAGAACTTGAATCCAGACAGAGTTCGCTGAAAATAAGGAAGTATCATTAGGTAATTTAAAACAGCCTTTGAGAATAAAAGTAAAATTCCCATGCTATCACCTTAATTGAAAAGAGCAGCCTACAAAATTTTGCATGCAGTGTAAATTCAAAGACTTTGAGTTTAAAGAAAAGCAGAAGAAAATACACTAACGGTAAGTGTGGTGAATCTGGGGTATGGGACTCCAGTGATTATTTTTCTGCTTCTCTTGACTTTTTGTGTTTTCTAAGTTTTCAATAATGAGCAAGTTGCAGAAAATAACAATGACACCTTTTTCACCTGTAAGAAATGATTTCCCACAGATCAATCACAATGGAAGAAATTTTATAAGTTATTAAAGAATTATCTACAAAACATGTCAGAGGCCATGAGGCTTCAGCAGCAGCATCACATCATTCTGCTGCCACATAATTTGTCCCAGAGCATAGAGAAGCTGAAAAGCTACACAATTTTATTTTTTAATGAAGGAAGGAGGACCCTGAAATCCAATGTTGGTAAAGATGCACACATGCCCCTCACCTACTTGTAGAATGCCCCTCATTGTAGAATGACACTAATCAATGTAGATAGAAAAAATCTTAAATGAAATACTAGCCAATCACATTCAGTAACATCTAAAAGAGTTAACCTCTGCAATTAGATAAACTATACTAGAAGTGAATGATTACATCTTCAGAAAACTATTACTATAATAAATAGCATCAATGGGGCAAAGAAGAAAGACCGTCTCAATAAATGCTAAACAAGAAGTAGGTAAAATTTAAAAGATGTATTTATGAAACTGGGAATAGAAGGATCCTTAACATCATCATCACACTTAGCCATATGGGATGTTGACTATGAATAATGTGCCCAAAAATAATTCTGACCTGTGTTTAAATTCCAGCTACATGATTTTCTGGCCACCAGGCTTTCAGTAAGTTATTTAATCTTTCTGCTTTAGTTCCGTCTGTAAAATGGGCATGATGATTTCTTATCTCCTAGGGTTGGTGTGAGCCTAATTAAAATGGCTCATATTAGGTGCTCAGTCCTCTTGCCTCCTTCTAGACCATTTGAGTCATTTATCATCTGGAACTTACTTACCTCTAGACCATTTGAGTCATTTACTATCTGGAACTTAGTAACAGTGTTATAATAACATTTATATATTAAGTGCTACATGATGATGATGACAAGTAACAGTAGTGATACTTGTAAAATTGATGTACTTCAGAATTTACCTGTGAAAATTTTTCTCTCCTAAACCTCAAACCCAAACATGTATGCCTGAGTTTCAGCCGTGGAGGCTCTTCTCTCAGACGATTCTAATATATACCAAAAATTGAGAATCGCTAAATTTGAAATCAATCCTAGCAAAATCAGACACAAGATAGATTATAAAATATCCCCAAATTGTTGCCTATCGTTTCAAAAGGTCCAAGCAACTCAAAGGCCAAGAAGCAAAAGTAAGAGGTATAGTTGCAGATGAGGAAAATAAATTTATCTTCAGACGGTCTTTCGCTATACATAGAAAATGCGAGACACTTCAAACATCCCCTCAGACCAGCCCTCCTGGAATCAAGAATAGGGTTCAGGATACAAATCAATATACAAAATAGTTTTTCAACAATATCCGATAATAATATATAGTAGAAAGAATCCCTTCCATGATAGTACCAAACATATAAAGCACCAAGAAACAACCTGGTGAGAAATGTGGTCTATAGGAAGGAAAGTAAAATAGTTTACCGGGTGACATAAAAGATGAGTTGAATAAATGCAGAGATGTACAATGGTTCTAAAAGTGTGGGCTGAATATGGTAACTTGGGAAACACTCCTTAGAGCCTTCATGCAATCTCAATAAACATACTGGTATATTTTTAAAAAATTAAATGGTTTCTATTACACTTGAAGATTGGATGTGAGAATAAACAGACTGGAACTGGCATGGAACAGGTGTTTAATAAATGCCAGCTCACTTCCACTTGCTGCTTAGCAAAAGGTCTCAAGCCTCATTCCATGGCGACTTCCCTTCCTTAAATGCCTATGATTCCTCTAATTACCATAGATTTGGCAATTTCTGTATATTTTTAAAGGTTCTACCTTACATTGAATTTATTAATTTACATTGTTGGGACTTTACTCGTTCTCTCCCAAATAGCTCGTAAACTCCTTGAAGTCAATGACTAGGTTTATGCATCTTTGAACCAAATGTGTAACGTATGCTAGTCATCTGCAGGGAACTGGGGATGAAATAGAGATGGCTGACTACAAAATTGTCATTAGCCCATGACAATAGAATAAAATAAGATACAGTTAATCATAGTTTGGAAGTCAAGTTTAGGAGCCACCAAAGCAATGTGAATGCCAAAGCATAGTCCCAAGCAAGTTAGCAGAGCCTTATTGTAGCTAGAGCAACTATGGCTGAGGAGCATGTTGGTGGAGGCCACCTCTCATTCCTAAAATAGGCTAGAGCTAATAAGGAGCTGATGCCAATCCAATAGGCAATGAAGAGTCTTGCAAAACTGGGGTGACCAATCAGAAGCAATGTCTATTTAATAGCAGCTCATGGCCTATGAATTCAAAAGAATGAATGAATTTCCAAATTCCCAAAGCTTCAAAGCAGAATATTTCAGAATCATGCTTTGAGTAGGCCTGGCAGATTCTCAAAGTATAGTGGCTGCAAATTACTCACTTGATATTTTAAGCATATTTTGTATGCTTAAATTTGTAAAATTTTGTAAAAGTTGAGGAGAAGATACTGTTAGTCAGGATGTATATGTGGGGAACATAAGTATTAAATCAGTATGTGTACAGTTTCCAAGAACTATGAGTAAGCAAACCACTTCTTGACTTCAACTGGATGTCAATTTTACCTAAATATATGCAGAGGATATTAATACTATACTTGTGTTTACTTTAACAACCACCAGGCCTGTGTGAAAATCAGCTTCACAGCCAAATAAAGTGACAAAAATGACAACTCCAAGAACACAGAAACCACTTTGCAAGTTTTGCTTGCATTTTCTGTGTAATCTCCAGAAAAGAGATCTTATACACTTCTACGTTGGCTGCCTACCCACTTCTCAAGACCCCGCTTAACACTCTGAGGAAGTGGGGGCTGGGGGTCTTACCAATCCTTGCCAACACTCACATCAGAAAAATACCTCCAGCTTTCAAAACTGGTCTAGTGTTCCAGCTATTGCTAAGAAGTGGGTACATCTCACCCATAAATCACACTTCCAAATTTCCGAGCAGAAGCACAAAGTTTCAGAGCACCCATTCACACATTCCCCAAGTGGAGAGGACCATAGGAGCTGGTCTCCCTATGAGCTCAGCCTCCATGTGACTGATTTCACTGTGGCAGGTGACCAGATAATGATGATAATACCGTAGGTCTGCCATCTCTCTGTTACCCCCTAGGTCTTCTTGCAGTGTGGAGGGCTGTGACAAGTATAAGGCTACTTAAGACATGGCCTGCACTTTAACATAATTTTAGAACATATTTGAGAAAAAAATTCATAACATAATCGTAATTCCAGAAAATAAAGGAAAACCGTCAAAAGTATATTTGTTGAGAGGAAATTTCCAGATGTGTGGTACAAGTGGTAAGTTAAAAGCGAAGCCAGAGGGGCAGAGACTGCATTGTGCATGGGGTCATTAGGAGAGGTTTTCACAAGAGTTGGGCCTTTAATCAGAGGCCACATAGCTTAATGATTAAGGAAAAGCAAGCTGCAGTGATATCCTCTGCTTTCTGATTCTGTTCCAACACAAAGGAGCTGTGTGTCCTTGAGACTGTTATTTGATCCTCCTAAACTTCAGTTTTCTCATCTGTAAAATGGGAATAACAATAGTGTCTACCTTGTAGGTTAAGTCGGATAATAAATGTAAAGCAGCATCTGGCAATGTAGTAAGGGCTCAATTACATGTTAGCACAAAAAATAAGTAAGAACTTGACCTTGAAAGATAGGCTATTTGGACATGGACGAAAGAGGAATAGATAATGCAGGTCAGATGATGTTTGGTGGGAAACAGCTGAAGTCAGTAGCTGCTGCCTTATGTCACTTGCTTAAGATCCTGGTTATGGCCGGCTTCGGCGGCTCACACCTGTAATCCCAGAACTTTGGGAGGCCGAAGCAGGTGGATTGTCTGAGCTCAGGAGTTCACGACCAGCCTGGGCAACATGGTGAAACCCCGTCTCTACTAAAATACAAACAATTATCCAGGCATTGTGATGGGTGCCTGTAGTCCCAGCTACTCGGGAGGCTGAGACAGGAGAACTGCTTGAACCCTGGAGGCAGAGGTTGCAGTGAGCCAAGATCACGCCACTGCACACCAGCCTAGGTGACAGAGTGAGATTCTGCCTCAAAAAAAAAAAAAAAAAAAAAAATCCTGGTTATTTCTAATAAGAGGCATAACATTCATTTGTTCTTCTTCTTGGACTATGACTTAGAAGAATCCACATCCTTTTTTCCCGAATTTTTATTGAACACAGTTTGGGGCCAGCACAACGCTATCAGAGTAACACTGCAAATATTCAGAAACCCCAAGCTGAAAGATCAAAATAACTGTTCAACCCACAGGAAGGAAAGGCACCACTGAATTTTCAGGAAACCAGACTTAAGAGTCACTCAGATATGCAAAAGAGTTGTGTCCCTAACACATCATTGAGAAAGAGTTTTTCAATTTAGTGAAAACCTGAGCCAATCTAAATATTTGGAATAGTGAAGACAACCTTCCCCTCCCTCTTCCTTCTCTCTCCTTATACCACCCGCTCCCTCACACCCAGTTATTTTCATTTAAGTTCATTTTCAGATTATTCAGCAAACAATGGGCTGAAATTTTGGCTCCATTGATAAGATGTTTTGGCATTATATAGCCAGAGCCGGTAAGTAGAAAACAACTCACTCAAGAAACACTCTAGCCAAGAAACGGCAATAAATGGGCCATTTCACTATCATCCATAATGACTCCCACATTCCACATTTCTACATATGATCTGGCAATTACGGCTACAGATTGAGGATTTTAAAGCAATTTCTGCCATTCCAGGTGCAAGCACAGTTGTTTAATTGGTGTTTGTAGCTTAGAAGGGGGGGATTTATGGGACTCCTTTTCTATAGCCTCCTAAAATCCAGCTGCAAAAGTTAGAGTCCCTTACAAAACAATTTCACACCTAAGGATACAACATCAGGAAAATATTTAGAGGAGCAAAGAGAGAGCTAACTTTGGAATAGCAGCTTTCAAAGGAGGGAGGGAAGGGCTAGCCACGACGTCCTTCGGCTCCATGTTTCTGGAGGACATCTTTGGCCGTGGCACCAGATTGCCAGGTTGGCAGAAGTTCCCAGCAAGTGCTGCGGCTCTGCCTTCGGGGTGAGACCTGTCACACTTTTTCTTCTCAGACACCACGGGGTGGGAGGCATGTCAGAGAATCTACAATCAACATAAAAGTCAATTTTTATAATCACTTCTGTGCCGAATGGCCCACTTTCCCCCTTGTGCTTAGGGATTTCATTATATTAAGGAGAGGCAGCAAAAGAGGCACGTTCTATTCAGCAACCGGATACATCTTCAGGCTATCTTTGCGAGACAAGAGGGGCTCATAGAGAAGCTTGCAACTCCCCAGCAACTACGAGGACAAGTTCTTACAGGTCACCTTCAAGGAGGGTACTAGGGATCAACGTCTTCCTTTTTAATCATGGGGAACAACCTTTAATACCTAGTCAGCACACAGCACTGCCGCAGTCCTAAGCTGATGGCATTTTAATTTTACAAAGCAACAGCTAGCGCAGGTTGAGGCCAACTCTGATCTCTTCAATCACAATCAGCGAGTCCAGACCCTCATCATATCTCCCCAGGAGGATTGTAATCCTTTCCTGCCTGTCACTGTGTACCAGCCTCCTGTTCCATTCCTCCTCCACACCAATACTAGAGTTATCGCAGAGGATATGTGAATCCATATGTTTCAAAAGCTCCAGCTGGACCCACTGCTATGGGATAAAGGCCAAACATGGTTTAGTGGAAGACCTCACCCTCTATTGATGCTTCATGACACTGCCCTCTTTCACTTACTCTACCTCAATCTTACTCCAGCCATCTCAACTTCTACTTCTGAAAGATTCTAGATTAGTATTTTTAGGTTTTTATAGATTCCATATTCCCTATTTCTGCTTAGAGAATTGGTACTGTTTCTCCAAAGGTTACCTCCATAGTGAATGAAGCCTTCTCCAAAGACCCTTAGACCTAAAAGATTAGTTTCTTCTTCCTTAGTGCTTCTGAGCTCTCATTACCCATTTCTATCAGACTAGTCATTATTCAGGATATAAAAGACCAGCAGGTTCCCAAGGGTAAAGGATAGGTTTTACACCCTTTCCTTTCCCCGGCACATACTGAGCATGCTAGACATGACCAGAGAAACAATGAATGAGAGTGGATTGTGCTGTGTCGGGAGTTCCCGATGTATCTCTTCAGTTTTCCCGGTTTCTACACTCAACAGACTGCACTCTGCTCCCAGTCACGTGCTCACAGATGCTTGCCACTGATCCCAGCACCTAGGCTGACAACCAGACTCGAAGCACCTATTCCAAAGGGAGATGAATTCCAGTACATAAGACCAACCCACCTCTCCTGTGGCTGAGCTATCTAGGGCAGGGATTTGGGTCTAGATCAGTGTCTGGTTTATAGCAAATGTTCGACAAATAGAACATAGAGAAACTTGATAAGGACCAGTTTCAAGTCTGTGTTGGAGCAAACATACATCGGTTAATGATGAACTTCCCAAAAAGGGTTTGTGTTTGAAGAGAATATCAGTCCTCCTCTCAGAGGGTGGTAGCTCTGCTTCTCAGTCTCTGAACATGATTATTTTTCTGGAAATGTTTACCTGGGGCAGGCAGCTCACTCACTGGGGCCCTCGCAAGCTTTATCATCTCTTTGAAGATCTCCCTGTATCAACTTGGTTCTTCCTTTTCTTAACCTCCCCAGCATACATTTTGTCAGTTAATTATAATCAGTTCTCTGGGTGTTTTAATCTTGTTTTCCCACCTGAGTAGGTGCCAATTTGGATACATCATTTTTAGATCTCATAGTGAGCAGCCCTGTGCCAAGCACAGTAGGTACTCAACCAATTCTCATTAAAGCAAAATGTCGAGGACTTGTAAGTCTGAAGGGATTACGCGTGCACGCGCGCACGTGTGTGTGTGTGTGTGTGTGTGAGAAAATAACAGCTAGCACCAGAATTACTCTTTGAAGGGAACTAATGACATGGAGAAAAATACACTGTTGGGATATTTGGGAGTGAAAATATAATGCTTTAGATGGTCTGGAAGGAAAAAGCAGAGCTAGTAGACAAGGACAGAACAAAAAGTGAATTGTTCTGCACAGAGAGCTGGAGGATTTGCTTTGATTCCCCAGCGGAAACAGGGAGTGGGGAGGGAGAATGAGGTCTGACTTGTGTGGCCAGAGCCTGGGACCCAGATCGGCAGAGACGGTCCTTCAAGGACTATGGTGTCTAAAATCAAGTCTTTATGGTTTCCCTCCTTTTCCTCCTAAATGTTTTAAGTTTGCGTCCCACCCAATGGCCATGTGTGAGAAATCCATGTGACTGCTCACCAGTGGCAATCAGTGACGGAGTGAAGTGCTGCATGGCCATCATCACAGGCCCAATTAGCACACCCGAGCAATAAGCTGAGTGAATTCACCAAACACAGGAGCTCGGGGCAGAGGTGAGAGCAAAGCCATGAGCCGCCTCCTCTCCTTCTCAATTCCAGACACTGGGAGGATGGGGTCTCACCACAAGTGGGATGAAGTTTAAAGGAACTTCGGTAAGATTTCAAGGGGCAAGATAATGAAATTGACATGTTCCTGGCCCACAGATGATGGGTCTTCAAGTCCCATAGCTGTAAACAATGCAGATGGGCACAGTGAGGCCTGCAGCAGGGAAGGGACTTAGCCAAGGTCACTCAGCTCTTTGGTGGAGGAGCTGGGTCCAGAATTCAGGCTTCCCGAACTACACATTATGTCATTTTCTTCCACTCTGTGTAGTGCCTGTGTCCTTAAATTGACCATGGAGGCCTAGAAACAGGGTCTGTCCAAGACTGTGGCATTTGCTGGATTTTATAATTGGACAAATTTAGGTTACTGTACATGCCAGCAAAAGCTATTGTTTATCTAAAGGCTGGGATCACATCTGTGCCGATTGGCCATCTGGGAGAGCCATCTGTCACTTGGGGGAATCCTAAGGGAATCTGGCAGGGGTAGATGAGGTCCTGGGAATGGGTAGAGTCAGGAATGCTGCTAGTAGCCTCCAGGCCTCAATTACCAAGAGCCTCTTCACCTTGTGCTGTCTTTACTTGTCTGTTATGAAGAGCCTGGGAAACAGCTCCTCCCAGCTGCTGAGATGTCACATTTGCAGTTATTGAACACAGAAGGTTTCCTTTCACCACTCTCAGGACTAGGACCGGGGAGAGGCATCACCACAGAAGGTCTTATCTGGGAGGCTACCTCCTTTGTGCATGCCCTGTATTCCAAGGTAATCAGGGTGGCTTACCAGAGCCTATGAAATTCACTTAGTTCTCTCTGTCCATCGGGTTCCTTTCCTGTCAGGGAGACTGCCCTGCACGTACAGATAGGTGTAATGAAGCTGAAATTGTGGTTGAAACAAGGGGATGCTGCAGGTCAAGGCAGCCACAGGTTTAACCCTTAGATCACAGCCACCAGGTTTGAGCAACTGCTGTCCCCAAAGAGTGAGCGAGCCAGGCAGTTTGTCTCCTCAGGGGTCTGGGGAGGGCTGAGGAAGGGAACTGCCTGTTCTGAGTTGATTACAAGAGCAACCAAACCAGAGAGGAAGAAGAAGGAAAATATTATGCAAATATGGCAGCCTCAGCCGGCTTTTGTCTCTTCTAACCACAAACTCGAAACATTTGATAACAACATCAAAACCGCAATTTTCTTTATCCCCACTATTGTGTGAAATGATGGATTCAAGAAAGAGAGGTTAAGGAGATTTAGTCGGGGTCAGCCAGCAAATCAGTAAATCCTGGAAATGATTCAGTCTCTCTGCTCTTCTCCAACTACTTCCCTTCACTGTTTTCTACTGCCATTTAAATAGGAAGTTGTGTGAGCAAACAAAACATCACAGGCCCTTTCTAGCAGGAATGCAAACAAATGCTAAAAGCCATTTCCATTTTTGACTGAATGCAAATAACTTTTAGGTATTCTCTCTCTTTATGTTTTTCCTGAATGATTGCCCAGTCACGTTTTGAAAGTGGGAGAAAGAGAATGTTTCTGAACTAGAAAAGTGACCCTAGGACTAATCAGTTTTTCATAGGGGAAAACAGATCTGAGACTGACCTGTGTATTTATCTATTAGCTGGTTAATGACCTGTTGCTATGCAGCTTTGGACTTGGGAGAGTGTAGGAAGTACATGTTTGCTGACTTTGAGAGGAAGTTTAAAATGACCTCTGGAAACCTACTGAAGGTGGCCCTGTGATTTTTGTGGGGATATAGGGGAGGGTGGTCTAATGTTAAAAAGTCTATCCTAATGTGGTATACCTCAGGAAGTCTTCCCTGGACACCCACCTCCCGCATTCCATATCCTCTTCCTAACTCTGTTTTCTCTCTTTATCATTTAGCACCACTTACCATATTATGTTTTTGAATTATTTATCACTATGTAAACACAGTTTTTATTTTACTTTTTTTATCTTCTCCCCTAGTAGAATCTAAGCTTCATGATGGCAGCGAGTTTTCTTATTTTGTTCATTGTTTTATCCCCAGGATCTATTACAGTGCCTGGCACAGGGAGTTGCTCAGGTATGATTGATTAAATGGATGAAAGAGGATCAAAATGATAAATCATCAAAATGCTAACAAAACATCTGTTGTATGTCAAGCACTAGGAGGTGATTTAAACAAGTATAAATCATAATAATTCCCTCGTATTAGTCTGCTTGGGTTGCCATAACAAAATACCACGGACCAGGTGGCTTAAGCAACAGAAACTTAGTTTCTCACAGTTCTGGAGGCTGGAAGTTCAAGATCAAGGTGTCAGCAGGTTTGGTTTATTCTGAGGCCCCTCTCCTTGGCTTGCAAACAGTTGACCACCTTCTCTCTGTGTCCTCACATGGTCACCCCTCAGCCTGTGTCCAAATATCCTCATCTTTTGAGGACACCAATCAGATTGGATTACAGTCCCCCCAAAAGGCCTCATTCTAACTTAGTCACCTCTTTAAAGGCTCTATCTACAAATACCTTGTGAGACCCTGGGGATTGGAGCGATCCCAAGAATTTTGGAGGTGGATATAATTCAGACCATATTATTCCTTGAAAGGAGTAACATGTATTAGAAAACCAAGATAGAGATCCTTAGACATAAAAAATCCCCACATTATCAGGGAGAAATAACACATGATACATAAGAAGTATAAGACATAGCGACAAGACAGATAATGATGCAGTGCAGTGTAATAGGCATGCAGTAACTCCTCCTCTTTTTTAGGTCTTGAGCAAAATACATACACTTCTGAGCCTTGTTCCTTGTCTGGAAAAATGGGAATAATTGGATTGCTGAGACTAAATGGGATAATTTATGTCACATTCTCAACAGCTTGGCATGTAGTAGGTATTGAGTAGATGCTGCTTACCTTCTTTTTCTCCTCTCTTCAAAAATATTCTGTTAGGTTTGGGTGCCACATTTTAACAGGGACCCTGATGGCATTTTGAAGACTATTGGTTCTAGGTGATTCTTACCTTCCACCTCCCAAAAGTGATCTAACTTTTTTTTCTGATTATGTAACAATATACATTCATGTTGAAAAATCCTAACTAGAGAGAAGTGAGGTAGAAAGTGAACAGAACCCCATAACAAATACCCGCCCTGGCAGATGATAACCACTATTTACGGTTTGGTGTTTAGCCTCTGGCCTTTCTTTTTATATAAACATGTATTTGTTTTCCATACAAAAGTAAAGTAATTCATAATTGGTCTCTATGTCACTATGTATGGATCCAGCCCATTCAATTTTACATTTGCATTTCATTATATTGGGGAAAGGGGTGGGGAATGGGAAGACTCCTGGCACACAGTGAGGAATGCCCAGTTACACAAACTCATTTTTCTCTAGAACTGCTCAGAGCCTTTAATATACACAGTGACTGTCCAAGAGGATGATACAGCAAGTGGCATGTGCCCCATTATTAAACTGTTTTGTCTTAGCTCTACACGCCACCCCTACTTAACTCTGCAAACCTCATTTCAGTCCGCCAGATTCCCTGTTAAACTCAGCCACTAGGGGGTGCTGGTGGATGGGGACAGGGAGAATTGGAGGAGGGACTTCCTGTTTGTTTCCTGCCTGTTTCCTGCCTGTAAGCATCCTAGCAGCGCTTCCCATTGGCAGCAGCAAGTACTTCTGTAGACCCAGCTGAATAGCTTCTTTAGCAATACTTACAGAAGCAGCCTCTTGCAAAAGAGGTGCCAGCACCAGCTGACTGGCATCCCTTCTTCAGAGGTCTGGATCCTAGACCCTTGGTGCCTCTCTTCTTTTGAGCTCAGAGAACCCAACAAGTGGCACCCCCTCCTCAGAGATCTAAGCTTCAGCTCTGTGGTGCTTTCCCACAAGCTTATAGGATTTAATAGAATCAGCCCTATGGACACCAGCTAGTATATTTAGGAATACTAGCCCTAGGGGTGATCACTCCTTCCTGCATTTGCTACCTCTGTGATAACTTGGTGTTCTTCTGCCTCTTCGGTTGCTTGGTTAACAATTTTATACCTTTATATTAAATTCTTTCTGTTCAAGTGACTGGTAGGTTTCCATTGCCTTTCTGGCCTGTGACTGATAGGAGACAATATAGACCCTTCCTTAAGGAACAGCTCAAGGGTTCAGCATTTTGCTAAATGCTGTTTGAGAAAGGTAGCCCTGAGCATTACTATTAAGTTAGAAAAAAAATCATTAAGGAAGGCTCAATTAGACTCCATGAGCCTCCCTGTAGAAATAAGGGAAAGGAGAGCAAAGGCTATATATGCTACCAATTTAATATGCAACCATTATTTTTCAGCAACTAGGTCTGCCATTAGTGAAAAGACTTTGAAGAATCACCGAGATGCATATTGAAAGTTAACCCTAAGGAGTTATGTTTGAGCCAAGACTTGTGGATCTTGAACATTTAATCTTCATTTGAGTTCATTTTATCATTTCTTAAAGTCTTTTAGTCATTTTGGCTTAATCATTTATCATGCTCCTTTTCTCTTAGATGTGTGGATTGAGACACCTTTTCTTTAAAATATAGTGCTCAACCCAACAAGCCATGAATATTCCCTCTCCACTTTACAAAGCTAATTAAATTCTCTTTCCTACAATAGTATTGATTCTTCCTGCCAACTTTTCCTTTAAAATATCCTTCACACTCATCTTTTCCTACTCATTTCAGCTGCCACAACTTTCCTTTGCATTCTTCTTCTCCTGCCTGGCCTGCTATGGGAACTTTTCCACTATCCTTCTAACTTCCAGCTGCTCCCTATTCCAGTTCACCCCCACCTTGTCATTACCAGATTGATTTGCTGTATTCACTAACTCCTCTGGTCAGAGCCCTTCCTTCAAAGGTTCCCAAGTATCCACAGATCCAGCTTCCTTAGCATGACATTCAGGTCTCCCCCAATGTAATCTTTGCAGTTTGATCTTGAGCAACGTATTTTCCTGACCCTATTACTGCAGTCAAACAACTTACTCATTGTTCTTAAATTGGTTCTTAGCTTTTTTTGCCTACAAGCTTTTTCTTACTTCATTGCCCTTATCAAGAATGTTCTACCTGTTCTTACTTCCCATCCAAATATCCTCCGGTCTTCAAGTCCTAAATCACTGGTGACCCCCCTCTTTTTTTTCTCTCTTTTGAGACCAAGTTTTGCTCTTGTTGCCCAGGCTGGAGTGCAGTGGCACAATCTCGGCTCACCACAACCTCCACCTCCCGGGTTCAAGTGATTCTCCTGCCTCAGCCTTCCTGAGTAGCTGGGATTACAGGCATGAACCACCATGCCTGGCTAATTTTTTGTATTCTTAGTAGAGATGGGGGGGGGGGGGTCTCTCCATGTTGGTCAGGCTGGTCTCGAACTCCTGACCCCATATGATCTGCCCACCTGGGTCTCCCAAAGTGCTGGGATTACAGGTGTGAGCCACTGTGCCCAGCCAGTCATTGCCCTTCTTTAAGCAGTCTTTCCTTACTCCTCCAGTAAGCTCATCTTCTTCCTTCCCTGAACTCCTGCATCCCTCAGTGTTTTTACTCCTTACTAATACTAGCTACCATTTATTGAGCATCTACTACATGACAGGTATGTAGCTGGATGCCTGATTATCACTAATCCTCTCTACCCTGTTTTGGATAAAGAAGTGGGGACTCAGAGAGGTTGAGAGTTTCCTAAGGTCATGTAGCTTGTAAAGAGGTGGAGTTAAGGGTAGAGGCTTCCATCAATTTTACCATGCCGTTACCTGTTGACCTTCAAGTCAGAAGGCCTGGGTGTATACCAGGTTCTGTCACTGATTAGCAGTCAAACCTTGCATGGATCACTTCACTTCCATGGACTTGATTTTTGTATCTCCATTGCTCTTCCTATCACTAACATTCTGAGATGCCGTTCACAGAGGGTCATGAATCCCATTATGCTTTTCTAGATGACAGAAAAGGCCTCAGACAATCCAGACTGGTGTTTTTACTGAGCCTTGAATTCCCAGAAAAGGGGAGATGTGGTGGGGTCGGGACACAGAAGCGATTGTTCTTTGCAGGATGCTTGGAGGCATCTTGTCATATTGAATTAAGCATTTATCTTTATTTAGAAACTCCAGAAATTTTACAGGAAGGGTTTGTTAAGGAAAGGGTTGAAATTGTCAACCTGCCATAGAATCACAGATGAACAAAAGCTGTGGAGAGTTCCTTTTTCCCCTGGATAGCAGAGGGGTTTGCCTTTTCATTTTGTGGGCCTTATGGAAGAGCAGACACATGTCTCTCTTTACAGATGGGAGATTTTGTTCAGCAACTGCCAAATCAACCTGGGCCAAACCCCATGGAGATGCTTGAGAGCTGGAGATGTGCAGCTTCTGCTAGAACATGTATCCTGACCCTTGAGCCTTGCAGGCTGAAATTACACAGCACTGACAGAGCCATGCACACTGAAAAAGGAAGCTAATATCAAGGCAGAGAGGGGTCCATCTCAGTCACCGTTAAGTTGAATTCCTCAATGTCCTTACCCTGACCCTTGCTGTGGAAAGAACATGGCCTTACAATTTAGGCAAACTGGATTTACAACCTGGCTCTTGTTATTCACCTTGCTGAGTTTTAGTTTCTTGTTTAATAAGTGAAAGTCACACCACTCACCTTATTGCATCGTTTTTAAAATGAAAAGAAATGAACATAAAGCACCTATATCAAAGTAGATACTCAACAAAGATTAGTTTATCTCCCTACCTCTATCTTAAATAGTTAACCTGGTACCAGCAACTAAACTGTATTTCTGAATTCAAATGGAAGTGTTGATGGGGAGGGTGGGTTAAGATGGCATGTCAGAGAAAGAGGCCACATGAATACTATCCCATGCCATACATTCTCTCCTCATTTGAATATCCCATTTGTCAATTTTGCAAGAAAGTTAAAAAAAAAAAAAAAACCCACTCATTGTTTAGGAGATTTCATGCTTTCCCTCCATCCTGCTTCTTGAGGTAAATCCTAAAAAAGTCAGTGCAGCATTTCTCAGCACTGTTACCACCAATCCCAATAAGTGGTTCTTCTAGCATGCTTTTAAGTGCTCGCATGACTAATAAAGTGTGACATGGCTGAGATTTGCTAGCCTTCTCTTCAGGGTGTACATTCTAGCTGACAAAATATGGCTAAATTTAGCTGTCTTCAGACAACAAGCCTCTTACAAACAAAGAGGGCCGCAAAGGCAAAAATGAGCCATGACATGTCTCTGTCCTAACATGGTTCTGCCCAGCCTCGCCTTCATACCCCAGCCCTCAGCACAAAGGTATCTATGTGTATGGGCAGTGTCTGAGCTGGGTGCTGATGGTGGCAAGGTAGACTCTAGGTAAGGTTGTTTTCTTGTGGACTCTGACCCAAGGGTGCTTACCAAGTGGAAGAATGGGGATTTAGGCAGCAACAGAGTAAGCGAAGATAATAATCATACCAGAGGTTTCCTTAGCCCTGACTGTGTGCCACCCTATGCTCTAACCATGACACCCCACTGCCTCCAGTAACAATGCATTATCAGGCCTGGAAGAGAGCCCAGAGACCATTTAACTCAACACCAAAATGTTGTGCTTGCAACAATCAAGGCCCCCAAATGGGAAGCAGCTTGCTCAGGGTCCCACAGCCCAAGGGTGGCTGGTTTAAGGCAGGAACACCAAGCTCCTGCCTCTCGGTCAACTTAAACTGCTTCACAGGGAAGATAAGCATGGGAAATCTGCCCAGACATATGGGAGGCACTTTGTGGAGGAGAATCATATGTTGCTAAAGCATTCTGAGAGCTAAAACTGTCTCCCTTCCAGTCCAAAGTTTGTGTAGCTGGATCCAAAACATTGTAAATGCATTTGGCATAGATAACACAAAGAAACTGACCTTGCTGTGGCAGGGAGGGACACTGAATGTGGTAGTGGACATTCCCTGAGTTCAGTCAGAGACCCCAGAGTAGACAAGTAAAGACGTCCAATCAATTGGAGGCTCAGATTCAAGTTCCACTGAAGCTCAAAGGAAGAGAGCCACAGTGCCCTGGGGGTGTGGAGGGAAATAGAATGATACCTTTCAGCCCATTGTTAGAATTTCTGATTCAGGCACATCCTCTGAGTGCTGGGTATCACTTGTTGACAGCTGCTTCTTTACCACCCCCTTATGCCCTCCCAGTGTCTCAGGGGAATGATGGCTGGGAACCGCATTGTTCAGACTCCCGTGCCAGCAGGGTTCCTGATACGGTTGCAGTTCTCCCTGCAAGATGTACTCATGTGAGTGTTAGAAGTAGAAGCCATTCTTCCTCAGGCAGTGCTGCTGAACACATGGCTTTAGCCGCATGTTATCAGTCGCATCCATGTTCCCCTGACTGGCAGGGGTTACAGGGCCACCTGTGAACACCGCCTGTGGTGGTTTTCTGCAGTTTCTTGACCCCTGGGAGGTGGTGATAGCTTCCTGATTCTTAGAATCACAGCTATGGTGGTAAAGCTGAAAGCCAGTGACTGACCCCTTGTTTCAACTTATCCAGCTGGTCCTTACAAAGCTTCTGAAAGCTCCCGATTCCCTGTGTTCCATCCTTTTGTTTGAAATACATAAAGTGGCTTCTGTCCTCTTGACTTAGCTCTGTTGCTGAATACATTTAGTTATAATCAGAAGTAATTTGTCAAACACTTTCCTTGTGCTAGGACTATGCTAAGCATCATCTCATTCGATCTTCACTATGAGAACATAATCGTTCTCATTTTACAGATGAAAAAATGAAGGATTAGGTAGATAAGGCAACTTTCTGGGCTCACCTAGTTAGTGAATGGCAAGCTAAGATTGAACCCAGGTGGTCTGACTGCAGACTCTTAGCCACTTTCAAAATTGACCCCCTTCATTTCCAGATTACAGCCTACCTCAGGAGTGTCATGCCTAAGGCTACCGTCTAGGATGAGCTGAATCTCAAAGAAAGAAAAAAGTCAGGGTTTCAAAGAGAAAAACCAAGGGACTTATTCCTTGTCCCTCCTCTACAACTGTTCTATAGCTGATGAAATTCCACAAATATGTGCCAAGCTCCATGTACCCCACCCTCCACCTTACATGTCCTTACTCTGTTACTCCTCACCATAACCTGCGTGATAGGGATTATTGCTGTCATTTTGTGGGTGAGGCCAACTCAGATCTCCTCCATGGAGCCTTCTTCACTTGACCACCTGCCCCAGTCAGAAGGAAGGCTTCCCTTGCATTAGTGCAAGGAATGGCAAACTGTTTCTAGCTCTCATGTGACAGGGATCTCGGTTCACTTGGGACTGGGGTAAGTTGCATGTATGTTCACCTCTCCTGTTGGTTTGTAAGTTTTAAGTGTCAGTTGCCAGGTGGCAAATCAGACTAAGCAGAACCTTGAAGATGCCTCCTTGCTCTTTAATGGGATCTCCAGAAGAACGCTGACCATCAGAATTTGGTTATACAATCCCCCAGCTCCTCTTCAAAGTCTCATTTCCTAACACATCTGCTTCCATAAGTTTCTGATCTTGACTCCTGACCACAACTCTGATGCAGGTATGTGCTCACTTAGCTCTGCTTGTCCTTTGACCTGACACATGCTAATTGCCTGGTACATGTAAATTGGAGCTGGATCTATACTGGCAGATTGTTCTCACAACTCTCAAGGGTCTGGCTTACTTTTTCCAGGAATAATTCTAGTGCTCACACGGTATATTACTCCTCGACCCTATTTCTGACTGCCAGATAGCCTTGGGGTTTCTCACTGCCAGCACAGTGACCCATTCTTGGTAGATACTTGAGAAATGTCTGCTGAATTGAACTAAAAGCGAATCTCCATAATTTGGAAAAAAAAAAACCCCTCAGAAATGAAAGATTACTGAAATTGACAGTTATCAAAGAAGAAAGAAAGTGTCATCTGCCATATCAGGGGCACTAGGTAGGTCAGGGAGGATGAGGATGGCTCAAAAGGTATTTGAGGAGGTGTTTGTCAGTTTGATTAGAGAATTCAGACAAAGCAGATTAGACAGGATCCAAAAGAAAGAAGAAAGATGCATGAAAGAGACTGAAAGTAGAGACCACATGGGGCTTTATAAAGCTGAAAGGCAGACCTGGGGAAGCAATTGTCAGGGGATAAGTGTCAAGAAAAGGCTTTGTAGGGAAAAGAGGCACAGGAGGGAATGGGAGAGGAGAGAGTGAGCTCTCAGAAGATGGAATATAAAATAGGGAAACAGGTCAAAAGCTTAGGAAACATATTAAAAGGGAACAGAGAAGAATAAAAAAGAGGAAAGATGATAGGAAAGAGCAGGAGAAAGACAACTACAAATTCCACTAAGAATTAAAAATGAATAGGAAGATCACTGAAAAATCCTTCATGAGAGCAAAATGAGCTAAATGCATACTGGGAGATTCCTGTCATTGTTCCAAAGTTTCTGACTTTTCAGAAACACTTCTGGCATTCCCATGATACAGGCATACCTCAGAGATATTGAGTTCCAGACCACCACAATAAAGCAAGTCACAATTTTTTGGGTTTTCCTAGTGCATATAAGAGTTATGTTTACACTACGCTGTAGTGTATCATGTGTGCAATAGCATTATGTCTTTAAAAAACAGTATACACACCTTATTTTAAAATACTTTATTGCCAAAAACAAACTGCTAATGATCATCTGAGCTTTCAGAGAGTCGTAATCTTTTTGCTGGTGGGAGGTATTGCCTTGATATTAGTGGCTGCTGATGAATCAAGGTGACCGTACTGCAGGATGGGATGGATGTGGCAATTTCTTAGAATAAGGCAACAGTGAAGTTTGTTGCATCAGTTGACTCTTCTTATCATGAAAGATTTCTCTGTAGCACATGATGCTGCTTGATAGCATTTTATCCACAGTAGTACTTCTTTCAAAATTGGCATCAATCCTCTCAAACATCACCACTGCTTTATCAGCTAAGTTTGTGTGATATTCTAAATCCTTTGTTGTCATCTCAACAATGTTCACAGCATCTTCACCAAGCGTAGATTCCATCTCAAGAAAGCACTTTTTTTGCTCATCCCTAAGAAGCAACTCCTCATCTGTTTAAATTATATCATGAGATTGCAGCAATTCCGTCATATCTTCAGGCTCTACTTCTAATTCTAGTTCTCTTGCTAGTTCCACCACATCTGCAGTTACTTTCTCCTCTGACGTCTTGAACCGCTCAAAATCATTCATGAGGGTTAGAATCTTTCAGAAGATTTGAAAAAAGGAATGGATGTCTTTCAAATACCTGTTAATGTTGATATTTTGACCTCCTTCCATGAATCACGAATGTTCTTAAATGGCATCTAGAATGGTGAATCCTTTCCAGAACTCTTTCAATGTGCTTTGCCCAGGTTCATCAAAGGAATCACCATCTATGGCAGTTATAGCCTTACAAAATGTATGTCTTAAATAATAACATTTGAAAGTCAGAGTGACTCCTTGATCCATGGGCTGCAGAATGGATGTTGTGTTAGTCTTTAAAAATCATGAATCTCCTGGTACATCTCCATCAGAACTCTTGGGGAGCCAGGTCCGCTGTCAGTAAAACCGTGCAGTAAACATATGTGCTGCCTTCAAGGCTTTGTTGTTTTATTTCTAGGGCACAGGCAAAGTAGATTTAACATAATCCTTAAGGGCACTAGGATTTTTCAGGATGGTAAACGAACATTGGTTTCAACTTAAAGTCATCAGCTGCATTAGCACCTAACAAGAGAGTTAGCTTGTTCTTTGATGCTTTGAAGCCTAATGATGCTTTGAAAGTCCTAAATGGCAAATTCTTCCAATAGAAGGCTGCTTTGTCTACATTGAAAATCTGTTGTTTAGTGTGGCTGCCTTCATCTATCATGTTAGCTAGACCTTCTGGATAACTGCTGCAGCTTCTACATCAGCACTTGCTGCTTCACCTTGCACTTTTATGTTCTAGAGATGACATCTTTCCTTAAACCTCTTGAACCAGCCTCCACTAGCTTCAGACTTTTCTTCTGCATCTTCCCCACCTCTCTCAGCCTTTGTGGAATTTAAATGAGTTCGGGTTTTGCTCTGGGTTAGGCTTTGGCTTAAGGGAATGCTGTGGCTGGTTTGATCTTCTATCCAGAACACTCAAAATTTCTCCGTATCAGCAAAAGCCTATTTTGCTTTCTTATCTTTGGTGGGTTTACTATAGGGGCACTTTTTTTTTTTTTTGAGATGGAGTCTCGCACTGTCGCCCAGGAAGAAATTCTCCTGCCTCAGCCTCCCAAGTAGCTGGGATTACAGGTACACGCCACTATGTCCTGCTAATTTTTTTTTTTTTTTTTTTTTTTTTTAGTAGAGATGGGGTTTCACTATGTTGGCCAGACTGGTCTTGAACTCCTGACCTCAGGCTATCTGCCTGTCTTGGCCTCCCAAAGTGCTGGTGACATGAGCCACCACTCCCGGCCTGTAGTGGCACTTTTAATTTCCTTCAATAACTTCTCCTTTGCATTCACAACTTGGCTAACTGGTGCAAGAGGCCTACCTTTTGGTCTGTGTTGGTTTTTGGCATGCCTTCTTCACTAAGCTTAATCATTTTTCACTTTTAACTTACAATGAGAGACATATGACTCTTCCTTTTACTTCAACACTTATAGGCAATTGTAGAGTTTTAACACTGGCCTAATTTCAACATTGTGTTTCATGAAATAGGGAGGCCTGAGGGAGAGACACATGGGAATGGGTAGTTGGTGGAGCAGTCAGAACACAAAACTTTTACTGATTAGGCTGGGCACAGTGGCTCACGCCTGTAATCCCAGCACTTTAGGAGGCCAAGGTGAATCACGAGATCAGAAGTTCGAGACCAGCTTGGCCAACATGGTGAAACCCCGTCTCTACTAAAAATACAAAAAAAAAAAAAAAAAATTTGCTGGGTGTAGTGGCAGGCGCCTAGTAATCCCAGCTACTCAGGAGGCTGAGGCAGGAGAATCACTTGAACCCGGGAGGCAGAGGTTGCAGTGAGTCAAGATCGTGCGACTGTACTCCAGCCTGGGCAACAGAGCAAGACTCTGTCTCAAAACAACAACAACAACAAAAAACACTTTTATTGATAAAATGCCTTATCAGCTTATTGACTTGTTGTCTTATATGAGTCTTGTTCATGGTGCCTCAAAACAATTACAATAATAACATCAAAGATCACCAATCACAGATCACCATAACAAACATAATAAATAAGTTTGAAATATTTTGACAGTTACCAGTGTGTGACAGAGACACAAAGTGAGAACTTGCTGGTGGAAAAATGGCACCATTAGACTTGTTCAATCCATGGTCACCACAAACCTTCAATGTACAGCAAGTGCAGTGTCTTCGAAGTGCAATAAAGTTATAGTGGTTAATACTGTCAACTTGATTGAAGGATGCAAAGTATTCATCCTGGGTGTGTCTGTGAGGGTAATGCCAAAGGAGATTATTATTTGTGCCAGTGGGCTGGGGAAGAAAGACTCACCCTTAATCTGGTGGGGACAATCTAATCAGCTGGCAGCGAATATAAGGCAGGCAGAAAAATGTGAAAAGGAGAGAGATGGGCCTAGCCTCCCAGCCTACATTTTTCTCCCATGCTGGATGCTTCCTGCTCTCTAACATCAGACTCCAAGTTCTTCAGTTTTGAGACTCAGAGTGGCTCTCCTTGCTCCTCAAGCTTGCAGACAGCCTATTTTGGGACCTTGTGATCATGTAAGTTATAAGTTAATACTTAATAAACTCATATATATTCTATTAGTTTTGTCCCTCTAGGGAATGCTTATATACAAGTAAAGCACAATAAAATAAAATTACATGCGTGTATATTGGTAAATCTATGCTACAGTGAACATCAATAACAAACCATCCCCAAATTTCATTGCCTTGAATGACAATGGTTTGTTTCTTGTTCATACTATAGGCTCATATGTATATACACACACACACACACACACATACACATATATATACACACACATATATATATATTATTGTTCATACTATAGGCCAACTGCTGTTCTGTCCTCACTTAGAGACCCAGACTGAAGGAAGCTCCATCTCTCCCTGTCCCCAAATGCTGAGACAGAAAAAGAACATGGAGAATCACGTGCTGGCTGTTAAATCTTCTGCCTGAGAGTGAAGCATATCGTGTCCACTTACATTTCATGGACCACCAGTGAGTCACATGGCTATGGCTGACATCCAAAGAAGTGAGAGTGTCATCCTACTACATACTCGAAAGAAATAGAAATACTTGATCAAGAGAATTAAAGACTACTATGTGGTAAATTCTCTGGTTCCCTATTTCCAGCCTGGCATTTTGTTCACCAGAATTCCCAGAGCCATAAAGTGGCAGAGTAGGAAGGAAGGAACCTGGCAAAGTGCCTAGGCTGGCTTTTTTAACTTTTTGGTAGGGAAACTGAATCTCAAAGAGATGAAGTGACTTATTAAGGATCATGTTGCTGATGGAACAGCCAGGCCCCTGATTCTATGCTTTCCTTGCTGCTTGGACCACACCAGGGCACTTCTATTAGCTTAACAAATATCTACTCATTTGAACTACCAGATTCATTTCATTTTGGAACAGGCTTTTAATTACTACTATAAGAAAAGGAAGGGTTCTTGCCAAATGCCTGGGTGCTGCCAAGTTCCTTGTACCTCCAATAACGAATCCCAACCATATAAATAAATAGAAGGCAATTAAGAGTTTGAAATAAGAATTTGGGTAGGATTAGAGAGAAATGTTTGATGATACGCATTATCACTTCTGCAAAACATAGAATTATTTTTGGCCATTAGAAGATATATGCATAACTATATATGCATATATATACATATGCATATATATACACACACATATATATACACACATATATATACACACACATACACATATGTATAGAAATATATTTGCATCTGTGTAGACTATTTCCAGAAAGATGTCCAAGAAAGTGGTAATAGTGGGAGGGCATCTGTGAGCAAGAGAGAGACATATATTTTCTCATATGCCCTATTGTACTGTCTGGAATTTTCTACTATGCGTGTATTACTTTTTCAATAAAAATAGTTAATAAAAAATACAAGTAAGATTTTTAAAAGTAACAGATGTCAAAAAATGCTTAATGGGGCTCTGCAGTATCTTTCAGAGTAACGTGAAGTAGAACAAGATGAGGAGAAAGACGAAAATGGAAGCAACTGACAGCACTTTCCAGCAGGCAGTACATTTTTTAGCAAGTTGCAATATATTTTTATGTCAGACAAGCATAATTTAAATATCATTAGGCTGGGATAGTCAAGATCTGGGTTCAAGCCCCCCAAATGCACTGTAATCTTTTACTATTACTCTGGGAGGAAATTACTTGAACCTCTGTGGTTCAGATTTCCTATCTGTTAATAGGCCAAGATTTGGGTTTCTTCTATCGAGGTCTGCTTGTGCACTGGCCACTTGGAGAGCCAGCACATGCAGTAGAAAGATCACAGACATGCTCTGGTTTGCATTCTACACCACCAACTTATTAACTCTTACATTTTAGACCTTGAGCAAATATTTTTATTCTCCCTCCATTTTCTATAAGGTAGGATAATGTCTGCCTTCCAAATTGCTACAAAGATTAACTAAATGGCAATGTGTTACTTAATGACAGGTGTATGTCATGAGAAGCGGTCATTAGGCAATGTTGTTGTGTGAACATCATAGCACACTTACGCAAGCCTAGATAGTGTAGTCTACTATATACCTGGGCTGTACTGTATAGCCTATTGCTCCGAGGCTACTAACCTGTACAGCAAGTTACTGTACTGAATACTATAGACAACTGTAACACAATGGTAAGCATCTGTATATTTAAACACATCTAAACATAGAAAAGATGCAGTAAAAAATAGAGTATAAGAGATCAAACATGGTACGCCGGTACAGGGCATTTACCATGAATGGAGCTTGCAGGACTGTAAGTTGCTCTGTGTGAGTGAGCGAGTGGTGAGTGAATGTGAAGGCCTAGAACGTAACTGTACACTACTGTGACCTTTACAAACACTGTACACTTAGGTTACACTAAATTTGTAAAAGTATGTTTTCTTCAATAGTAAATTAACCTTAGTTGACTGTAACATTTTTACTTCATAAACTTTTAATTTTTAGCTTTTTGACTCTTTTGTAATAACACAGCTTGAAACACCTACACAAAAATATTTCCTTATATATCCTTATTCTATAAGCTGTTCTCTGTTTTTAACATTTTTTACCCTATAAATGTTTTTGTTAAAAATTAAGACAGAAATGCCCTCTTTAGCCTGCGCCTCCACAGGGTCAGGATCATCAAGACATCACGAAGTGACAGGAATTTGTAGCTCCACTATCTTAGGGGACCACTGTTGTGTATGCAGTCTGTCATTGACCAAGGTGTTGTTATATAGTGCATGACTGTATAGAGAATTCCTGGTACTTGAGGGTGTGCAAGAAAGTTAAATTCACTTCTGAAACCATCTCAGCAAACCAACTGAGGATCCTACAGCTGAGGACAGAAATTACCCATTTCTGGCATCTATTTCTTTCCTTTAAATGAGTCTGTGTTGATGTAAACAAGGATGGGACAGGCCCAGATGGAAGTGACAACCTTCTGGTAATCAGAATCTTTTATGCCTAACACATCTAATGCCTGGTCCCAGCCAGTATGTCTCTACAGTGTTTTCTCAGCAAGGAACAAGCATCCTAACAAGGCAGCCCAATCAAAACCGTGATAATTTTATAGGTCACAAAGTGCTTTCACGCATACTATTCCATTAAATTTCCAAAACAAGTTGTGACTCATTCAGTCATTTATTCAGTCATCAATTCAATATGTATCGACCATCTGCTATGTGCCAGGCACTGTACTAGGCACCAGAGATACATTGGTAAACAAAGAGTTCTAGTACCTGCCCTCCAAACTCCTACAATATAATGTAAGGAAGCATATATTCATTGAATAATCATACAAATAAATGACAAATTAGAAGAGTGCTGAGTGCTTTCCAGGCTGAGATGGCAGTGTGTGCAAAGACTCCGGAGCAGAAAGAGAGGAAATCTTTTCCCTAGGGAACAGAAAGAGACCAAAGTGTTAATGGCACAGCATGAGATGACAAAAAGGAAACGCTGGAGATGTGGGTGGGTGTGGGGGAGTCTTTGCAGGGCCAGGGAGAAATTTCCTTAGGAACTACAGAGAACTAATATTTGCCAGTGGCTGACTGCAGAGAGCTGACTGACAAGGTAACCTCAAGAAGATGCTGGCTGTAAGCAGGTAGAGGAGAAGCATGCAGGACTGGCAGACGTGGGTTAAATCATTGATGCTTCCTGAAGGGAAATGTGAAATCCTGAGGGAGTCCTTGTCCTGTTTGTATCTCCTAAAAGCTCTGCAAAGGAGGGAGGTTGGGATTCATGAGCCCTATTTCAAAGGTGGCAAAAGCCAACGAGGCTATATGATATTTAAGGGAAAGAGATGACTTTGGGGCTCTTCTTTAATGAGAAATTCACGGTTTCAACACTTTGTTTTATACCTGTATCTTTTTTTAGTTCTTTCTCTTAGTTCACAGATACCTACTTTTATTATTGTTGATGGCCTTTGGAAATTGTCCCAGTCCCCAGAATCAAACAGTAAACTCAGTGAATCTGCAACTGTGTGGCGCATCTTGATAAGTGGGGACTCCACAAACTCAAGACTGTGGAAATCTGTCAACATTTTGACATATATTGTAAGGGAGAGTGGGTTGTATGTCTTGAGGTAGTCACTGGAATAGACAGTGGTTCTTAACCCTGGTTAAACTATGCCTGGGTTCTGCCCAAGACCAACTAAACCAGAACCTCTGAGTGAGGCCAAGTTTGAAAAGCTCCCAGGAGACTCTGCTGTGCAGCCGAGGGGAGAACCATTGTGTGGAGAAGACACACCTTCATCCATGTTCTCTGTTGTCGGCTATGTGAACTTGGGAAAGTCCTGTCTCAGGACGTCAGTGCTCCCGTCTGTACACTTGTGGAGCTGTTCCAGATACTCTCAAAGATCCCTGCCAGTTGAGGCCCTGCAGGACTTTGGTTCACTTTAGGAAGCATGGCAGCATCCACCATGATCCCTATGCCGGCCTGGGGTCTATTGCTGCCTCCCTCAAATTCTTCCTCCAATTTGAGGCTACGGCAACATGGAAAAGGCACTGGGCTTAGAGTCAGCTCCCAGTCCACACATGCAATATCTTAGCTGACCAACATAGAAAATGGCTCTCAAACTCTCTAGACCTTGGTGTGCCTCATCTGTTAGATGCTGCTTACATTAACCTTTATCAGTTCAGAAAGCAGGATGCTGGACCAGAGCAACCCCCCAGACCCTTCCACCTCTAACAGCCTGAGAGAGTCCTAGTCTCCACTAAGGAATAACATTTATAGGAATATAAATACAAACATGCAGAGCAGTGTTTCCTAGGGTGAATGTTCTATGGGCTCTGAAGCTAATGATCCACTCATAATATGTTAACCCTTACCTCCACTATGCTATGCTGACCTGCAGCTTGACATTCCATTAGCAACACTGCCCAGAGCTCTGAAGCAAACTGGGAAGAACTGGGGCTACAGAATCCATTGTAATCTGCCTACCAGTCTCCAAGGTGCTGGTAGCTGCAGATGCATGGAAGCACCATTGTTATTGCTGTTAGGAACACAATGTCACCATCAGCAAAGTGGGGATGAGGAAAGGGAGATCCCACATCATGCAATACATGGCGTGGCCTCACCTGATGGGCCTCCGTTACCATTTATGTGCTGTGATCTCCGAAACTCCTGCCCTTTCCTGAGCTTCATATTCAACTGCCCACTATCTTTCTAATGGCGTTACTATCTCAGCCCATTGCCCAAGGCATGACACAGAGGTCACCACAACACATCCCTCTCCTTCACCTTGTGCATTGAGAGCTGTAAAATTTCATGCTGAAATATCTTGCCTATGTCTCCCCTCTTCTCCAAGCCCTTGGTCATCAACTGCACCAGCCTCTTAACTGCCCTTGTTACTAACTTCTACCCCTTCAATCTATTCTGGCCGAACGACTTAGGACACAGTTTAAATGTCACCCTAACTCCCTAAAGGTGGCCTTTCATGTTTTTTTTTTTTTTTTTTTTTTTTGACGGAGTCTCACTCTGTCGCCCAGGCTGGAGTGCAGTGGCGCGATCCCGGCTCACTGCAAGCTCCGCCTCCCAAGTTCACGCCATTCTCCTGCCTCAGCCTCCTGAGTAGCTGGGACTACAGGCGCCTGCCACCACGCCTCGCTAATTTTTTGCATTTTTAGTAGAGACAGGGTTTCACCGTGCTCTCAATCTCCTGACCTCGTGATCCGCCCTCCTCGGCCTCCCAAAGTGTTGGGATTACAGGCATGAGCCGCCACGCCTGGCCCATGTCTTTTTTTTTTTTTTTTTTTTAATCTAAAGAGATTGCCCCAGTATTTCTTTCTCACAACCCTACTTAGTTTCTTCGTAGCACTCATTACAGTCTACTATTACCTTCTTCCTTTGTTTGTTGGCTTCCCCACTGACTGTCACCCCACTAGAATATTTTTTGCTCATATGAGGCTCTGGTATTTAACACAGTGCCTGGTACCTGAGAGGCTCTCAATAAATATTTATTGGGTGAATGAATGAATACAAAAATCTCATCAGATAAAGTCCAAGGTATCATCCTTGCACAGCAAGCTCCCCAGCATGTGGCCTGAGCCTACCTCTTTGCTCTATCCACAGCCCTTGCCCCCCATGCCCAACAATAAGGAGGTTTCTCTATTCTCCAAACTGCCATGGCCTTGAATGTTCCTGGGAACTTTTATATGCTGGTCCTGATGCCTAAAATGGCATTCTCTTTCTTCTAGCAAACTCCTACTCATCTTTGAGAAACCAGTTCACATTTCACATCTTTTAAAAAGCTTTCCTCGCCCCTGCCAATCTCTCTTTGGCACTTCCGTGGCACTCTGAGATACCTCTACTGGATCTTTTTTTGCACTTCATTTTACTCACTTGTTTAAGTGACTGCCTCCCACTCTGGACTGCAAGCAACTTATCAGCAAAGATTCTCTCTGTTCATCTTTGTTTTCCATCAGCACCTGGTACAGTCTACAGTCCACAGTTGATGAATTTCTAGGAATTATGGCTGCAATTCCAGGAGCTGTCCCACATACATGTTGATACCTTTAGAAGTCAAAGAGACCTATAACGGGAATAATTAAGGAGCTCATGCATCTGTACATCCTAACCATCCTCACAGGACACACCCAGGCACTCCAGTTATCTATGGACTCTCAATTGTGCCATGGAAAGCAGAAAAGTATATTTTTGGCAATATAGTCAGGTAGGATAGAAACAAGGAGATAGTCTTCCACTTTATCCTTCTGCTGGAGACAGCCTTCTGTCATCAAATAATATTGAGTACCCGATAGGCATCAGATCCTCCCAAAGTCAGACAGAATATGGATAGGACCTGCAGCTCATCATCCAGTAAGGGCAAGAAACTCTGCCTAGTTTAACTTAAAACCTAATCATTGTTAATAACTGAAGATTTCACCCAAGTTGGCTTTCCTGAAGGTCAATCAAGTAGCTCTTCATGGTTGTACAGGGTAGCTCACACCTGTTAATCCCAGCACTTTGGGAGACCAAGGCAGGAGGACTATGTGAGCCTAGGAGTTCAAGACTAGGCCAGGCAACATAGCAAGACCCCATGTCTACTAAAAATAAAAAAATAAAAAGTAAAAAAAAAAAAAAAAAAAATTAGTCTGGCATGATGGCACATGCCTATAGTCCCAGCTATTCAGAGGCTGAGGCACGAGGATTGCTTGAACCCAGGAGGCGGAGGCTGCAGTGAGCTGTGATTATGCCACTGTACTCCAGCTTGGGTGACAGCAGATGGCACTGTGATCTGGAGCACCTGACCCGCACTGAAAAGAAGGCACGAGGGAAGGTTCCCACTGTAGCAGAGCTTCCAAAGTCCATGGTGCCAGGCAGCCTAGGACATGTTCATGAGCTATAGGGCGCCATAAAAATGTGCTGATTTGAGAGCCTTCCCTAAGTTGCCCTTGAATCATCAGAAATACACAAAATAGCCCTTAGAAAAAGATCACTTGGATTTCCTGGATGGCTTGTCCCACTGCCCCAGAACACTGGCAGATGTCCCGATTGTTTACGGGCTTCGAATTTTTTCTACTTTGGGGAGAAATGCCTCCAAGTGTGCAGAGCACAGGGGACAGATGGGCTGCCCCTCCAGGCTGCTATGCTCTTGGCTGCCAACTGGAAGAGATAAGCTTCCAGTATAGCATCCCCTATGCATCTGAAAGATAATGTCCATGCTCTCTACCCGGGGTGGTCCTTGGGAAGGCCAGCATCTGCTCAGTTATTCTCCCCTCCCTCATCTCTTGCTAATACAGGGACACGTATCCCCAGGATGACCTAACCTAACTCGGGTTGAGCAGGAGTCCTTTTGAGATTTAGAATATTTTATGAGCTTTTGGCTTCATCTCCATTTTTGGTGTTAAAACCCAAATTACATCTATTGCATTCCTCAATAGAAAAGCTCTGCTGGCCAGAAGGGAAAAATAAATTTCATAAATTACCCAATTAATCGCAACAGCAAACAATTCAGCTGGTGGGAATAGTCAGCATTCTACCTTCTTTTTGGAGGAATATTTTAGGATGCCTGTAATTGCTGTTATTGTTGGTTAAATTTCTATCAGACTTTAGAGATTGGCATTAACTGGGCTAATTCATCGTGAAATAAAGATGATTTGAGATACACCTCTCTGAAAGCATATACCAGTGAAGTTTCTCAAGTTTGTTTCATTCAGCTTGTGAAATGGTTTTTGGAAGGAAAGAGACAATATTGATTGACCACTCCTGGGGCACAGTCATGGCACCTGTTACTCTGGGAGCACACTTATGAGCGTAAGACAAGACACTATCAGTGCTGTCTCATTCGGTTTCATGACCCTTCACAGCCCAAGACTCAGAGGATCTGTGGCCTGCCCATTCTACTCCTCAGGGTCTTGCTCAACCTCACCCTCTGCTAAGGTTTTAAGAAGTGGAACTTGGAGACTTGCTCACATTTTCCTGGTGATCAAATGCCCATAATTCCTAAATTTATTTTCACTGCTCTGGAGAGGAAAATGAGACCCTGAATAGTAATGATAGACATAATAATTACCTATTTCTGAAGGGTTTATATGTGCCAGGGGTTCTACTCATATTTTCAGTCATCATCACAAATCTTCTGTATTATATATCACAATACCCATTTTACAATTGCAAAGCAAAGGTTATACACTTGGCCAGAGCTGCAGAGTGGGTTTGAACAAGTTGATATGCTCTGAAGTCTGTATTTTTTAGCTCTCTTCCATGGGTCAGGAAATGGGGTATTGGACATTCAGGAATACATGCTATGTGAAACATGCCAGAGCAAGTGGTTCAGGACCCAGGCTGTTGAAGAAAGGACCCAGAGTCCAGACATTGACCAAGCAGGTCAGGGTTAAAGGGCCAGTTTACTGGCACCCAGGGCCAGTGACAATTACTTCCGTCATTAGAAAATCGCCAGCATTTTTATCACAGTATCAATGTGACAAGGTGGGGTGGGGTGAGGGCAATGGGCTGCTATACCCATATACCTAATCATATACCCATATATCTATACCATATTCCCATATATCTATATGCCCATATACCTAAAGTCAGAAATTTAGAGCTGGAAGTGTTCTGAGAGACCATTAAAACCAGTCCCTCCTTTTGGAGCTGAGAAAGTGCAAAACGAGAAAGGACAGGTGCCTTGCCCAAGTTCCCACAGCCTACTGGTAGTGGAGTCAGGGTTAGGACCCAGGGATCCTATGTTCTAGCCTTAATACATGTGTTATAGTACTGGACATCTATGAAGCAAGTCAAACATAGCTTCTATTTTTTTTAAAAATAAGAGACTATGATTAATAGGAAAACAGAGCAAAGAACACCCATAATATACATAATTCCTTGTGACCATGGAAGGGAGCCTATTTTACGATTGAGGGGGTCAAAATTCCAGAGATGGAAAGAATTTTCCCAGGCTCTATAGATGGCACATAGAGATAGAACTAAAGTTCAGGTTTCCCAAATCGTAGCCCCCTGCTCATTCCCCTCCCTTATTCTTTTTCTTAAACCCACTCCCCTACCACCATACATGCAAGTGACCTTGAGCTCAACAAGATACTATGAAAAAATCATCTCACTACATAGCAGCTAATAAGGACCTCTCTAGAAGAACAGAAATCTTTAATATCTAAAGTAATGAATACTTAATGATTACAAATAATGAAATAATACAGCAATTAAATTCAGGCCAATATACTTCCTTATTGACATATTTTATTAATTTCAAATATTCATCAAGTATATCCTAGGCATGCAAATAACAATAACTGTGCTTATAATGGTAATAACAACTTACTGGCCACCATTTTTATACATTATCTTATTTGATCCTTAAAACAATTCCGTAAGTAAATATCCTCATTCCTTATGCATAAAATGCTAGCTTCCTATTTCAATATTCATTCTTCCTTTCCTTTTAGAAATAGAAACTTAATTTCCAGCAGCATATATTTTGGCCTAGTCAAAAGTATTTCAGAGATACTCTTACATGTAACTGTGGCTTTATAACTAAATGAAGCAAGATAATCATATGAATCTTCCATGGAGTTTCTGTGCCTTCATATAGCTTCATAATCTTCTATGCCTCCTTCCTCATTCCTGCTTCTCAAAACATGACTCTAATGGCTAGAGCCTTCACTGCCATTTGGAACCATGAGGATAATGACTTTATCCTAGGCATGGTTAAACAGGGAGTTGTAAGGATTCAGAATCCCTGATCATTTTGAGGAGCTACTAAGTAATTGCTGGACCACCTACCCTGAATATGCTTTTGTGTGTGAGAAAAAAATTAAACTTGTTTAAGCAACATAACCATAGGCTTTTTATTAAAAGAAAAACCTAATCCTAGCTGATGTAATACTATTTTGCCAATGAGGATAAGGAAGCTTAAGGAGGTTAAGGAACTTCCTCCACTTCTATGGAGAAAAATAGCATCTACATAGGATGCTATTTTATGTAACATAAACCTATTTTATTTTGGGGGGGCAGATAGGAAGAATACATTTCCCAGATTCCCTTCCTGTTAGATTTGGATCATGTGACTGAGTTCTGGCCAATGGAATGTGAGTGGAGGTAACATATAACACTCCCAGGCCAGGTAATAAAATCCCCTGCACTATCCTCCATGCTTGCTATTCTTATTTAGTAGTGATCATCTATGCTGAGGATGGGGGTATCAAAGAATAGAAGGACCTTGAGTTTTGGGTGGCTTTGGGGAACAGAAACTCCCACCATGCCATACAGACCCATGTTTAACTGTGACATAATAGGGAAATAAATGTTAGAGTGTCAAGGTACTGCAATGGTGGGGCTGTTACTGCAGCTGGTATTGACTATCCTTACTAATTAAACTTCTTTCAACTAGCAAGTAGAGAAGCTGAAATTTGATGGTTACAATTGACTTCAAAACGTATGCTTGGGTGTCTGCCCTAGAGAAGCTCATGGCGGGTGGTGAGAAGATGGATGGATACATTGTTAGGTTCAGTGGAGTTTTAGGGTTGTATAACAGAAGTTTGCAGAGTATACAACATGGTGCCGAGAAGATAATGGTCAATTTTGGAGGTTTGAGAAAGCATTGGTCAGGAGTGGGGAAAGGTGACATTATGCTAGATATTTTTAGTATATAAAGAAGCTTAGGGTAAAGATTCTGTCCTCTATTACCTTATAACCAGGCTACGACAGCAAAACAACTACAGAGGCAATAGTGGGAGGCAGTGCAGTGTGTGATTAAGAGACAGACTAAGTGACACAGATACTGAGAGCTTTTCAAGAGCTGAGAAGAAAGTGGAGTGAAATATGGAGTGGGCAGGGAAGACTTCAAGGGAGTCTGACTCCAAACTAGACCTGGAATGACAGATGGGATTTGGGTTGGCAGAAGAAAGATACATGAAGTATTTCATGGGAAAGAAACAGTAAGAGAAAAGGCAAGGGTGAAATTTCTCATTTAACAAATGCATTAAACCCCTATAAAGTGCCAGGGAGTTTGCCTTAAACTTGAGACACAAAGATAAATCTGACAAATTTCCTGTCCTGGAGGACTGTATGGTCTAGAGGGAGTGAGAATGTCTCCGGATCAGTAATTACCACGGAATAAAAGCTGCTCTCAGAGGTGGTGCAAAGGGCAGTGGGAACATAGAGGACACAGGAAGACCAGGAAGGACTTAGGCAAGGATCTGGCCAACAGAACACGGAAGACTTCACTGGGTCCTGAAGGAAGAGTGATATTCGCCAGGCTGGTAAGGTGCAAGCAGGGAAAACCATCCCAAGCACGGGAAACAGCCTCTGCAGAGGGGGCAAGAAAGAGTATGGCGTGTTCACGGATAGTAACACAAGTCATGAGGCTATAATAGAGATTCACACTAAGATGGAGTAATGGTAAGGGAGACTGGATAAAGAAGCAGAGTGGATTAGGAAGATTTTTAAAAATCTAGGCAGAAGGATGTACGTCAAATGCAACAATGGGGGAAATGCCCACAGCATAAATAAGAGTTATGTGGAACAGGTATAAATAAGCTATTCCTTTAGAAATATGTGTGGAATCCAGACCTCACTTTTCTCAGATTGGGGCACATTAGAGGAGAAGATGCACATTCAACGTGGCTTAAAAACGTGGAGGGAAAGTGTCAGTCAAGTTACAGTGCAGAGTTCCTTCATCTCAGATCTCAGCCAGCCACGGCAAGGCTCAAACTGGAGAGTGGCAGAAGTAGAGCTGCATAGAGAGAAGGTGAGAAAAAGATGTGCATAGTAGAGAATGGTTAGGAGATGTTAACAGTGGACGTGATTGAAAGTTTTGGAAAACTAAATAAGGCCTTCAGGTACCAGATGTTTTCTCTTCCTCTTCTTCCAAAAATATTGAATTCCTTACTCTATCATATTTTTCCAAGTGTGTTTATGATTTAGCCATGAACTGTAAGTAAAAGATCAACAAACTAGAGATGATCAAAATTTAAGAATCTGCTGTTCCAAAAATCACTTTTAGGAAAATGAAGAAAAAAAAAGTAAGTCACAGACCAGGAGGAAATATTTGCAATAAACTAATCTGATAAAGGACTTACATTTACAATCTACAAAGACGACTCAAAACTCAATATTAAGAAAACAAATTACCCAATTAAAAAATAGGCAAAAGATTTGAATGGACACTTCACCACACAAGAATTATGGATGGCAAATAAGCAAAGGAAAAGATGGTAAGTATCACTAGTCTTTGGCAGTATGCAAATTAAAACCATGACAAGACAGCACTATATATTACTCTAATGACCTAATTTTTTATTTAACGGACAATAGCAAATGCTAGTGAGGATGCAGACCAAATGAGACTCTCATACACTGCTGGTGGAAATGCAAAGGGGTCACTTTAAAAACCAGTTGGCAGTTTGTATATAGAGTTAAATATACACTTACCACATGACCAGCAATTATGCTCCTAGGTATCTACCTATGAGAAATGAACACTTATGCCTATATAAAAATCTACGTGCAAATGCATGTAACAAGTTTAGTCATAATCACCAAAAACTGGAAGCAAACTAAATGTCCTTCAACTGGTGAATGGATAAACCAATTGTGGAACATCCATACAATAAAATACTACTCAGCAATAAAAAGGAACAAACTACTGATACATGCAGCAACATAAATGTCAGCGTTTTTCTAAGTAAAGGAAGCCAGACTCAAAGGTCTAAATACCATGTGCTTCCATTTATATGACATTCAGGAAGTGGCAAAAGTATTGGAAGAGGAATAGATCAGTGATGGCCAGGGGCTGAGATTGTGGGAGGAGACTGATTACAAAGAGGTACGTTTTTGGAGTGGTAGAAATATTCTAGATCATGACGGCAGTAGTAATAGCATGGCTGTTTACATTGTCAAAAGTCATAAAATTGTTCGCCTAATAAAAAAAATTCATTCTGTGTAAGTCACACCTCAGTGACTATGACTTAAAAACAAGAAAACAAAAAACAGCAGTGCAGAGAGGCACAGCCTCCTGAAAGGCAGCTGCGGAAGGAGCTTCAGCCGTGTCTCTGGACATGTGGTTCACGCCTCTGCCTAAGTGGCCATTGGCTGACTCTCCTTAGATGTGGCCTTGAATGACGTGCAGTAGAGCTCACGAAACAGGATTTCCAACCCACTGGGAAACCCAGCAGGGGGATTCATGGTTAACCTATAGAAGGGATTAGGTATGGCAAACTGATTGGAAGAGGGATCTAGGAAAGGGATGTTGAAGTTGTGTTTCCCAGCAAGTCCATTATTCTTACTCAGGTTGCTTAACACAGATCAATAACAGCAAAACCTCCTGGAAAAGCATCATTTACACTCCACATAGGATTAAGAAATGGTCAATAGTCGTACTCAATTATATACATTTTTTTTAAAAATTTAGGTGGCCTGGGGAGGGTTAGCCACCCCAGGGTTCCCTCACTGAAGTCAGCTTCTACTGCATTCACTTAAAGAAGAAATGAGCTGCTTTTACCTGAAAAAGCAAGGTTCTTAACCTCTAGCTTCCCTCTTCTTGCCAACTCCTCAAGGAAGAGACTCTCTTGGGGGCAGGGACCTCAGACAGAAACATGTACAGCTCCGGGAACCAGGAGTATTCAAACGCCTTGGTGCTGACCCGGCCTTTGAAGAGACTCCAAGGGGGGTCGCCTCTAACACAAAGCGCATCACACTGCCAGTGAGATTCTCAGAAAACATTCCCTTTCCTCCTAAGACATCTGAGGGAAATATTTTACAAATTGAAGTATGTTTTCCCAGAGGGGATCATTTCTTCATCTCATTTGATTATCCATGAGGTTTTAAGCACCACAGTTTAAAGGGGTTTTGCTAGAATAAATTTTTGAATCAAATGGCTATGAAATCCCAACGGGCCCCCAACCGCTTTCCTTTGGTAGCACACCATGAGCAACTGGAATTAAAATGGAACCAGAGAAGATAATCTATACAAAGATAAAGCCAGCTGAAAGGTAAAAATAAATGAGAACAAATCAGCCACGCGGTAGAACATTCACAGCTCCAGGAAAGTATCAGTTAAAAGTATTAGCTGCAAATATTTCCTGAGGAACTAACACTAAAATTCCCCCACTGTGTCTCTCTTACTATTTACCTAGGTGTTTTAATTTGCACCTTATGCAAAATGCAAAATGCAACATGCTTTTCCTCATCGTTTTGGTTTCCCATTTACTTTATTCCTCTCTAGGCAGAATAATGACTGGATGCTTTAAAACATATGGCTGTTTTGACAACTTAGAATAAAGTAAGTGAGTTACGTCGTTATCACTAAGAAACCCTGTAATTTGGTAATTTGGCACTCAGCTACTTTCAGTGAGAAGTCAGCTTAACTGAGCATCAACCATGCCTCACACATTGTGCCAGGCATTGCGATTAGAATAATAAAGACGTAGTCCTTCTTCAAGGAGCTCACAGCCTGGAAGAAAATGGGGGTATGCAAACAAATTATAATACGTCATCATAAGGGATACAGCAAAGGTACCGTCTATGGCAGGAGGGAAATGAGTAACCCTGTCTATGAAGAGTCTTTGAAGCTGTCTTCTAAGCCTGCTATTTGAAGGCTGACCAGTAATTCCTCAAATAAACAGGGGCAGAAAGGCATTCTAGACAGAAAAAAATGCATGTGGGGAAAGGGTGAGGAATATTGACAGCATGATGCATTGCAGAAACCACAAGAATTTAGGTATTGTAGGACTATCAGGTGCAAGGTAGAGGAGGAATATGAAAGCAGCAAGCAGAGGCCAGATCACAAGGAACTGTGTCTGCCATGCCAAGGAGTCCAGACCTCACTAGTCGGTAATGGGGTTGCCAGGGCAAGGATTCTAAGCAAAAGACAGACAAAATTATATTTCTATTTTAGAAAGATTACTTTGTCAGCTTAGGGAATGCCAGAGCCTGAACTAAACCTCATGGAACAGGAAGATGATGATTCACTGAAGAGATACCAGAGAAATGCAACCAACCTATGTGGTACCCTGGAAGAAGGAGAAACTGAAAATTGGTAAGTCTCAAGTTTCTGGATTAGGAGGCTATGTGGTGGATGATGCCACCAAAGAGATGGAGACTACAGAACAGACTTAAGGATGGAGGTAAGTGCTATGGTCTAAATATGTTTCCCCCACCTCCAAATTTGTGGATTGAAACCTAATCCCCAGCGTGATGATATTAAGAAGTGGAGCCTTTGGGAGGTGGCTAGGTCATGCAGGCAAAGCCCTCGTGAATGGAATTAGTGCTCTCATAAAAGTGGCCTAAAGGAGTTTGTTTGGCCCTCCCACCAACTATGAGAAACCAGCCCTCATCAGACACCCAATTTCTGATGCTTTGATCTTAGGCTTCCTAGCATCCAGAACTGTCAGAAATAAATTTTTGTTGTTTATAAGTTACCTAGTCTAAGGAATTTTCTTATAGCAGTTCTAATGAACTAAGACAACCGGGAGGAGAATTATTCCATTTTGGATAAATTGAGTTTTCTATCTGGGTGTAGATATCTGGGAAGTAGTTATTTCAAACTCTATAGCGGAAACTCACCCAAGGAGAATAGGAGAGGAGCAGAAAACCAAAGCAGACCCTGGAAAATGCCACCTACATGTCTTGACAAGCAGAGGATGTTGATGACAAGAGCAATGCGTCCAAATGAGGAATGAGTCCGTGCTAGAGATCTTTAGACTCCTTGTTTCAAGAGTCCTCTCCTCAAATAAAATCTCAGGTGAAGCCCAGAAAGTAAAACAGAAGTTGAGCTGCTCTCCCTGCAGTAACTTCACCAACACTGAGCCCCTTCCCTACATCTTTAGCCAACAGAGTAAAGCCTCAGAAGCACAGGACTGAAGATATCATGAGAATTAGGGAGCATGGATACTTAACAGCAGAAGGCTTGAGGCACAGACCTCCTCCCAAAACTAGGTAAAGGAAATGAGAACTATATTGATGGGTGTCAACACAGAGTGCAGACTATTAGCACCAGAGAACCATTTCCTTGCTTTCCATTGAAGAAAGGGAGGTGCAGAGTTAGGTGATTGGATTGGTAGTCAGGTTAAGTCTGGTCACAGTCTAGAGAGTGGCTGAGAGAGGACCAAGTTGCTAGTCCAGGAGTCTTACTACTTACTATATCCATTTCATTCCAATTTCCCTGGAACTCAACCTGGAGCTGAAACTGAAGCCCGAGGTAGAATTAGCAATTCCATCATAAGCTCTTTGGAGGTGAAGCTATGGGTTTGGAGTTCTACATGGTGGGCTCCCTGAAAGAGCTTACTAAACCTTCCTGCATGGGTGGCAGAGTACATCTGAAAAAGACCTGGGCTTTCTCAGAACCGGGGCTGCTCTCCTTAGGACAGGGGACCTTCTGATCAAATAGAGTATCTTCACTTATTCAGCATTATCCACCAGAATAGCTCCTTAAACCAAGGTAGATGGCACTGGAGGAATTACGGAAACTCCTGCCTGTCAGATGGCAAAACCACTTAAGGAAAGATTGTAGATGATTGTTACATAGCATTTTAAAATGTTAACCTTCCCTACTGTCAATGGCTCCAAGAAAATCTCATGAGAATATCTGTGCCAAGGTGACAAGATCAAGTAGCAGGCTAGAATGGCAGCTAAATCTCTAAGCAAATAGAGGTGGTAGAAACAGGGCTGGAAGTGAGAGCTTACAGCATGTCACTTCTGTCCCTTCCATGCCATCATGTGGCTTCTCAATGCTAAAATATCCTAGCAGGAGTCAGCCACAACTTAAAAATTCTTGGAAATAGGAGGTGAGCCTGAAAGATTTATTATCCAACAACCTCAAGGGCCAGTCTCTGACAGATACTAGAAGAGCAAGGAGGAGCAGCAAGCAATTTGCCTTTTAATTTATCTTGCTTTTCTGGATGAAATTAACTTTTGGCTTGCGGCAACACAATTTACCTCTAAGTTTGCTGCTGGAGAAGTTAGTGACATTGCTTGCTAAAGCTTTGCCACTATGCCGAGTTTTTTCCGTCTGTTTCTCTTTTATACCAGGTGAGTGAAGATGAGGAGTTTGATCCTTAGTCTGACTCAGAATCTCCCACTTGAATAAGTAGTCTTGACCCAGATCATGGGACAAGACAGGGTAAATATACAACTCAGCTTACTGTCCAAAGAAATCCAAGTCTCCTCCTTTTCCAGAGGTGAAATCAGAGGTGATTTAAATAGGCAAGGTGAAATTATCCAAATCCAATCTGGCTGGAGAGAAGGAAATTCCACTTCCAATGTTCCCAAGTATCAAATGTGGATTTTGAGGAGCAAATATAAAACAGAGACTAGCTAATGATTGCTCAACTTCCAAAACTCCCAGCAAGTAACACAAATGAGCCGATGTCCTCCTAATGCTGTTCTGGAATCCTGTTAGTGGAACGGAATGTCCCACAAGATTCCACAAATTTCTATATCTGCAACACAGGCACAAGTAATTTTCCCAGTATTCAGCTTTCTTTGTTCAATAGGAGCTGGTTTGGGGAGTGGTATCTATAGGGGGTGCTTTTTGCTGGCTTTTTAAAATAAATGACTGACTGAAAGTCAAAAAAGAATCTCACAAACCACTACTGAAACAAGTCTCACTGTGGATCTCAGGTTTTGGAGATGAACCACCAAGCAGACATTTTGGGGAAACCAAAGAACAGAGACGGGTCAGGATACAACTTCCAGCCTAGAAGTCACATTATTCGGCATGAGAGAGTATAGACACAACCATCAGTAACCAGGGACAGATGTGGGTTAACCTCAGGATGTTCAGAAAAATCAAAGATGGAGAAGGATGCAGAAACACTTGGACTTTCTGCCTTCTAACTGAGGCATCCTTATCCAGCTGCCAGTTCTCAGGAACAAGTGACAGCAGGAACACCTATAACCTGGATAAGTGCTACCAGCCAGGCCAGCCTCAGGCACTGCATCTGAACTTGGCCTCAACAAGGAGACTAAAGGGAAGGAATCTGATCACAGTGGCAGCATCTGGACTCTCTACCTGCTTGCCTCATCCCTGGAGCTACTCATTAAAGTCCTAATCCAGCTCCCAGAGGCTATGGAACAGTAAGTCGTCACAAGAGCCACCATTTCTTGGAGCACGATGCAGGCATTTAGATACAGTTGACCCTTACACAACACAGGTTCACATTGTGTGGGTTTGCTTACACATTTTTTTTCATTTCAGTAAAAGTTCCACCTACTGTTCCTGCCTCTTCTGCCTCCCCTTCTATCTCCTCCACCTCTTCCACCTGTGGCACACCTGAGACAGTAAGACCAACCTCTCCTCTTTCTCCTCTTCCTCAGCCTAGTCAGTGTGAAGATGATGAAGATGATGATCTTGATGATGATCCACTTCCATTTAATGAATAGTAAGTATATTTTCTTTTCCTTACGATTTTCTTAATAACATTTTCTTTTCTCTAGCTTTGTTGTAAGAATAGCCTATAGTTGACCCGTGAACAATGTGGGGGCTAGGGGCACCACCCTCCTGTGCCCTCAAAAATCCAACACTTAACCATGAATAACCTATCATTGACCAGAAGCCTTGTCAATAACAGTCAATCAACATATATTTTATATGTATTTGAAATGTATGAGTCCACGGGCACAGATGTACTAAAACCTATTCTCAATTTTGAAAAGTTATATATAGGCAGCAGTGGAAACTACCCATGCCCCCCAAACACACACAGTTTCCTGGCCCTGTACTCACACTTGATGCTATGATCTTTCTTACCTCCAGGTGGGAGGATGCTGGCTCTTATTACTATAGGCCAATTTCTTTTAGAGGGGGAAAATCCAGGCTCTGAGGCCAGGAGATAAGGGGATGGACAGAAGTTCAGGTAGGTTCCCTTGAGGCTTAGAACTATGAACACTGATGAGGCCCCAGCTCAGCCCTGCTGTCAACCTATTGCCCCTAGAATCACTGCTTTGGACTGATGCCCTGGTTATCAGAAGGATCCTGCTGAAGTACAAGTATTCCCTTGGCACACTGTACTAACTCACGATCCTTAATCACTTACTCAATGGTTTGAAAAGCAGCATAGCATAGCTGTTCATGTGGGCCAGACTGAGTTCAAATCTTCACTCAACCACATACTAACTTAACTGTAATCTTGGCTTAGCTTCTCTGTGCTTCTTTATCTCAGTTTCTTTATCTGTAAATGAGGATGCTAATGCAATAATAGTGCCTATAGCATAAGAAAGGTATGAAAAGTAATGGATCAGGTACCTATAAAGATCTTAAAACCACGAGTTTGCCATGTTGAAACCACTTTACTTTTTGGCACTAAGGGCTACCAAAAAAAAAAAAAAAAAATTCCTAAAGACCCACCTCCAAGAAACTGAAATTCTTCAGAGAAATGAGATAGGCACATCCATGTTAAAATTCTAGGTCCAAAGTGGTAAGCACTGTAAGAGAAGTATAAGTAAATGTTAAGGGAGTTTTGAGGAGTAATGTCTTCCAAAGTGTTGGAGCGGGGACTGGGAAAACTTTGGAGAATGGAACCTGGCCTTAGAAAGTCATAGGAATTTTATGCAGAGTTATTGAAAATTCAGGCACTTCACAAGAAAGAAGTATATGATAGAAGACAGAGGTAGAAGAACCTGAGGTTTGTGTGAGGAAGAAAAAATAATTTAGTTGGTCAGTGTAGAAGTTTTTCATTTGTTTTTTGTTGTTGCTTTTTTAAAAAATGTGGTCACTATGGTATCTAATCTGGACTCCTGCAATGGTCTTCCAGTCCTTCTCCGTGATATCACTCTTGCCTCCCACAGAGCAGCCGGAGTGGTTTTGTTGACACAACCCAGATCTTATCTCTCCCTTCCACTAGCTTCTCATTGCATTTGGAATAAAATTCAAATGCTGTACCTAGGCCTATGAGGTCCAGCTTGGTCTAGCCCCCTCCTCTCTCTTCAATTTCAATTCCCATGGTTTCTTTGATCCTTTATGTCCCAGCTGCACTGACTTGGTCTCTTTTTTGTTCCTCTGATATCTAAGCTTGTTCCTGCCTTAAAGTCTCTGCACTTACTCTTCCCTCAGCTCAGAACGGTTTTTGTTTTTGTTTTCTTCAAATTTAAGTTCGGGGACTCATGTGTAGAACACGCAGGTTACATAGGTATACATGTGTCATGGTGGTTTGCTGCACTAATCAACCCACCATGTAGGTTTTAAGCCCTGCATGCCTTAGGTATTTGTCATAACGTTCTCCCTCTTCTTGACCCCCAACTCCCAACAGGCCCCGGTATGTGATGTTCTCCTCCCTGTGTCCATGTGTTCCCATTGTTCAACTCTCACTTATGAGTGAGAATATGCAGTGTTTGGTCTTCTGTTCCTGTGTTGGTTTGTTGAGAATGATGGTTTTCAGCTTCATCCATGTCCCTGCAGAAGACAGGAACTCATCCTTTTTCATGGCTGCATATAACTCCATGGTATATACGTGCCACATTTTCTTTATCTAGTCTATCATTGATGGGCATTTGGGTTGGTTCCAAGTCTTTGCTATTATGAATAGTGCTGCAATAAATATATGTGTTCATGTGTCTTTATAGCAGAATGATTTATAATCCTTTGGGCATATACCTAGTAATAGGGTTGCTGGGTCTAACTGTATTTCTGGTTCCAGATCCTTGAGGAATCATCCATTAGTCTAACAGCAGATCTCTCTGCAGAAAACTTACAAGCCAGAAGAGAGTGGGGGCCAATATTCAACGTTCTTAAAGAAAATAATTTTTAACCCAGAATTTCATATGCAGGGGAGTTTGTAAAAATACCAATGCTTCAGCCTCACCCCAGCCCCTAGATTCTGATTTAATAGGTCTTCATAGGATTGGAGCATTTGTAAAGCTATGGTTCTGTTGGCTAAAAGCCAGAGAGTGGACTAGAGAGGTACTTAGGAGTCAGCAGTGGAAAGCCTTGAGGGTTGGGTGGGAGGGAGGAAAGGTGCCTGGGAGTCTTTCCAGGTTCAGGCTTAGATGGTTGAGGACCAAGGGGGGCTGTTCAGTGAGACTCAGCGCAAAGATGAAAGCAGCACAAAATAAGGAATTGTGAGAGGGCTCTCGTGTCTTCCTTGGCATCACATAAGAGATTCATCATCCATATTTGATGAGAATCATTGGTGTTTTACCTCACCTGTGGACAAGGAGCCCCACATGGGTGGTGCCTATATTCTGAGAAGCTTGCCTTGCCTTGGTTCTGAACCTGCCTGTCAGTCTCCTCTCAGTTATTTCCCTTCTGATTCCTACAGCTCTCTTCACCAATTTCCCAGCCAGTACCCAGGGTTTGTATGGTTGGGCTTTGCCGGCAGGTTCACGTTCACTTGTACCAATCCTTTCATGCATCTTCAGGCAGTTGATGCATCCCTTCTCTGCTTCAGTCTTTCCACTCCAAAGCTTCATCCTTTCTAGTCAGCCTACCATCCTTTGAATGGTTCCCATGCTCTTTCTCTGTACCTTCTCCAGTTCTGCAGATTTGAGAGCCCGAAGTAGCATCATGTATCCCAGGTGTGGATTCTGTGAGGTTCCAGGAGCAACCATGATTCATTGCATGGAGACCTTCTCCTTTCCCAGTGAAACCCACTGTCTTCACTGGGAGCTGATCAGATTGCTGGATACAAGAGCTTTTTTGCCCATTTTATTTAATATATACATATTACATATGTAAATATGTATGTATGTATATACACACGGTATAATAATTTGTTCCAGGTTAAAACCAAGTACCTGTTATACTCAAAATGCAAAATATGACTATTTCAGATTAAAGGGGCTTATTTTGAACGAAGTGGAAGGATGTCCTGTCTTCAAGACATAAGAGGCTTTCTTTGATTTCATTTTTCTTGGTGCACATCTATTCAAACACTGCTTAGCAAATGAAGTTCTGCAGAAGAGGAACTGGGACGGCATCGCTGACATCCTCAAAGAACAGAGAAACATTTTTAGCACAAGCACCATCACACACATTTTCCACTGCCTCAATTAGATGACATGCACTGTACGAAAATGACACCTGCCATCTATTCTTAAGTACATCACAAAATACAGTGATTTTATACATAAATCTTTAACAGAGGAGGAACAATGAGACGCAAGCTCAGCGTTCCTTTGTTTCCAATCACCCTGGGTGTGGCGGCCATAGGCACAAGGGCAGAACACACTTGTTCCGGCAGCCTTTGCTGCAAAGGAGACCAGGCGCCACAAACCCTTCCTGTACTCACCCAAGCCCTCTGCTTTTAAATGTTATTTTTTTCCTTATTTCAAAATCATCTAAAGACCAATTGGTTCCAGGCAGCTCTTTCTGTATATTAATTTTTAATTGGAGAAATAGCAATTAGATGCTGCATTGATTGCCAGTTCCCGTAATCTTTTTTAATTTGAGATAACAATCTATTCAAAAAAATGAGTTTGTCCCTAAAATATCTTTTCTTAATGGCAATAATAACTGAAGTTATACACAAAACCAGCAGAGCAGCCCACAGGGAAGGGGTCTAAATTATACATGGAATATTCTGCACCTGGTTTGTCAGTTACAACAAAAACTTCACCACGTGTGCTCTAGGAAAATGGTCAATTTCATATGTTGTTTTTATTAATTTCATTTTTGAAACGACCCAATAATCTCTGAAGAGAAGATTTTCATGGTATTAAGCCTGCTTTTCTATACCCAAGAAACCTAAGATGTGTAGATAATAAAATTCTTATTTAGCTCCTTTCTGTAGACACTGGCAAAAGGCAGATTATGAGGGAGAAAGGGGAATTAGAGAGGAACAGAATCCCCGCTTTAGAGGGACTCCCAGTGTGAGACTGAGTAGATAGGAATGCAACTTCAATACATAGGCCAGCACACCTCAAGTTTTCACCAGATCTTCCTAGGAGTGAGGAATATTAAGGCCTCCAGGGCACCCTCTGATAAATAATCACCTTCTTGTAGCCCAATTCTCAACAATTATTAGAAAACAGAAACGTCAAGGTAGAAGCCAAATATTACCTCTTCTATCACAGACACTAAGCAAGGGCCTCTGGCTTAGGGTGACAGTCCATCAGACCAGCCAACTGAACCCCTGAACTAGGAAGGTTTCTTACCCACCCCATCAAGACGTGACTGCCTACCCAGAAAGGAATTGCATATGGAGGCGTAAGGGACCTCAGTTCCACTCTAGAAAGGAGGAGGGCACTCCCGAGAGAAAGAACAAAGGAGTTGCCATGCTGAACACGCTTACCCTTTCCACATTTACAAAGATGAGATGCCCACTCCACCTCCCCAGGTGTGTGTGTGTGACAAAGCAGAGAAGAGAGGCTGCAAGTGTGTATAGGAAAAATTGCTCCCCATGGAAACCATGATCAGAGAAAATCAATGTTCCTCTAATAAGGACAGGAAATTGGGGTCTAGAAAAGATAAAGTAACTTGTTCCTACCCAGCATAATTTTTTGCTGTCTCATATTTTATCTTAAAATTGTATAAGATTTTTATATTCTTTTGCATAAGATTTCATGTAACATGGTTTTGGCTGTGAGATATTTTACATTAGAGAAGTCTCTGAAATTGAGCAGATCTGGGCTTCAATTCTGCCATTCTGGTTTGGACAATTCTCTGTGCTTCAGTGTCCTCGTCTGAAAAATGGGGACAATGACTGTCCATACATAGTAGAAGATTAGAAAATGATTAGAAAAGGTAAGTCAGAGAAAAGGCTCTGGCATGCAGTAAAAACTCAGTAATTATTACCCGAATTTATTTCCATTACTGTCTTCCAGGAAGATTTCCTTATTTATACTATGGGTCTCATGCCTCCTGGCTGCTCACTGAGAACCCTGTGGTTCACATTTTCCAGCAAAAGAAACTGTTTTACCACTCAACTGAACATTCCTCTGAAAACAATATCCCTCCCTGCCTTCCATGCCCTACACCCTGCTCCCTCAATCATTCTTAGTCCATGTCTGTTGAAAGCCTGTGGTGCAAAGTGTTGGGGGTGGAGATGGAGAGGAGGAAAGAGGTAAAAAAATGAAATACACGGAACTCTGCCTCTTAAGAACTTCTCATCTGGTAAGAGTGATAAAACTTGTTTATCCACAAGGTACTGTTTATTCACAAGTTGTACAAGTAGCACAAATAGAAATTTATGATAATCTGGAGTGAGAACAGGGTCTAAAATCCTCCCTTCTCTGTCCTGTGATCACTCAGGAGTAGGTCTCAATGCACTCACTGGAGACATATTAGAAGGAGGTGACCACCCATGACTGAAGCTTACAAAATTAGGAAGAATATTGGTAAGAACAGATACATTTGCCAGAATTCATATGATAAATAACTAGCCTCCATTCATCTTGAAAGCTATAATTTGGGGGATGGGGGTGTATTCGTTCATTCTCATCCTGTTATAAAGAAATACCTGAGCCTGGGTAATTTATAAGGAAAGGAGGTTTAATTGGCTCATGGCTCCATAGGCTGTAGATGAAGCATCTGCTTGACTTCTGGGGAGGCCTCAGGAAACAATCATGGGGTGGAAGGTGAAAGGGGAGCCAGTACTTGACATGGCTGGAGCAGGAGGAATACAGAGAGTGGGGAGGTGTCACACACTTTTAAACAACCAGATCTCCTGAGAACTCACTCATTATACAGTACCAAGGAGGCACGGTGCTAAACCATTCATGAGAACCCTGCCCCCATGATCCATTCGCCTTCCACCAGGCCCCTTCTACAACATCAGGGATTATAATTCGACATAAGATTTGTCAGGGATACAAATCCAAATCATATCTGGTGAAATTATACACAATTTATTGCTAAGGAAAAATAGTTGCCTCAGAAACATATGACCCACCAGGAGTGATAAAGTCTAAGATACCTATAATTTAAATATAAGATATGTATAATTTAAATGGATAAAAATAATGGATTATAATAGCTAATATACAAATACTGCACAGTTACTATTGTACTCAGGATTTGTCTTATATTATCTCATTTAAAAACTGAAACATTCTCATAAAGTTTGGGATGAAAGAGGTGTGTCTTGAGTTATCTGGGAAACAGAGTCTGAGGCAGAGCTTTGTGGGTGGGACGTTTAGTGAAGAGTGCTCACAAGAATCACACCTGCAAGGCGTGAGGAAGCAGGACTGGGCAAGGGGGAAGTTGAGCCACAATGCGGTCACAACAAAGGTCTCAGCTGATTCCCACCAGGAGCTATGAAGCTGGGATAGCTCTTCAGAGATGTCCCCAGTGGAGGACAGGGGTCAGGACTCTGTATCCCTACATTACCAGTCATTGGATACTGGCTGCTCCTGAAGGCGACAGGTGACTTGAATGAGGCAGCACTCTTTGACAGATATTGATATCTGTTAATATCAATCTTCTTCCTAATTTTATAATTTTACCTCTGCCAAAGGGTACTGCTGCCTCTTTCAAGTCACATGCCTTCTTAGGGAGCAGTCAGTATCCAATGACTGGTAATGTAGGGCTATAGACTCCTGAAAGAGACTAAGCTGTGAGCTGTCAGCAGCCAATGCTCCCAGTAGTTGGGGACATGGGTACCTCAATCCTCAAGTGAGGATCAGAGTGACACACCACAGTATCCACTACAGGGAAAGAAGAATAAAAAGGAGGTAAATATACTGAGCACCAAATACATTCCAGGCACTATGAAGGACAATTTTCTTATTGCATTTAGTCCTGCTGTATAGACATCAGTGACTTATTTAAACCTCCAGAGAGATTAGGACATCCCTTCTTTCCTCTAATTTAGTCATTCTCAACTGGGAGTAATGTTTTCCCCAGTAGACATTTAGCAATATCTGGAGACATTTTTGCTTGTCAAAATTGGGAGTGGGGTGCCACTGGCATAAGTAGAGGTCAGGGATGCTGCTAAAAAGCCAATAATGCATAGGACTGCTTCCATAGCATTTATCCAACCCAAAATGCCCACAGTGCTGAGGTTGAGTGCGTTACTCCATTTTTACTTTGCTATAAAGGAATACCTGGGACTGGGTAATTTATAAAGAAAAAAGGTTTATTTGGCTCACAGTTCTGCAGTCATACAAGCATGGCACCAACATCTGCTTGGCTTTGGATGAGGAAGCTTTTCCTTATGGAAGAAGATGAAGGGGACCAAGCATGTCACATGGCAAAAGAGCAACAGAGATGCCAGGCCCTTTTAAACAACCAGCTCTCATGTGAACTCATAGTGTGAGAACTCACCCAATATTGCAGGGAGGGCACCAAGCCATTCATGAGGGATCCACCCCCAATGACCCAAACACCACCCACCAAGCCCCACCTCCAACAGTGGGAATCACATTTCAACATGAGATTTGGAGGGGACAAGCAATCAAACTATATCATTGAGAAACTGCTCTCTAAACCCATAGAAAGAAAAACATACAGTTGGGCCACAGTAATTGGTGACTTTTCAATGGTGTGGCTCATTCTCTTGGCCTCTCCTTCTCCTGGTTCCCTTGGAGTCTCTAAGCTTCTTTACATTTCTGAGTGGAAGGGTTTGATCCATGTGCTTGGTACCACGAGATGGGCCTAGGGCTGCCTCCCCTTTGGTACTTTTCCAGCTTGGCAGGACCAGGTGGGTTTCAGGCGAAAGGGGCCTGGGGATCTAGGGAGATGAGTTAGGCCAGTCTTGCTCTAGTCTCTAGCAATGGAGGAGGGTGCTCCATTCCTCTGCTTTATCTTTGTACCTCTTCTTGCTTAGAGGGGTAAGACTCCAAAGGCACAAATAGGATGGGTGAGGGGGAAAGGGCTCTGTAGCTACATTTATTCTGGGTCTCCAACCACAGAAGAAACTCACTCTGTTTGCAGGTTACCAGGGTGGAAGTCCACTTACGGCTACAGTAGAAACATACCAACATACATTTTCCTGAAATGCTCCCACTGTTGATCATCTACAAACTCTTTAAGCTAATGAGGAAATCAGGATTGCAACCATCTCTACCTTTTCCATCAGAAAATTAACTAGGAATAGTCATCACTATCACCATGTTATAGGTTTAAAAAGGTTAGAAAGGTTAAGCCCTCTGACCGTGGTCACACGGCTAGTCAACAGCAAGGCTGAAATGTATAACCACATCTGTCTGGATACAAGACCCATGCTCATTTATTTGGAGTACATATGTATTCCTTGAAATTCACCGAACGTGATATCCATGTCTTACTATCTGTTCCTTGGTACCATAGACACAGCTAGCATGGACGAACTTTGGGCTGGACCCAGGATCATAAGATTTCTATTCTTTTCTTAATTTGAAGTGTAATAACTCTGAGCTTTCCAACTTCTAAGGGAAGGCAAGAAATGAAGGACAAGCTGGGTGATTTATATAAAGTGATAATGCGAGCTCATCTCCTTGCGGCCATCATTTGAGTCTGCAATAAAAGTGACTGGTCTGACACCCTCCACTTCCTGAACATCCAGAAGGCCTAACTGCTTGGACTCCCGGACATAAAGCTCTCTGTTAATGGACCTGTCAATTTCTTAAAGTGAGCAGTTTTTCATAACTCTCCATAAAACCAAAAAAGTAAAAAATAAAATTAAAAAAGAGCATAGCATTTAACATGAAAATATCAGTATCATTTATTGAGCATGAGCTAAAAGCAGCAGAAAAAGGAACTGACAGATGAGCAGTGGTTGGTGATAGAAAACAGAAAGATTCAGGAAGGGGGTTCTTTACCTATCAAACAGGATCCCTATTTTTAGCAAATTTAAAACAACAGACATTCATTATATACTTAAAAGTAAAAAGCTTTATGTTATAATAACAATCTAGCATCCTTGTTATGATAGATTTACTAACCCCAATTTAGACTCTCAGAGATCAGATTCATGTCCCATAAAACATATAGGGAATACATCACTGAGCAAATATATAGCAACAGATTACATAAATATCTATGCCCTATTAAGTTTTCAGTTATAAACTATGGTTTATTTTTGAGCTGTTTTAATTCATGAAATTATTTACAAGTTTACAGACACCAAGAAACAAACTGGATATACTGTGTTATGCAAATGTTATTCCAAATATGGAAGTCATAAGAATAGACTGCATCTAGTGATCAACATATAATTATAAAGAATATTTCAGAGCTTCATTAATGGCAGCTGTTCACAAGATAGTTGCAAGTTTTCAATGATTTTATTACTTCTCTATAAATACAGCTGAACTTTACAAAGTTCATCCTCCTTTTACACTGTCCTATTGTCATTTGTTCTCAAGTTTTAAGTTCATTCAAATGTAATTTAGAGGTTCTGTCTACATACTAAGTAAAATCTGAGCATATAGAAGCTAACAGCAATATGATGGACTTGTCTTTTTGGAGAGGTAACATAACACAATAAACAAGCACTGGAGTTTGAGTTAGTTGAGATGGTTAGGGTCTCAGACTGACACAAACAAGCTGGTTACCTTGAGCAACTCACGGAGTCCTACTGTGTCTGTCTCACATATGGAAATGGATGTCATCTCTGCCTTACCACTATCTTAGGATTGTTATGAGGACATGGGAGATGGTTATATGAAAATACTTTGTCCCCTGAATGAACAAAAAAAGAAGGATATCATGAGAAATACAATTATGTTTTTGAAGAACATTCCATTGACAGAGAAACAGCAATTGAGTACAAACATTCTCCAGCAAGAAGGTATTTTGGTCCTACATGCCTAAGGCTATCAGAGTTATGAAAACATTTGAATGCTATAAAGCACTATTGAAATGATATATAATAATAACAATAGCAAGAACAATAGAGCAAGGGATCATTACTGAATCATGAAGCAGAAAAAATGCAGAACATCCAGTTACATTTGAATTTCGGACAAACAATGGTTTCTTTTACTATAAGTATGCCTTGTATATTGCATGGAACATACTTAACGTTACAAATTATTCATTGTTTATCTGACATTCAAATCTAACTGGGCATTCTGGTTTGTTAGTTTGCTTTTGGGGGAGGAAGACAGCACTAAACCTGGCAATCCTAAAGGCAGAAAGGCTTTGAGAATTCTTTGTCCCCCTTCCCTGAGATCTTCCCCCAAGATCAACCATCTTGATCATTCAGAGAATTTATTTCTTGCCTTATCTCGTTTTGTTCATCTCGAATATTAAGGGTTTCAAGGATATCTCCTTCTTCTGACCATTCTGTTCATGCCTCCTTCAGCACATGTGCCACCATACATCATTAGAATATTATCCTATACATTCAATTATGAATTTGTCTCCCCAGCTTAACAATGAATCCATTGAGAGAGGGACTCATTCATTTTGAACACCCAATGCCTGGTACAAACTAGGTGTTCTGGAAATATTTTATGAATTAAGGATTAGAGAGTGTTTTTCTCATTCCATGCCCTCATCATGGCAAACCTTGCTCATGTCTCCTACTTAAATGATGAACCAGTGTACAAATTAATAATCCATGTCTCTCTGGTCTGACCTTTCCCATTGACGTCCAGATTCATCAGTCCAGTTGTAACAAACTATTGGCTGTCTCAACCTAGATTCCCACGGACACCTCAAATACAACATGTCCAAGACTCAATGCATCATCTTCCCCTTCTTTCTTGGTGCCATATCCTGTAACCCAGGCTAGAAACCCAGAGTCCTTCTAGACTACTTTCTCTCTCTCATCACTGAGGCCTTTCATTAAAAACCTTTGAGGAGGTTTAGAAAGGAAAGTTCTGATTCCGTTGGTTTGGCCTGGGGCCAGGGAATGGGTGCTTTTTAAAAGTGCTTCATTTGATTCAGTGGTATTTAGAAATCAATGTCCTATAAAATACAGCAAAAGACCTACCAACAGCCTTTCTGTACAGGCTTCCTAATTCCATGTGAAACATGAAAATATCCCCATCTAATTTGTACTTACAATTGAGAACCTTATTAGATTTCGACATGAAATACTATTTTCATTTATGTATGGGAATGTTTTAAAAGTGTTCTTTGCATGCTGATGTGATTTGGGATAATCACCCTCCCCAACCCCTCAGCACACGCACTTCAAGAAGATATTTCTCATTATATAATGAAAATTGTTGCCAAAAAATTCAGTATTAAAAAGGCATGCTATAAGTAGCATTTACTTGGTAAAATATTTGTTTTATTACAAGTTTTCCCACCTAGACTCCAAAAAACACTATTAAATGGAAACAAACAGGACGGGAAATAAAAAGATTTTAGATTATTTGGAGCTATTCTCTCTCTCACACACACACACACACACACACGCACACACAGTTTGTCAATTAGGGATTTATGGCCACCCCAACTTATCCATAATCTTGCTTGAAGTAAGCCCAGACTAGAACTTAATTATAAATACTCAACACACACTTTCATTTTTCCATCCTTTTATTATAGATAGCAAAATAATTTAGATTTACCCCCAAACCTGCATCCTCTCATACAGAAATGGCAACTCTGAAAAATCTTACAATCAGTGAAAAAAAAAAAAAAAAAGTTTTTTCTAAACTTTTTAAATAAATGGTTTGCCCAGGGGTAAGACCTTTATACTGTCTTAGCCAAGAGCAAATTTCCCTAGACAAATTGGCTGGCTGCTTCTCGAATTCATCTCAGCTGAAATTGAGGCACTCTTATTATTGATATTATCTGACCATGTTTTTTTATTTTTTAGCCACATATTCTGTTTCACTGGAAGAAAATTAGATTATATTAGGTTGTGTACAACACAGAGCTTCAAAACATTCACCCTGTCAAAATAATTTCTTAATTAGTTATACAACATACTTTTTTGAGACAGAGCTTGTCAGAAAACCATCCTGCAGTGGGGAGTTAAGTGAATTCATTCTCAGGATTTTAATAAGACTATATTTTGCCTTCTATATGTTGGGAGAAGAAAGTAATTGTCTGGCAATTCTTTGCTTCCTTGGAGACCTGCTTCAGATTTTTTTTTTAAGTTTCAGCTACTGTTTAGAAAGGAATTGCTTACATTTTAGTTAATAAAAAATGCATTAGTTCATTAGATGTTGGGTTGGTGACAAAACTAATATAATAAACTACTGAAAAGAAAATTAAACCCTCCCTCTCAAAACATATTTGTCCATGAGTTTGTGTAAAACAACTGATTAACTACAAGGGTCCAATTAAAGAACACACCATTCTTTATTGCAAAAGATTTTTAAACGTTTTACCACTTAGTCTCTAAGTACTTTAAAGAATTTGCTTCATCCACCAAAATTTATATCAAGTCCAATATATCGAAATGTTTTGGGTTTAGAAAACAGAGGATTTGAATTTTCAACCTCATTTAGTCATGGCATTTCTGAGTAACATTAAGAAAGCCACTGAACTTTTCCAGACCTCTTTTGATCTACCTGTAAAACAGTTACAGGGTTCTCATGAGGAAGAAATATTGTCGTAACTGTGACCAAGCTTTAAAATTTCAAACTCAGTAATATCAGCAACCATTTACTTACTAGGTGTCTACTCTATGTAAGGCACCAGATTAGATGCTGTATTTTCAAACCCCATAAATGTAGTATGAACCAGGAATTCTTATTCACAGATCTTAAATGAGGAACTCAAGACTCAAACAGGTTAAGGCAAATTGCCCTGTGTCAAATACTTAAGCAGCAAGAAAACAGATTTGAACCTGTGTCCATGGGACCTAGGCCTGCCACTGCCACTTTCTGCTCCCTTTTCGTACTTTTATTCCTCAAAATTAGGGCCTGTACTTTGATAGAAGCCAGAGGGAAGAGTTCACTACTAACCCCGTTGGCTAGCACACAGCAAGGGGTCATCGACATAGCTTGCACTTGAAAAATTAATGCCTTGGAGTGCCGCCAATCAGCAGCATGAAGAGCAAACTGGAACTGGGGAGCTGGGCTCAGCTACTCAATCTCGATTCAATGAGAAGTTGTAAAATGGGACCCTAGGTATTCAGGCTCAGGGTTTCCAGAGCCATAGATGACACTCTGAAAAACAGAGGCAGTTCTTCCACTCATTATGATTCAATACGGTGACCACATGGTAATTATGTGTTTTGTTTGTCAATGCAAATATTTGATGAGTACCTGTTTTGTGCCAGGAGCACTGATAGGCACCCTGAGGACCTGATCCCTGCCTTGATACATGGCAAAAAAAAAGCAAAAATAAAACATATGAGAAATGAAATGACAATACGTGATTAAATTGTTCAAGAGAATGGTCAAAAGCCATCAGTACACATATAGCCATTTGTGTGGTGCAGATAATAATGTGTTGTAAGAATCTGGGATCTGGGAGTGGGGAAGAGGAGGAGATCCTTCAAGCTAAGAGTGTCAGGAAATGCTTTAAGGAGATCAAATTAACCCTTTATGGCAGATCATTTTCATTTTCTCCCATCCTAAGAGCGTCTATTCTTCACTCCTTGTGATATCTTCTACAACACATATATTGGCTGGAGCTCCTCGTTCTATGTGTAAAAGAGCTACATGAGCACATTAGGGCTTGTGTATCATTAATGCCTATTTTGTTAAGAAATATAAATCCAGGTCACAAAGCATTAAGCACGGCTTTGGAGAACAGATGGGAGAATGGAGAGAAGATTTCTGGGATGGAAGAGAACAGCACGTACAAAAGCACAGAGAACAAAAATGGTAATGTGTCATTCAGCAGGAAGTAGAACTATTGGGAGGAAAGGTGGGAGGTGAGACTTGCATGCTAAGTTAGAAGCCCTTGGAGGCCAGGGTAAGGAGTTGTAATTTCATCATATGGGCAACTGGGTGTTACTGAGGTTAGGGGCTCAGGGTGACCAGAGATAACTTTGCTGATGAACCTAGGGAAAGAAAAGGTAGGAGCAGTGACTAATCATGCCAAACGCACTGATAGGCTGAGCAAGGTGAAGATGAAGAATCCACCACTGGTTTTAGTTACATGGCATTCAAAGTGGTGTGTTGGTGCAGTTTTGATGGTGTATACGGACAAAGACCTCATTGGGGTGGTTGAGGAGAGATAAAAGAAGAGGAATTTTAGAGGCTGAGTACTTACAACTCGTATGAGGAATTTTTCTATAAGGGGAACAATGAAACAGGAGAGGGGAAGTGAGGTTCAGAGAAGGTTTTCTTAAGATGAGAAGAAATAATAGCACATTTATAGGAGTTGTCCAACAGAAGAGATTCCTGGAGCAGAATTCTTGCATAAGTAGCAGGAATAGAATGTAGCACAAGTAGAGAGGGATGATTTCGCTTTGGATAAGAGCACTGACAGTTCAGCTCTGTTAACTGGTGGGAAGACAGAGTCTAGGAGTCACTAGAGCGTCTAAGTCAGGAATGCTAACTGTTTTTAAAGGGTAGGGGCAATGTTAAGCAACTTGGTTTCAGAATATTTTTGTTTAATACTTTTTCTTAGGTAGGAAGTGTACTGAAATTTTTTGCTTTATCACTTTCTGAGAATGATTTTGCTTGAGTCCAGATCAGACTGAGCCTCTCTCAAATAAGTGGAATTCCACAAGAGAAGTTCTGAGTGGCCCTTACTGTCCTGCTGAACAGCATTTAGCTTTATTTATTGATTTCTACTTTGATATCCAAAATAACATTATATAATCTGTTCTAACCTAATGATATCCTTTTTAAACAACTTAGAAATGGTCCAACTTAGGTCGTCAAAAGAACTTGTAGGCAGTGACCAGATGCCTAAACCACCCCTTAATCCATATTTATCAACTAGTGTCAAGTTGACTCATTTAGTAACAGCTGTCTGCCACTTCATAGTCATCACGGGACATCAGGTATTCATTCATTCCACAAATATTCACACAGTACCCACCCTGTGACAGCCCCTTTACTAGGCCTTGGGGGAACAGCACGGGCAAGATAAAGGTGCTGTCCTCAGAGCACAGTTAAGTGAGGAGTGACTACAGTTAAGCAACTGATTCCCAGTGCTAGGACTGAGGACCTTCAGAGAACAATGAGAGCACCTCAGAAGGTTTGGCATGCACAAACTGGGAAATAATAAGCATTAAAATGGTAAGTGCATAACCAATTTACACATGGCATACTTTAAGTTCCCCCTTGAAAAAGAATCCCAATGATTCCATGGACTTGGAGAAATACATTGCTACTCTTGTCCACTTTGGCTGATGACTTCACTGGTAATTTATTTATTCATTTAACAAGGATTTACCAAGCGCAGAGATATTTCATGTCCAAGTGGTACACTGGGAATACGAAGATGAAGACAGTGAAATTCTTTTACTCAAAAAGCTCATTTTTTTCCTACTCCACAGGTCCACCTTCATACAAGCGGGAGTTTGGAGCTTCTATGCCTACAGAGTTTCTATCTCCCATCACTAGCTACGGGAGAGTAAAAAAAAAAATGAACTGATGGAGACAACTATGTCCTCCCCTTGCCTTCTTGGTTTATCAAAATCCCCCTTGAAATGCAAATCAAAACCACAATGAGATACCATCTCACACCAGTCAGAATGGCTATTAAAAAGTTAACAAATAACATATGTTGGTGAGGTTGCAGAGAAAACGGAACATTCATAAACTGTTGGTGGGAGAGTAAATTAGTTTAGCCATTGTGGAAGACAGTGGGCAATTCCTTGAAGAACTAATAACAAATACCGTTCAACCTAGCAATCCTATTATTGGGTTTATACACAAAGGAATATAAATTATTCTGTTATAAAGACACATGCACGTGTATAATGTGTATATTCATTGCAGCACCATTCACAATAACAGAGACACAGATTCAACCTGAATTCCTGTCAATGATAGACTGGATAAAGAAAATGTGGTACATACATACCATGGGATACTATGCAGCCATAAAAAAGAATGAGATCATGTCGTTTGCAGGAACATGGATGGAGCTGGAGGCCGTTAACCTTAGCAAACTAATACAGGAATGGAAAACCAAATGCCACATGTTCTCATTTATAAGTGGAAGCTAAATGATGAGAACTCATGAACATAAAGAAGGGAACAATGGATGCTAAGGTCTATCATAGAGTAGAAGTTGGGAGGAGAGAGAGGATCAGGAAAAATAACTAATGGGTACTAGGCTTTAACACTTGGATGATGAAATAATCTGTACAACAAATACCCATGACACAAATGTACCTATGTAACAAACCTGCACATGTACCCCTGAACTTAACATAAAAGTTAAAGAAAATAAGACGTAAGGGAGATAAAATTAATGACAATAAACATCAAGTGAAAACTGAAGGTAAGAAAAACCAAAAACAAAATCATCCTCACCCTGTGTGGCTTAAATCAAGTGCCGACTCACTCACAAAGCCTCTCCCAATAAAGAGAATGTGACCTATATATTGTTTAAGCCAAGGCCCCTCATGTGGGAGTTTCTGTGGTCTTTAACACATGGACTCTGAAATTATACATGTTATACATGTTCTAAACATTCACATCCTGTTAAGTTCCAGATTGAGGTAAAGTACTGTTTCTGTTCTACTTTTACATCTGACAAAGACTTGATTCTAGAATTTTCATATATTCAGTGGTGAGTGAACATTTGACGAATAAATGAATTAAAACCACAATTTACACCAATGGCTTTCTCCTTTCTTTTATTTCTTCCTTATTTCTAATAAATGTAGGTATTTTCAAAATATTGTTCCTGCATACTACCTATGCATTTTTCTATCTGTAGAAGTAATAAATTCATTGAATACAAAAGATGATAAAATAGTGAAAGAAGAATTTAAAACACCTATAATCTCATCACCTAGAATATAAACACTGTTTAACATTTTGGCATATTTTCTTTCAGTCTACGTGTATTCAGGCTTGAAACTAAAGTTCTGTCATGTTCTATATAAAGCTTTGTATCCGATCTCAGAGATGATATTACAACAAGAATGTCAACACAAAAAAAACTTTAGGCTGAATTAATGTAAATTAGAAGACGAGGCTATCCTAGAAGATTCTTGGATTAAATCAGAGTATGCTGTTCCATCCATTAATCCCAAAATCTACTGGTATAATTGGTCTCTTGGGACCTCAGGTGTTTCCTCATCTGTAAAATGGAGGTAGGGGGACATCAATGACTGAGTTCTCATCTCTGATGTAATATGACAATACCATTACATGTGAAGAAATGGCATGCACTATTATTTGGTGTAGTCACACAGAAATCTCAAGGCTAGTAGTACAACAACCTCCTTTCCTAAATGAAAAAATTGGAACTCAAAGAGGAAAGTCCCTGGCAGACTTCAGCTCCAAAACAGTAATATCCAACTCCAAGTCTGTTCATTTTTCTCAGTGCTGGGATGTTTATCAGAACCAAACTAAGGGGGGGCCATGTCTAGCTACGGGTGATAGGACAAGATGGGAGAGAGGCTCATCAGTGCCAAATCAACTTTCAGGCCATCTGTGGTGATGTGTTCCTCAACACTAGGATGGATGTTGGTTTGAGAAAGTAAGTGAGGTACAGTCATTTTTTAAAGGAGCTTAGATTCTCATTGAGAAGACAGACTTATCACACTACCACATGCTGTCCATGGTGATTTACTAGGCAAGAGCCAATAAGCATTGCAGGACAGGGCTGAGGCAAGCTGTCATGGCCAGGTGGAAAAGGTAAAGCCAACAATTAGTGGAAAAGCCGAGAGAGAGCAGGTGGGATGCCAAAACCTGGGAGCATAGCAGGAGCTCACGGCTGGGATATGACCAGGTGTAGGGAACTAGAACAGCCAACAGAAGACATCCAAGTCCCAGCCCGACAAATGCCAGAGATCGGCTTCTTTGCCAATCTGAGCTCCAAAACCAGGGAGCGAACAGCCAAGGTGTACTCCCTAGGGTTGAAACATTGCTTTGGGCCAAAGTGCTGGCACTCCTTTTGAAGAGTCTGCTCTCCTGAGCCCCTGCACCTGCACTTATCTTCAAGAATGACCTCTAATTCGACATCACCCCCAATTCCAGGCCCTGCACTGTAATATGATGGCACTGTAGAATTAGGCTGATGTAGACAGGATGGTTTTAGGTTACAGACCCCACTTCTCAGCCTCATACCCAACTCTGGTGTATCCACCTCTTCAGGCCCACATGATAGATTTTAACAAGGTCTGTGGGGAAATGATAGGACAAAAATTCAAAATCTCATATTTTCTTTTATAAAAGAGTTCGTAGGTCAATCTCTAAGTCTCTAAGTACATTTTCAAATATATCACCAGAGGGGGTCGGGGAAACAGGTTTGCAGTCACTTCCCTTTTCTGGAAGTCAGTTTCTTTCTATATAAAATAAATGAACTAGATTTTTCCAATTTTCATTTATTATTATTTATTTTTCTCTTTGAGAGAGGGTCTCACTCTGTCACCTAGGCTGGAGTGCAATGGTGTAATCACAGCTCATTGCAGCATTGAGCTACTGGGCTCAAGGGATCCTCCCACCTCACCCTCCCAAGTGGCTGATACCACAGGCCTGTGTTGCTGCATCTGGCTTTTTTAAAATTTTGTTTTTAGTAGACACAAGGTCTTGCTATGTTGTACATGCTGGTCTCAAACTCTTGGCCTCAAGCAGTCTTTCCCCCTTAGCATCCTAGGATTATAGGTGTGAGCCAACATGCCTCAATTTTTTTTTTTTTTTTTTTGAGATGGAGTCTCACTCTTTCACCAAGGCTGGAGTGCAGTGGGGCAATCTCAGCTCACTACAAGCTCCGCCTCCCGGGTTCACACCATTCTCCTGCCTCAGCCTCCCCAGGAGCTGGGACTACAGGCACTCGCCACCACACCGACCTAATTTTTTCTACCTTTTAGTAGAGACGGGGTTTCACCGTGTTAGCCAGGATGGTCTCGATTTCCTGACCTCGTGATCCACTCGCCTCAGCCTCCCAAAGTGCTGGGATTACAGACGTGAGCCACCACGCTTGGCCTCAAATTTCATTTTTTTAAAGTAAAAGTTCATTTGACATGATTTTAGAAAAGGAAAGTTACAAAGATAGTGTAAACGGTTCCTGTGTAATGTTTACACTGTTCCCCCTAATGTTAACATATAACCATTACACATTTGTCAAAACTACCATCAGATGGTATCAACTAAAACAGACTTTATTCATATTTCACCCAATTTCATTTTGACCCCAATACCATTGTTTTAAAACATCAAGATATTTCATTTCTTTTGCTGTTTATTTTATTTTATTTTATTTTATTTTGAGACGAAGTGCTGTTTATTTTTTGATATAACTTTTAAGGGCCTATTTTGGGGTAGAGGATGTCTAGTGGTAATTCATACTTAAGGAAGATGTTCAGGAAAAATTTCTGAAATGGGAAAGAGATGTCAGTCGGAGCTTCTGGTTTCAAGACTGAGGGACAAAAGCCTTCACTTGTAGGGACTGTGGGTAAGAAATGAGGCCGGGCGTGGTGGCTCACGCCTGGAATTCCAGCACTTTGAGAGGCCGAGGCAGGCGGATCACGAGGTCAGGAGATGGAGACCATCCTGGCTAACACGGCGAAACCCCGTCTCTACTAAAAAATACAAAAAAAAAAAGCGCTAGCTGGGTATCGTGGTGCGTGCCTGTAGCTCCAGTTACTCGGGAGGCTGAGGCAGGAGAATTGCTTGAATATGGGAGGCGGAGGTTGCAGTGAGCCAAGATCGCGCCACGCACTCCAGCCTGAATGACAGACCAAGACTTCGTCAAAAAAAAAAATAAATAAATAAATAAATACATGGAATGGTTTTGTATTTTACTCAAATGATTCTAATCTATCCCCACCCCCGAAAATGTTTGAGTCTTAAAATATAACATGGGACTCCTGCTCCTCACATGCTGAAACACATTATGTACATACTTGGTAATTCAGTCTTTTCAACTTAGTTGTTTTTGCTTTGTATTTTCATTCTTAGCAAGGATCTCGTCTGGATTAAGATGGTAAAATGTATGCAAGGAGCCTTTCATTTAAATATGCTCACTGGAGCCTTGCAATAATCATCATGAGATAATCAACCTTATGTTTTTAATCAATTTTTTATTTTCCTTCTTTCTACTTTTCTCATTCATTTAATTTCTTGGGAAATTAAGTATTGGGAATTCTGAAAGTGATTCTCTTCAAGTGATGCTATTTCTAGAGCAACTTAGTTAATACATAAAGATTAACACAATAATTTATTGAAGAATTAGGAAGACTTCTGATAAACACAAAAGCAAAGAAAAAATGTGAGGCATTGTACTGACAATTTTATAAATGTTAGCTCTTTTGTTACTCCCAGGTTCCATTATTATTCCCATTTGACAGATGAGGAAACTGAGAATTAGTTTTCTAGTTCTCCTAACTCTGACAAGAATAACTTGCTCAAATCACACAGCCATGGCAAATGGAATCAGGAATCCACCTTCCTCAACCTCCACATTGTACGGGGCCCTGTTCTCCCAAAGTTTGCCTACTAGTTATAGAGCCAAGGTTAACGCATACAAGACAATTAGAAAGTCAATAGTGTTGCCATTAAAAAGAAGTAACTGTGACTGTACCCTGGGAACTATACACAAATCACATGAGTAACATTTTTATTATTGTTAACTGGTGACACCAAAGGCAAGAACTATCATATGCCAGAATAAACTGGCATATACAATTGGTCCATATACCAATTGTATAAAGAAAGATGAAGGAGATACAGGCAACAGGAAGGAAGGGAGAACCATTTTGCATTTTTCAGAATTTGAATAACAGACAACTTCTAATGTTTCAAGACTAACCTAAAGGCAGAAAATGCTTCTGGAAAAAAAAAAAAAAAAAAAAAACTTTCCCAAAGTTTTGTTTTCAAAGAGATTATAGTTTCTGAAGACAAATCCCACTATCCTTTTTCAATTCTTCCTTTATTTCCTTGATAATTTTTTAAAAATATATACATCTGGACACTTTACAAAGTCCTCAGAGGCTGAAAAACTAGCTATAGCAAGTACTACATTTGACACATTTTTCAGGCTATGTTAATTCATTTAAGGTTTTAATGTTTAAATAAACTGCTGCCCAAATCAATAATCTACAAAATCATTTACTCAGGGAGAGGTCTTCAATCATTTTGCCCCACTTAAGGCTGATTTGTATGACAAATGAACACATTTTATTATATTCCTCAGTCTGCTCCACATACTCCTAAAACAGTGGCGTGTGTATTTTCAAAGAAACTAAGGCACTTCTCTTAATATCATGTCACAGCAGTACTTAGTACAACCAAGACACTAAATATGGTTGGAGAATGTGACAGGAGCACATATCACAGAAGCATCCCTTGTTTCCTGTTCACCACAGGCAAAGCAGCAGGGTGACCAGGCAGGAAGACATTGAGCTTGCTGCACTGACACAGTGGAAACACCAGCCACTGACACAGTTGAAACTCCATTTTTGCTCATTGCTTAATGTGAGACTTCAGGCAAGTAGCTAAAGCTCTCTGTACCCATCTCTTTATCTACAAAAAAGATAATAATGGAACAGGTACTTCATAAGGTTGTTGTACAGGTGATATACAAATCTTAGCCATTATTATTTATCATAGACTTACAGAAAAAAGGGTAAATCAAGTGTATCCTTAAAAATTATATCTAGGCTCAGCAATATCTCAGCTGAACGCTATGCGAGTTGCCTCAGGATAAACTGCACAGCCCCCTCCTGAAACAGCTCTGCAGACCACCTTCTTGCTTTCTTGTAGAGCAGAAGGTCATTCCCATTGTAGGTCATGGCCATTTGCAAATTCAAAATTATACTCTGTAATGAAATCAAATCTTTCTGTTTATGAATAATTATTATAAAACCATCCATGATTCCATGACACATTTAGTGGGGAAGAGATAGTTCATTAAAAACATTTACAGGCAAAAAATCAAACCACCCCATTAAAAACTGGGCAAAAGATACGAACAGTTTCCAAAAGATGACATGCACATTGCCAGAAGCCTATGAAAAAATGCTCAACATCACTAATTATTAAAGAAATGCAAATAAAAACCATAACGAAACGCCATCTCACACCAGTCAGAATGGCTATAAAAAGTCAAAAAAATAACAGACACTGGCAAGGTTGTGGAGAAAAAGGGAACATTTGTACACTGCTAATGGGAGTGTAAATTAGTTTAGCCTTTGTGGAAGACAGTGTGGCGATTCCTCAAAGGACTTAAAACAGAAATACCATTCATTCCAGCATTCCCATTACTGGGTATATATCCAAAGGAATATAAATCATTCTATTGTAAAGACACACGCCTGTCTATGTTTACCACAGCACTATACACAAAGCACTATACACAATAGCAAAAACATGGAGTCAACTTAAATGCCCATCAATGTTAGACTGGATAAAGAAAATGTGGTACATATGTACTACGGAATATTATGCAGTCATAAAAAAGAATGAGATCATGTCCTTTGCAGCAACATAGATGGAGCCAGAGGCCATTATTCTAAGCAAACTAACACAGGAACAGAAAACTGAATACCACATATTCTCACATATAAGTTGGAGCTAAAAAACAAGAACATGTGGACTCCAGGAGGAAAACAATAGACACTGAAGCCCACTTGAGGGTGGAGGGAAGAAGGGAAAGGATCAGAAAAACTACTTATTGGGTACTATAATTATCTATGTGATGAAATTATTTGTGCACCATACTCCTGTGATGCAGTTTACCTATCTAACAAACCTGCACATGTACCCATGGACCTAAAATAAAAGTTTTTTTTTAAAGTAAACAAATAAACATAGAAAGATGTCTTAGGATGAGAGGAGTCCCCGCTTACATGGAGATTACTTACAGCCTCTCCAACAAGGTGGCTTTAGAGCAAAGGCCAGAAATAAGTAAGGGAAGAATCTTAGCATAGGCAAAAATAAGTTCAAAAACCTTAGGAGAGGGATGTGCCTGATAAGTCTGAGGAATGACGGGGAGTCTAGAATAGCTGAGACCTTGGGCAAGAGGGAGAGTGGGGGAAATGGGATCAGAGAGAAGTGAGGCCTGGTCTTACAGGAGCTTGTAGGCTATGCTGAAGGCTTTGTATTTTATACTGGGGATCCATTGGAGGGTTTGAGCAGGGAGTTGACTGATCTTTTAGAAGGTCATTAACTGCTGGTAGAGAAAAGATCACTAGGGCTTACTGGTAAAAAGCAACAGAGTGAATGTGGAGAAAGTGGCCACATCAAGTCATCTATGACTTATCTGTGACTACACAGTCATACCATAATGGTGACTTAGGTTGTGGTGGCAATGATGGAAGTGGAGACAATTGTTAGATTCGGAATATATTTCAAAGAGAGTCAAAAGGATATTGTGACAGACTAGATATGTGGGGGGGGGGGGTGGGGGGTAAAGAACTGTGAGATAAATAGAGGCAGTTTTTGTTCAAAACTTTAGTAATATTTAATGAGACAGGGGTGCTACAGGCAGAGTTTCTTAGCCATCCTTACTTTCATCACCAAGACTAGTAATGTGCTATCTTTGTGCCATTTTTTTCCTCAAAGGAATAATAGTATCAAATCATCACTTCACAAGAGCTTCTAGTTTGTATACAGAATATTGAAACCATATTGAGAGCTTGGCTGTATTCATCCACTAAAGGATCTTTGATTGAACATAGTATTTATGTCTGTTACATGTTGGGTACTGTCCTAGGTGCTGAAGAGGCAGTGATTAAATATGACTCCTCTGAACAGGTAATTCAAAACTGAATCTTAGCAAAATTTATAATTACTCCATGTCAGGGCCTTTAGTGTTGGTTGAGAGTAGTTAAAAACGCAAAAATTAAGCGTAGAATTGCAAATAATCCACCTATATAAGGTTCCCCAAGGACCCCTGTAATTTCACTGTTCTGTGACTTTCCACATTCTGCCACTGACTCCCTATCTGCATAGAAAATCCTGGTCAGTTTTAAACTCAACCAACTCAACTCAATCAACTCCTAGGAAACCTGTGCTGAATTTCCTTGCCCACAGCAGGGTTAAGTCACACTTTGTGACCTGTTCATTTCAGCACTTAGCACTCTCTATTGCAATTATTAGTTTGCATATCTGTATTCCCTGATAGACTGTAAACATCATTAGAAAAACATGTCTTAGTTTTTGTGTTTGGAGTGCCTAGAACAGGATCTTATATGTAATAACACTCAATAAATAGATATTTTTAAAATAAATGAACCAAACAATTGGGTTGCCCCCCCTTTAATTCCACGATTAATTCCTAGAAGCCAAATACTATAATTTATACCTCTGAAACACCTATGTCATCTACAGCAGAGCAACTATTTTATATTTACTACTTAAACTTCCAGCCAAGTAGCATCTCACATATTTTCATCTGTTCAGAATTAAAAATATGACTGTAGATGAGATCTGGCATGTTCAGGGTGGTATGGCCATAGACATAGGTCGTAGTAACAAAAACAGCATGGTACTGGTACAAAAACAGGTCTATAGACCAATGGAACAGAACAGAGGCCTCAGAAATAATACCACACATCTACAACCATCTGATCTTTGACAAACCTGACAAAAACAAGCAATGGGGAAAGGATTCCCTACTTCATAAATGGTGTTGGGAAAACTGGCTAGCCATATGCAGAAAGCTGAAACTGGATCCCTTCCTCACACCTTATACAAAAATTAACTCAAGATGGATTAAAGACTTAAATGTTAGACCTAAAACCATAAAAACCCTAGAAGAAAACCTAGGCAATACCATTCAGGACATAGGCATGGGCAAAGACTTCATGACTAAAACACCAAAAGAAATGGCCACAAAAGCCAGAATAGACAAATGGGATTTAATTAAAGAACTTCTGCACAGCAAGAGAAACTACATCAGAGTGAACAGGCAACCTACAGAATGGGGGAAAAATTTGCAATCTATCTGACAAAGGGCTAATATCCAGAATCTACAGAGAACTTAAATTTACAAGAAAAAAATAACCCCATCAAAAAGTGGGCAAAGGATATGAATGGACACTTCTCAAAAGAAGACATTTATGTAGCCAACAAACATGCAAAAATGCTCATCATCATTGGTCATTAGAGAAATGCAAATCAAAACCACAATGAGATACTATCTCACTCCAGTTACAATGGCAATCATTAAAAGGTCAGGAAACAACAGATGCTGGAGAGGATGTGGATAAATAGGAATGTGTTTACACTGTTCATGGGAGTGTAAATTAGTTCAACAATTGTGGAAGACAGTGTGGCAATTCCTTGAGGATCTAGAGCCACAAATACCATTTGACCCAGCAATCCCATTACTGGGTATATACCCAAAGGATTATAAATCATTCTACTATAAAAACACATGCACACATATGTTTACTGCAGCACTATTTACAATAGCAAAGACTTGGAGCCAACCCAAATGCCCATCAGTGATAGACTGGATTAAAAAAAAATGTGGCACATACACACCATGGACTACTATGCAGCCATAAAAAAGGATGAGTTCATGTCCTTTGCAGGGACATGGATGAAGCTGGAAGCCATCATTCTCAGCAAACTAACACAGGAACAGAAAACCACACACTGTATGTTCTCACTCATACATGGGAGGTGAACAATGAGAACACATGGACACAGAGAGGGGAACATCACACACCAGCCTGTTGGGGGTCGGGGGCTAGGGGAAGGACAGCATTAGTAGAAATACCTAATGTAGATGACAGGTTGATGGGAGCAGCAAACCACCATGGCACATGTATACCTATGCAACAAACCCACACATTCTGTACGTGTACCCCAGAACTTAAAGAGTAATTTAAAAAACTGTAAACAATAAAAATTGTACAAACTTAAAAACCAAAAAATAAATAAATAAAAATATGACCTCAAGAGGCAGATTTCTGAGTATTCACTATTCCTTGAATGGGACTCAAGTACTGGTATTTTCTAAGTTACAGAATCTGAGAAGAAACTTATTTTTCTCTAATCATAAAAATCTTTTTTGCAGCAATGAAAAAAAAGTGGAGTCAACCCGTGAAATTCAGGCATCACATAAACCTAGTTATGTCTGGAGAAGAGTAGTTCTGTGTTATTAAATAAGAATAGAAGAGAATTTTTTGAAAGAAAATTAAAAACTAGGCTCCAGATATTGTGCTTTATTTTTTTAGTTGGGATATTTGTGTGAAATTAACATTAAACATCTTTTTAAATGTGATACTGAACATTAAACACATACACACACACACACACACACACACTTGGGATTCCTGAAAAGGTGCCAATTTTAGGATATGTGTCTCACTTCCATTATAATCTTTGAAGTGACAAATATAATATGAAAATGAGGAAAATTCTGTATAAAATTACAAATTGAGAAAAGAGGACATCAAAAACTCTGAAGACTTTTTGGTTGATAGCACTTGGGTGGGTGACATGTAAGGAAGGCTGTTTTTCGGGGTAAATTTTAAGTAAATTTCATTGCAGTATAACCATACCCATTTGTTTGTTTGTTTATAAATTCTTTCTCTCTAAAACATCAGATGTGAGTAGTTTTGACAGAGCTATCTCCTGATATACTTAAAATACTTACTACCTTGGTCTTTATTTAAAATGTTTGGAGACCACTGATCTAGTCCTAAACTTCCCCATCTGGGAAGAAACAGCTCACCTAGGAAATAAGATGAAGACATCCACTAGGGCAGGCTGAAGGACAGGTAGGAATGTGACTCCCACCACTGCCCTTGCAGCATAAAAACTCCCAATGGCCATCCCAAGGAGGTAAACCACAGCTGTGTGATCCTGATCCATCTTTCATGCTGTGCGCCTCACTAGGCAAAGAGATCGAGTAGTAGCTAGGTCATATATGTTTGCCATAAATAATCATTAATTTTTCAGCCCAGAGGCACAATCTCCTGATACAGACTCTGAATTTGGCATCCTCCCTACACCCCCAGGCTACTGCAAATTCACACTGGTAAAGGGAAAAAAAAAGAAAAATAAACTTCTTTTGGCTAGAATATTTGAAATAGAACATGCACAGAATCTGAAAAGACCCATGTTGGACTCCAATGCTAGAAAAGCATAAAACTCCTTTGGAAAAGGCAAGCCCAGGAAGAAAAATCAGCAGAAACAGGCATTTCTGCAGCTTACAAAACAAGAAACACTGAGAAATCAGAGCCAATACCTTCCTATGAAAATTACTGCAAGAAAAAAATCTAGCAACTTTCTATGTTCTCAATGTATTTCAACAGGAAATTGTGTTTATAAAACTAGAACAGGTAGTCATAAAGAGAGAAGGAAAAACTGCATGAAAGTGAAAATATTGCTAAGTTAGAAACTGCAATCAAAGCAGTAAACGGTGTTATCACAGAAGGAAACTCCAGCATCCCAAAAGACAAAGACTTTGCTGACTTGCAGAAGGTTTAAGATGTTAGGAACCTTAAGGTATACGGAAACAGTGATGGGAGCCAACACATTCCATTTGACACTTGATACTCCATTATTTTTTATACCTTGCCTTATGAAGTACTTGCCAAACAGCACTCCAGAAGACCCAGAGTTATCTGAGTTCTTACGATGTTTAGTATCAATACCTCGAATTATATTAACGCATATAAAATATGTAATAAGTGCCACATTTTAATGAATCCAATATATCATAGGTGGGAAGGTATATTAGTCCATTCTCACACTGCTATGAAGAACTACCTGAGACTTTATAAGAAGAGGTTTAATTGAGAACACATGGACACAGAGAGGGGCACAACACACACCAGGGCCTGTTGGGGGTTGGGGGTGAGGAGAGGGAACTTAGAGGACAGGTCAATAGATGCAGCAAACCACCATGGCACACGTGTACCTATGAAACAAACCTGTACGTTCTGCACATGTATCCCATTTATTTAGAAGAAATAAAAAGAAAAGAGTTTTATAAAGAAAAGAGATTTGATTGACTCACAGTTCTGCAGGCTTCACAGGAATCATGACTGGAAGGCCTCAGGAAACTTAAAATCATGGCGGAAGGAGAAGGAAGCATATCTCACCACGGTGGAGCGGGAGAGAGTGAGCAAGTGGGGAATTGCCACACACTTTCAAGCAACAAGTTCTCGTGAGAACTCACTAACTATCGGGAGAACAGCAAGGGGGAAGTCTGCCTCCAGGTCTCAATCATTGCCCTCCAGGCCCCTCCCCCGACACGTGGGAATTGCAACTCAAGATGAGCTATGGGCGGGGACACAGAGCTAAGCCATGTAAGAAGGGAAGTGCATTATTAAGGGGACTCTGATTCTGGCCCAACTATATCCTAGTCGGGTGCTTCCTAAAGTAGGGTCTCCAGACCAGTAAGAGCAGCACCTGTGAAGGTGTTAGAAATGCAAATTACAGGGCCTTACCTCAGACCTTCTAAATCAGAAACTCCGAAGGGGGAACCCACATTTTGGTTGAAGAAGCTCTCCAGGTGATTCTGATGTACACTAAAGTTTGACTACCACTGGCATCATCATCACACACACGTGCACACATAATAGATTAATAAAAGGCAGTGGTTCTCAATCTTGGCTGCACATTAACATGGCCTGGAGAACATTAAATATCTTTAATGCATTCTGGACCCCAGAATAATTACATCTGAATTGCTGCAAGTGAAGTTCAGGTGATTCCAATGTGTAACCAAGTTTAAGAACTACTGTTTCATAAGACAAAAGGAAATCCAGAGTCTAAGTAATGGCACCATGGTAAGAAATGGAAAAACTGAAGAAGGTATTAATAGAAATGAGAAATCCAAACAATAAACTTTTGTAAATTAGGATTTGGACTGCTGAAGAAATACAAAGAGATAGTTATACACTTACCTTCCCCAGGGGGCAAATGGAGAGGAAACTGGGCTAAGTCAGGCTTTAAATGTCTGAACCGCACATTGTGGTGCACAGCAGAACACACCTGAAAACGATGAAGAAAAGAAGAAATGAACAACACATCCAGGGAAGGTAATACATCTGTGGTTTCCAAATTTGCCTGCACATTGGAATCAGCTGAGGAGACTTAAATACTCCCAATGCCGGTGCTCATCTGATTTAATTAGACTGGGTATGACCCTGGCTGATGAAGGTTTACCCAGGTGAATCTAATGTGTAAACAAGCTTGGGAACCTCTACAATATATGTAGAATAATCATTTCAGAAGAATTCCAAGCAAACAGGAGAGGAGCAAAACTAAAAAAAAATAGACGAAAATGTTCCTGAGATGAAGAAAAATTTGTGCCTCAATGTAAAAAGGAACTCACTGGTGTTTAGATAGACCCAGTTAAAACAGATAAACTTTCAGACCCAGCCCAGTACATTGCTGAATTTCAAGGACAAAGAAAATATCACAGAAGAATACAGGCAGGAAAAGAAAATCAGGTTAATACACAAACACGGAAAGATAAAGGAGCAATGTCTAGGCAGTGCTGACCATAAATAGCAATAAACAGTAACCTGAGCACAATCACCAAATTCTCACTCATGTGCAAAGACAAGCAACGATACTAACTTCATGTGCTATCAGAATCAGAAGAGAGTTAACAAGGGAAAAATTGAAAATGAGAAGTTAAGAGTGGAGATGCTTTGTACTTTTGTTACTGACATATTACACTTAGCATACTGTTGTCAAGGTTCATACACACTGTAGCATGAAACAGAATTTCCTTCCTATTTAAGGCTAAATAAAATTTCAGTGGCGTGTTTTATATATATACCACTTACATGAGGTACCTAGAGTAGTCAAATTCGTAGAAGCAAAAAGTAGAATGGTGGCTGCCAGGGGCTGGGGATGGGGCAGGGGAAATGGGGAGCTAGAGTTTAATGGGTACAGAGGTTCCAATTTTACAAGACGAACAGGATATGGAGGGTGGTACTGGTTGCACAACAATGTGAATGTACTTAATGCCTCTGAACTGCACATTTTAAAATGGTTACGATGGTGAAGTTTATGTTATGTGTATTTTACCAGAATTAAAAAAATAATTTATTTAAAAAATAGGTGAACTTTGGTGCAAAAGATTCGGTGGTGAGTGATGCGACCACTAAACCAGTTTGTTCTCAAATGTGGCTGCATGCTGGAATCTCTGGAAGCTTGTAAGAGTACCATGCCCCTGTTACTACTCCCAGATATACTGATTTAATTGGTTAGAGTAGGCCCCCAAAAGTATTTTTAAGTGGTTCCCCAGGTGATTCTAATGTGTAGCTATGGTTGAGAATTGCTGTACTAAAACACAGTTAATTAAATAATGATTACTAATAACAGTTACTGAAAAAATATGTCAAATGAAGAAAATTTAATAACAATCTGGCTGTAAACCTGTATTATATTTACTCTGTGCTTGCATGAAAAATAAGTCAGTGTATTATTGCACAGCCTGAACAGCTCTGCCTAGGGAGATTCTCAGAGCCCCACAGCAACAACCCTGGTGTGTGCATGCACACATCCTTCAGAAGTTAGGGTTGACCCCCAGGTGAGGTTCAGAGTCCCTCTGAATCAGAGATGCAGGCAAGCAGGGAAGTGCTGGGACTCAGGAGAGAGACTGGGACTCTCCTGATGCCGTCTGTGCTTTCATTTGAATTAGCCTCAATGTGTGATGGGAATAGTGCCCTTATATGTGCCAACCATGGATAACGTCTCGACTCCCCTACAACATGCCTGAGAGGGGTATGGACAAAAGTCAATAAATAACAGATATTTCATCAGAGGGGCTCATTGATTTTTAAATAGAACAAATTAAGATATATAAGAGAGAACAAGAAGAGTGATAATATATACATGCAATTCCTTTTCTTTCTGTTTTCAATTTTGAAAATAGGGGAAAAATATCTGTGGTGGTCAATTTACCTAGCACACGTAATGAGGCAAAAGTGTAAACCAGGGTTTCTCAATCTTGGCACTACTGAAACATTGAACCAGACAATTCTTTATTGTAGGGAGCTATCCTGAGTATTGCGGGATGTTTAGCAGCATCCCTGGCCTCTACTCACGCGATGCAGCAGCACTTCCTCTCCTCAGCTGTGGCAGCCAAAAATGTCTCCAGACATTGCCAAATGTCCCCTGGGGGGTGGAGGGCAAAATGGCCCCTACCGGAGAACCACTGTGATAAACTAAATTTAAGTGTTTTTAAAGAAAATTCAGAGATTATTTTTCATCCTCTTGAGTTTCTATAAAATATGATGTATTTTTACATTTTATTCTTGACATTGTTAATTAGATACAGAAGTTAATTCAAATACATTCTGGAACAATGTAAAGGTAAGTACTAATAGAGAAAAAACAGACTTTATATCATCACAACCACTTAAATTAAAAAAAAAGAAAAAAACCCAAAGTCCGTCTGTCAAATGACAAAGCATAAAAAGCAAAAAGTTAAAACAAGGTGACAGAAGACAAGCATAGCTAGAGAAAATAAATGTAGATGGAATAAATTTCTGTTAGAAGATGAATAACTGCAAATTAGGATAAAATCACAAATTCAGCTGTTCAAAAAAGATAGAATTAAAGGGCAATAGAAAACATACTTGGCAAAAGCAGACCAATAGGAAACAGGAGCAGTGCTATTCTCAGAGTTGAAGTTAAATCTTACAGCTTTGCAGAGCCAAAAGTTTACTCTTTACTCTATAGTTCTATAATTAACAACGTTAAAATAGGCTCGAACTAAGAAGACAGTAGAATAACAAGCTATTGTTATTTTCTTCTTTATACATTGATGTAATTTCTAACTTAAATTCCTTGAAGGCCGCAGCTGTATTTTATTTATCATGTATTCACAATGCCACTGTGCCTGCCAAGGAAATCACCCTCATTTATAAATGCTGGATAAGTGAATGTGTTTACATGATCTATGGACCCTGGTGGAGTTAAATGATTCATTGCCAGGGGCTCCATTTCCTCCTCTATAAAATGAGGAGTCTTTGCTTTCCCATCTCGATGCTGACATTTTTATTCCATACTCCCTTTTTTAAACACAAGTTGCCAACATTATGCCTCAAAATTAGTGTTAAGCTTATGGGACATGCAGACAGTAAGGATCTCCCACATTAAGCAGTTTATATTGAGAAACTGGTTATTAATTCAAAATGCTATAAGACCCATATTCAACAGAACTATAAGGTAGCGTTGCTATGAGAACAGTCATGTCAGATCGGATTAGATTTTGACAGTTCTTTTCACCCTTATATCTTTCACAGGGAATATTGCCTTGAAATGGTAGGAAAAGCTACAAGTTCTTTGAGATCAGTGACACTGTGTTTTCCATTTTGATATCCCCTTGCCTGACTCATAGTAGGTGCTCAGTAAATGGGCGTTGATGGTGAATTAAAGACCCATCTTGTTAGTTCTTGGATGGGGCCCTCAAAATGTCATTCCTTTCCTCTACATTTCTCAACAGCTTTGAAGAGGATGTTTAAAAAACATAACCTGCCGGGTGTGGTGGTTCACATCTGTAATCCCAGCACTTTGGGAGGCCGAGGCAGGCGGATCACAAGGTCAGGAGTTCAAGACCAGTCTGACCAACATGGTGAAGCCCCGTCTCTCCTAAAACTACAAAAATTAGCCGGGCATGGTGGCACGCACTGGTAATCCCAGCTATTCAGGAGGTTGAGGCAAGAGAATCACTTGAACCCGGGAGGCGAAGGTTGCAGTGAGCTGAGATCACGCCGCTGTACTCCAGCCTGGGTGACAGAGCGAGACACCATCTCAGAAACAAACAAACAGAAAAATGACATAACCTAGACATGGGAAAATGAGACTGTGAACATATGCAATAGTTATAATGGTGCCACCCAACTTGTCACCACTCAGCTAGGATTACTGCACAGAGGATACTACAGGAAATAAAATCAAGACTCACTCCCAGCAACAGACTGAGGTGTACACCCATCTCTCCCCGCATCTTTACTGTTCCCGCCTCTCCAAACTAAGTAAAACAAAATAAAAACTTTCAGTCTAACAAGGTCTTATTTAATGTTCCAGACTGCCTCAAAGCCATATTGATCAAGTTTCAATTTGAAGTTGGAGCCTGCAGCAATAAGTGAGATCAATATGAGGTCTTTATTTAAATATCTCATCTGCAAAAAAACAAAAAAACAAAAAAAGATTCTAACACTATAAAAACACAGCCTGACAAGAAAGCCAGATTTTTTCAAAAAAAATAAACTACTATAAAAAGATACAACCAAATATTTATGCTTGTGATAGACTTAAACATTTTTTTTTAAAAAGGAGAAAATATATATTTTAGGTAGAAAAAACGAAAATCACTAAGACTTGCCTAAAGCCCTTACTAATTTAGTTGCAAGGTTTACTTCTGTGTTTCTATGTGTTTTGTTTTTTTCTTCATGGAACTGTAAAACTACTTTTTGTGGATGCTGAATATAACTATTTACATTTACTCAGTTGGCGAATACCCATTTTGTGCCTAGCATTGCGCAGACTGCTAAGAAGGATCTGAAAGAAATGTATGACATTGCCCAAGGGTGTACAATCCAGTGTACAAAGCAGATAATCAAAAAAGACAAATGTTGCATTAAATAAGTCTAAATAAGTGATCCTAATAAGGACTTTAGGAAGTCAATGAAGGGAAGGAATAGTTTAAACTTAAATGATGTGATATGAAGACAGATGTCTGCCACTTACTGCTTCCTTAAACAAGTTTCCGACCTCTTTGTTTGTCTGTTTCTTCATTTGTAAAACAAGAAATGTGAAAGTCTACATCGCAGGGCTGTTGGGAAGAGATACAGATGTCAAGAACATTGACCATTGGCTATTAGAGTTAAAGAAAGGGGATCTCTGTGCATTTAAACAAGCCAAAAAACGTGGTAGAGGAGATATGGCCTGAATGTAGGCAAAATTGGCTAGGTGGAGAAGGGGTGAGCTTGGACAAGTTATTTATGTTTTCTGGGTCTCAGTTTCCTTAAGAAGATAATACATGTTATGCTTTCAGCACACAGCCTGGTTATTCATTGCTGTGAAACAAATGACCTCAGAATTTAGTGGCTTAAAACAACATTTATTTGCTCTCTAGCAGCAATTTGGGCAGGGCTTAGTAGAGACAGCTGTCTCCGTTCCACTTGCATCAGCTGGGGCAGCTTAAAGTCTAGGGGGTGGAATCACGAGAAGGCTCCCTCACTCCCGTGTCTGGTGGCTGATGCTGGCTGGACCCTAGCTGGAGCTGTCAGCTGGACCACCTCCATGTGGCCTCTCTACATGGCTCTATACTTCCTCACAACTGATGACTGGATTCCAAAGGGAAATATTCAGAGGAGCTGCATCCTATTTTATGACCTAGCCTTAGAAGTCACATAATATCACTTCCCCATATTCCATTGGTTGGAGTCTATGCAGATTCACCAGGAGAGGAAATTGACTTCAGCTCTGAAAGGGGAGTGTCAACGATGTAAAAGAACATGTAGCACTGGAAATAATACTGTAGACATTTTTGGAAAATATAATCTCACACAGCATGCTTTCTAAAACCTTTATAGTTAGTAGTAGTAGTAATATTGGAAAGGAGAAGCTTGATGCAAGATAGCACAAGTTAGCAAGGGATTCCACAAATGTGCATTTATTATGGGCATAAATGTAAATAAGACACAGATCCTACCCTCAAGGAACTTATGATCATACAAACAATTATAACTCCATATGTTAAATTCTAGAATGTAGAACGTAAAAAGTTTTAGAGCAAATAAAATAAAATAAAATTACTCAGAGATGGGGAAGCTTCAGTGATGCAGTGTCCACCATAGGATTCAGGTTTTGTGGGGTCTAAAGTTTATACAATTTGAGGCTCCTCTTTAAGAAAAAAAAATATGAAATTACAAATGCAAAATCAGGCACCAAACCTTCTAAGGTGCCTGTGGAAGTAGGGATCCTTGACACATAAGCTATAGCATCACAGAAAATTGGCTCTGACAAGGCTTAAACCAGAGAGGGTAGGAAGTGAGGCTAAGAGGAAACTGACAGATTCAGAGAAAAGGGAAAGGTCAAGGGACAGAGGGTCTTAATAAGGCTAAGGAGCTCAAAATAGGGAAAAGACAGTAAGACAGTGAAAGGATGGGCTGCATCTTTGCAGAGGAAGGCAGTGGTGGGAAACAATAACTTATTTATAGTTGGGTTGGGTTTGGAGAGCCTACAGGATGGGAAAGGAATTAGGGTTTTATGTCCTAAGCAACTAAAATTCATTGAAAGATTATGAAAATGAGAGTGAAATGATTTATGAAGTTTAATAGGCAGGAATAACTGAATAGGGGAAATGCTAGCCATCAACAAATTTTTGATACTTTCAACCTATTTGTCAATGTCCCAGATCACATAATTGGTGTACAGCCGTATTGTTTCTGCTAAACATATCACTGGACCATTTACAAGAGCTATAAATGGAAAATCAGAGTATTTTAAAACATGGACATTTGTTATATATATGTTTGGCATATGTGTTCTTTGGGACATTATGATGTAATTATTAAAATCATATTTATGAAAAGTCTTTACAAACAGAAAATACTTAAAATTTCAAGAAAAAGGATATAAAACTATGTGCTATATATTTTCCTAATTATACTTATGAATATATATGTACTTATGTACTTCAGTACAGAGAAAACTGCTGTAAGAATATACCCCAAAGTATAACAATAATGTCCTTTATTGATTGGCATGTGGTCAATTTCTTTTTACTTTTTTTTATGTGTTTTCAATAATGTGTGTGTATTGATTTAATAATTGGGTAAAAAAAATTCATTTAAAACCTCATGCTCATTTTTCAAGGTCCATCCCCAAATACCACCTCCTTAGGAAGACTTCTGTGATGCCTGATCCTTCTCCTCCCTCCCAGATACCCATTAAGGTGCATATTCCTTCCTCCAAAATCCATTAGAACTGCTTATGTTTCTCTTGCCTCATAACCATACTCAGTATTCTGTGCTATCTTCTCTAGTACCCCACAAACAACATAAACCCCATGACAGGGAACTACTGCTGCAACCCCATTTCAATGCCTTCAACGTAGTTGGTGTTAAATCCTTATGGAGTTGAAATGGGTTCAGAGTATGTTGGTAATTGCGAGAAACAGCGTGCAAGTTATTCAAGCGGTAAGACTAAGCAAAGTAACAGTTCCATAAAAAGGAAAGTACAGACAATTTCCAAGTGACCAGTGAGCATTCCATGTAAATCATGGAATAATTTACGTGATACCAATAATAATACCTTGGTATCTAGCATCTCGTTTGACCCTTCCCGGAGCTCTGTGAGGATATTTTTATCCACTGTAGATGGGGTTATTTGTGAAGTGATAGAAATCCCTACCCTATGGAATCGTTGTAAGATTAAATGAGACTGTATATGTGCTTGCGTGCCTGGCACTGAATAGGTGAATAAACAGTAACTGTTTTATTATTTTCTGTGATTTGTCACAGAGCTTAGCAAAATGCTAAGACAGGAACTGTTTAGCCCTCTCTCTTACTTTTCTACTATGCCACAATAGCAGGCCTAGAAATCTACCGTCTTTCTTCTCTCCCAAGGATTCCTGGTGCTAATCTGCCCCTGCAGCTGACAAGGGTGAACAGCCTCTTGAAATCGTAGGCTTTTTAATCCAAGTCACAACTTTTTAATTCAGTCACAACTTCAGTGACCCTGATCACCATTATGGTTCCAGAAAAGACAATTAAACATTTTGAAATCTTAAGAATGTTATATATTTAGTGTCATCAGGCCACAAACTTTCCAATAACAGATGCAATTCTTTCTAAAATGAATGCATCTCTCATGGCCATTATCCCGATGATAATAGTATTCACTTACTGAATGGTGATTATGTATTCTACCAGGTAACCTGCATAGGTTAGCTCCATTTAATTATTATAGAAACCCTATGAGGTATGCATTATCATCTCTATTCTTCACATGCATTTATTCAGGCTCAGGCAGGTCAAGGAAATTGTCCAAACTTTCCAAGCTAGTAGATGGCAAGCTAGGTCTTTCTGGCTGCAAATATCATGCTTGTTTCACTTTTCCATATAGGAGGTAATCAATACATGCATTATGATAATGAAAGAAATATAGGAATATGTTACTATAGTAATGACCTGTATAAATACAGCGTTGTGACCTTCATGTCATCACTGATTTTCCCATCTTCAGGTAGGGAGGTAGCTGGGTAGATGAGAGAACAGGAGAAAAGGGTAAAATATGTTCTTGTTCCATCAAAACTGTTCTATTTATTCATTTCCTACCAAAGAGTCAAAAATAAACATCAAAAAAACAGCAACCCCATAATCAATCCAAGTCTAGTTTTAACCCAGTTCCTCCCCAGGCCCTCTATGGGGAGGATGCACATCACCAGCTTTTCTTTTGCAGACCTTGACCTTCCATCCTCCCTTTCCTGGCTGTTCTGCCTGTGCCTTCCTGGCACATCAGCAGTCACTGCAGGCACATCAACAAAAGGTGAGTAAACACACTTAGAATGAACAAGAAGCCAAGGGGACAGGGTCAGGAGCTGCGTGTCGGTACCATCAGCCTCCCCTCGCTACTGCTGCCATCAGCCTCGAGGCAATAGGAACAAAAATGGGAATTGCTGAAGGGGAGAAGCCTGTGGCATTCAGTAGCTCAGTTTGGCTGGTCGACGTGGCAGTCTGCCCTCTTTTAAGAGGTAGTGGGCAGAATCATCGCGCTGCTCCCCAAAGCTGAAAGTTTGGGTTTTCTCCTTTTGTGCAAGCTGCAATGCTGTTTCTACCACCTGCCAAGGGCCAGCTGCCAGCTCCTTTGGGAGGCATTGTTTCATTGCAGAGCAGGGGTGGAGGGAAGTCGGTGCAACTCTCGCTCTTTTCTTTCAGGAAAGCATTTTGTTCCTTCAGCTGTCATGAAGCCTTTGTACAGACAGGTCTTTATTCCCAGGGCAGAAGAACTGGAGACAAGCATTAGACATTTGCCAATTTTTGATCACTTTCCTCACCCATTATACTTTGTTCTCTTGAAATTTGTTTAGACCATGCCTTTTTTCCTGAAAAGCTTTGAGACCTTTCTCAAAATAAGGTTTATCTACAATTAGTATATAAAATAGTACATAAAATAGTATATAAAAGTAGGAAGCCCGAGTCAAGCAAAGTAGAAGCAGTACATATTTTAATTTTGTATTGGTATACATTTAAGGGGTAGAAGTACAATTTTGTTACGTGAATATAATGCGTAGTGGTGAAATCTGGACTTTTGGGGTATCCGTCATCTGAATGTTGTACTTTGTACTTGTTATTTTAAATGTAAAGATAAGCATTGCTGCTGTGATGAAGCTTTAAAGAGAAAAATTTTGTCTTACATTCTTGCCAGCTGGAGCGGGAAAGAAAATATGACATTAGGTAACTGTCAAACTAGGCATCAAAGGGGAGTCTGGTGTTAAATGGCCAGTTTGGGCATTTGGCTACACCTGCTTTAAAATGTTCAGGTTACAGCCATTCAGGACTTGCTGTACAGAGCAGAACTCTATAATTCTGGTGAGCCATTTGTATAAGCATTAGAGAGAATAGACTCAATTATTTTTTATGGAGAATCTTTGGCCCAGCCAAAGAAAAGGTGGACAATCTTCTGTTTGGGATCCTCAGTTCTCTTAAAAGGATATAATTCCACCTCCTTTTGAGTTGGCTATTATAGCAAGCAGCATCACCTCTAACTGGCAACATACACTAGCTATATCCTTGATATTCGATAAGGAGTATGATCTTCAGTTTTTTATTACCTTGTGTCCATCAAGTTTATGGAAGGAAGCAATATTTGTGGGGAGTAATCCAAAAGATTTTTAGTATATCTTTATCCAGATGCACAAACCCTACCATTGGATCAAGTCAGGTCAACTGGAAAATATATCTCAAGATGGTGATGGATAACTTCTTTCTCAAAGCCTCCTCTCCGCTTCTCTGAAGTGCTTAAATGCTTTTACTGAACTGTTCCCTGAGGTGATGCCATCATCCTGGGATGAGGAGTGGTCAAAAAAACTAGTCAATTAAACTCATAACCATATCTACCTACAGGTATTCAGGTGGTCCTTTGCTGGAGAATGCTTGAGACAAACGCATCTCTCTGATACCCGGAATAGGGAGGTACCCTTCTTAGGAGGAGCTAGCTTGCTCTGATAGTTTGGATAGGGTTTGGCAGAATTTATCTAATTTTTCTAAGGATCTCATTTCCCTTTTAGAATCAGCCGATGTGAAGCTTACAGGGAATCTTGGGAATCTGGGTCCCAAGTAAGACAGAGTATAGACCTTCATTGTACCAATGCTTGAATAAGCTTCAATGCTAAAGTCATTGGAAGAGGCTACAGGAGTTCTCACTTTGCTTCACTGTTTTTATCCATGTTGAATTTTTAATTTTGCAAGGTTTTCTTTATTTAATTAAGCTGGCTAGTTCTTTCTGGGACAAGGTAGGATATAATAAGCACAAGTATTAAAAGAAAAGAGGAAGCATATTAATTCCTCAAGAGAGTTGAAGCTTTTCTCTGGCAGTAAATTCTAAAACCCATGGCAGGATGACTTAGAGGCCATTAAATAGTCTAGTGGACAAGGTCTTCAAAGATAAGTTTTATAAGAAGTACAGAAGCGGCATTTTTGTGCCTTTTCTTTCTTTTTTAAAATAAGTCTTTGATAAAAATTAAGGGCCTAAAAAATGGCTCAGTGTCCATCAACAGCAAAATGGATAAATAAATCTGAACACATTTACACAAGGGAATACTATACAGCAATAATAGTGAGTGATCTACAACTCCATATGAGATGGATAAATCTCACAATCATGATGCCCAGCTAAAGGCAGATGTGAAAATAATACATGTGGATAATTCCATTTACATAGGTTCAAAATAGGCAGTGCATCTCTGGTGTTAGGGGTCAGGATAATTGCATTCTCTGATGATGGTGGTTCCCAGTAGGGGCATGAAGGGTGCTTCAGAGATGCTACTATTGGCTTTTTTCTTGATCTGGGTACAAGTTACTTGGGAACATTTACCTTGTGAAAATTAATCAAACTGAATACTTACGATTCGAGTACTTTTCATTATATGTTATGATTCAATAAAATGTTTTAACAAGCAAGAGAAAAAAGATGAGAACCTACACTAAATGAGGAAAGAAGTTCATTGGAGGCCAGTCTCAATCTTGAAATTGTCTACTTTTTTTTTTTTTTTTTTTTTTTTAGACAGGGTCTCACTGTCGCCCAGGCTGAATTGCAGTGGCACGATCTTGGCTCACTGCAACCTCCGTCTCCTGGATTCAAGCGATTCTCGTACCTCAGCCTCCCAAGCAGCTGGGACTACAGGCGTGCACCACCGCACCCAGCTAATTTTTGTATTTTTGGTAGAGATGAGGGTTCACTATGTTGGCCAGGCTGGTCTCGAACTCCTGACCTCAGGTGATCCACTTGACTCAGCCTCCTGAAGTGCTGGGATTACAGGCATAAGCTAACAGGCCTAGAGAATTGGCCATAATTCTGATTTCAGCTTCAGCTTCAGCCTTCAAAGGGCTGAATCACCAAATGCTCACTCTAAAGTCACTTCTGGCTTCCCTGGTATTGTTTATCATCCATGATCATATGACCAATAACCATTACTTCTGATTGTTATACTGTAATATTGTCAGCGATATAAATGAGGTGTGTCATTAGATTTTCTTGCTATTTTCAAATAAAAAATAGCTAGTTAACTTACATCCTTTTTGAGCCAAGGAATTATTTAAATATAGGAATTTAAATAACAATACAAGGCAGAATAATAGAGATAGAATTGTATCATAATTCTAGTCCTTGTCGAATTGTTTGGTGTATTAGCATCCATTACATTAAAAAAAAAAAAAAAACCGTTAAGGAGTGTATTTAAATTGTCATTATTTAATTCCATTTAGGCCAAAATTCTTTTAAGAAAAAGTCTTATTTATAAGGGAATTCTTCATATCTTGTGAGGACAAATTAAAAGCAGAATGTCAAATTCACCATATCAAAATTTCATGAGGAAGAAAAACTCCACAGTCATGTACAATAACATTCATAGTAAATTATCCTTGATATAGACAAAATGAAAAATAAAAAGAATATGAAGAAAAGAGGAACTTATTAGACACAAATGAGAAATTCAAACACATTTTATTCTTACCAAACTTCAAAACAATTGACTTGATGAGACAATTTTAGGAAGACAACCCTTACAGTCTCTCTCTTCCCCCAGCCCTCATGAAAGCTAAACTTTTAAACAAAAAAGCTTGTTAAAATGATGCTATATCATATACTATTAAGTATATTACATTTTCAATATTTAAAGATGAAAGGTTTTTGAAATTGATTAATCTGTGTCCTTTTCCTCCCAGAAAATATGTTACTAAAAGCCTTTTTTCCTGAATTATATTCTGTTGTGAACATAAGTCTAGTAATATTATTAAATATGTCAGTTTAAAGTGAGTTTCTATGTAGTGCCGAAAGTTCCTGCACTATAATGACAACCACTACTAAAATTTTAATAATAAAATTGTCACAATGATTTATTTTAAAATAATGTATCATACTCATTCTTAACTCCTAGAAGTGTATTCAATGATGGTGATATTTGGCTTTAATTGAGTACTAATTTTAACACTAATACAGTGTTTCATTTGGGCAATACTTGTATTTTTGCTGCACATGTAATTTAAGCATATGTAGAAAGGTGAACGTGCCTGGGGCCAAGGTCTTATGGTCAAAGTATTTGATCTTCTGAAAGTCTCAACTACACCTACCTTAGAAGAAAATAAAATAACCCCCACTCAGGGCCTTTGCATTGACTGTTTGCTCTGCCTGAAGCACGTTCCCCCAGGACGTTGCATCACTAGTGCCTTATTATCATCCAGGAATTAGATCAAGGACTCTTTTCCAGAGGCCCACTCTGACCATCCTGGTGAAAGCAGAAATACATCTGGCCCACAATTACTTTTTTTTCCCGGGTCCAGCACCCTGTTATGTCTGCTTCTCTGGAGATTTATCACTAATTGAAGAAACTGTTTTCTCTCACGTTTGTTGTCTTTCTGTCTAATCAGAGGATAGCAGTGGGAATAGACTCTTCTCCTTCTTTCCTTCTCACGGGTACACTGAAAATTTCTATGCAGTAACTCCCACCATTGTCTAAGTATTCTACCCACCTGCAAGAAGAAGGCATGCTGACTCCAATATGACAGTTTTAAGACCAAACAGGATGGGCAGCAAGCCTGGGTCTACCATTCCCTAACTCGATGACTTCAGACAAATGATTCAATCTGTCCTAACTTTCTTAAAAAATAATTTTTAATAGCAATGTTTTATTCATTAAGCTACGCAGTTAGGTACACAGTCATATTAATTGTTGCATATATAATGGAAATAATATTCTTTCTATCATGTAATATTTAATTTAAAAATATGTGAAGCGCCGGTACAAGATAACATAATTGGCAAAGGCTAGCATCCTCCCTACCTCTTCTCCTCTGTGCATTTTGAGCATGCTACCTTTCCCTGTCTAAAATGTCCTCTTGACTTCCAGCCTACTTTTCTACCCAGTAAGTTCCTATTCATCTTGTAGCCCTTCAAGGAAGTCTTCCCTGCCCCACTGGAAAAGCTAGTTGCTCTAGACTTCTGTCACACCTTGTATATGCCACATTAACCTACCATTACTGTCTGCATGCTCATCATCTCCACTCAACTGGAAGCTCATCCCAGAGCATGTGGCATACCTAAGCCATTTTGATATTCTTAGGACTGACCCCAGTCTCATTTATATAACAGGGACTTGGTATTGACTATATTCACAAAGCAATGCACTGATGATTACCCATGTAATCTGGGACAAATTACTTAATTGCTCCGTACTGCACCTCAGTTGCTCCCTTTATGACCTATCTTATTGTTCTATCGTACCTATTACCTATTGTTGCTCCCAATATTGCTTATCTTATTGGCCTATTAGGAAGTATAACTTTAAGAGCTCTGTCAGGGTAGAATTTTTATGGTTTTTGTTCACTGATGAATATCCAGTATTTTAAACGATGCCTGACACACACAGTAGGCACCCCATAAATATTTTTAGCATGATCATTTAGTTAATCCATGTAAAGTGCTGGGCTCAGTGCCCGACCTATATGTGCTCAATCAATATTAGCTATTATTAGTAACTCTTGCTATTCTGGTTAGTGTCTGCCTTGGTGAACACACATAGCAGTTGGAAAAGTGATCCCTCTTTTAAGATGATATTTCCCTGGTCTTATAGCAATTCCCTTAGTCAACTGCCCCAAGCCCTTCCTTCTTCACAGACACCTCACCGCCAACTGCCTTGATTCCCAAGGAGCACAACCTCTTCTGAAGGACTCCAATCCATAGTGTTAGGAACCCTCACTGGACCCTGGTCATCCTGAGCCCCCAACTAACAAGTGAGTTCCCTGGGGCTTTTTATAGCACTTCCCTCAACAGTGCATAGTGGTTCCATCTACTTAATGAGCCTTATGTCACCTTATGAACCCCTGCCTTTAATATATCCTTCCCTACATACACACACACATACAAACTCCATATTCCCATCTCTCCCTACCCCTACCACAACTCCTTTATTTCCTTGCAGAATTCTGCTGATAATTTACTAGACACCATCCTTGGGGCTTGGCTCAATTCAATCCACATGAAGTTCACAAACACGTATTAAGACAATCTATTTTTGAAATATAGAAGGTACCCCAGGTGACTAACACAAAGTTCTTGTGGTCAAGGAGCCCAGAGAAGTTGAAGATACCTTCACAGTTATCTCAACCTTCAGCATTCCCCAAAGAAATGCTGCCCTCTAGGAAGTTCTCTCCAAGGAATCCCACCCCTGCCCTGTGTATTTCTTTAATCTGCAACCCTCCTGGGGCTGTGCATTGCACAGGGGGGTGTGCCGATGAGTTCTGCACTTGTGCCCAATGCCTTTAGTAAATTGACCTTCCTCGAGGACTTTGGAGCCCTTGGAGGATTCTCAGTATTTGCATCTCCCAGAAGCTCCCAGGAGTCAGTTGGCACTTGATGGCTGTTTGTAGCTAAGGTACTTAGGCTGATTTTATTTAATCTTTAGTATCAGGCTGATATTTTTAAAATTCCAATTTATATAGAAGTTTTAATTCTAGGTTTTCATTTCATGGTCTGTCTTCTTTTTGGCCTCCTCAAAGCCTTTACGCAAATCCACTTGACTTTTCCATCACAAATTGTGGGTTTACTGTTTCCCTAGAATTGAAGGAAGAATTTATTCAAATTTGACCTAAAGCTACAGACAATAAGTCACTAGCAAAAGTTTCCCCAGACACAACTATGTCTCTACCCAATACAGTAGCCCCAGAGGAATTCTTATGGCCTAGTTATATCCTCCAGGTTAGGAGGGTGGGGGTAAGAGTCGGGGGAGTGCCACACCGAATATGCTGACACTGCACTAACTATATAGCAGGCACCCTGTAATGACACCTTTGGATAACACAGAAAACGACTGTGTTCCAAGGATGAGCTGTAATGAGAGGGGAGGGTACAGAGAGCCACGGGCGGCACTGTTCCCAATCTAACAACACAACTGGGGGCAGAGGCAGGTGTGTGCTTGCTTTCAAAATAATAAATACTGCTATGGTGTTTCCGCCCAAGGCTTTTGAGGAGAGGATAAAGTTGGAAGAGCCAACAGGCTCTTCAAAGGTGGAAGTGGGAAGAGCAGCTTGACCAATCTAATAGTGCATGATACTGTTCTGTCACTGACAAATATTCTACCAACAGTTTATAGACTTCCTCTTCACTGATGTTCTATTACTTGGGCAAATGACTGGACCTCTTTTAGCCTCAGTTTCTTTATCTGTAAAATGGGGATAAATTATAACACCTAACTAATATAACAATCACATTCAAAATATTACATGCATGTGTGTCTACATGCACAGGTAGATACACACATATGTAATATTTTGATAAATGGATAGATGGAATGAACTTACATACCTGACTCATAGTAAATAAATAGTAAAGGTTACCTCTCCCCTGTTTCCCAAGTTCCCCCAACTTTTGATGGGAAAAGAAAAAAGCAAAATCAGCCCATTTGGAATGGCAGTGAAACCTGATCTTTCACGTGCTATATGAAGACAAAATTCGTTCAGTTTAAAGAAAGAGTTCAAAGCCACAAAGCATCATTCTATAATCCTTTACAGAATGGTGACACTTGGCTGATTTGTCAAAAATCCTTCTACATACCCACACTGGGTACTTTTAATGAATGTCAGCTTTTAAGAATCACTGACATTGACATTGCTCCATGGAGCAAAGACTGACGGCCCAACTCATAAATTCCCTGATGCCTGTATTAGCAAGGTGGCAAGATGAGTTTTCTGTTCACTGGTCTTGTTCTGCTGTCAGATTCTGGGGGACTTGCATTTCAAGCAATACATCTAATCTCTTTAAATTAAATTATCTTTCTTTTGCCAGCCAGAAATTTTTTTAGAAGAATATTATCAACTAAGTGGATCAGAAAATGTGGGTTTAAGACTTGCTTCCTGGGTGAAATGATATTAAAATGAATGTTATTCCCTGGATAAATGATGTGTTGCCAGGGTCATACACTACAGCTGTTAGAAACGTTTTTAAAGTTTGAAATCAAAGGAGGAGGGAAATATGAAATTAGAGGGAATTTCCTTCTTCAAAGGGATAGTGGGTATAATTTAGCTTTTATCAGAGCAATGAAAACTTTTCCCTCCTAAATTTGTCTTATCTACTGATACTGTTTAACTACTGATATTTAATTGTTAGAATATGTGTAAAATATTTTTCTGTATGAAAAAGATTCTCTGCCGGGCATAGTGGCTCACGCCTATAATCCCAGCACTTTGGGAGGCCAAGGCAGGCAGATCACCTGAGGTTAGGAGTTCAAGAGCAGCCTGACCAACTTGGCAAAACCCCGTCTTTACTAAAAATACAAAAATTAGCCAGGCGTGGTGGCAGGCACCTGTAATCTCAGCTACTCAGGAGGCTGAGGCAGGGAGAATTGCTCGAACCCAGGAGGCCGAGGTTGCAGTGAGCCGTGATTGTGCCACTGTACTCCAGCCTGGGCAACAGAGCAAGACTCCATTAAAAAAAAAAAAAAAAAAAAAAAAGAAAGAGAAAAAGAATAAGATTATCAGCAGTTAACTAGTTTACTCATAAGCTGTTTTTACACTAAAATCCCCACATACCTACCACAGCTTTCTAAACAATTCTAACTTCTGCCCTGAGCCTCATCCCCTGCTCATATGACCTGTCTGCAACATAGTTTGTTGATGGTTATAGTCACAAATATTGGTTCCTATTTTGGTGTAGTAAATACTGTCTTTGAGTTCTCTCAAAACACATACTTACATTTTTTTTTTGATTGCCATGTGTTTCAAAGTTAAAATAAACTAAGTCAAATTTGCTTAAAGCCTTGCATCTAGTAAGTGATAGCAGTAAGATTGAAATCCAGTCTTCTTGACACCCTAATGTAAAGCCATGCAGAAGTCACCAGCAATTGTCATTTTTACCTTTAACTTTAGGTTGCCTTCATCAGTGACGTCTAGACCAGGGGTCAACATGCCTTTTCTGTAAAGGGCACAGTAGTAAATATTTTAGGCTTTGTAAGCCATATGGTTTTCGCTGCAACTACTCAGCTCTGTGATATAGTGCAAAAACAACCATAGACACTAAGTAAACAAATGAGCGTGGCTGTGTTCCACTAAGACTATATTCATCGAAACAAGCAGCAGGCTGGATTTGGATCATGGGCTTTAGTTTACTTCCTCTTTGTTTAGACCGTATTTGTCAATCATGGCTTGGTTAGATTCATAACACACATTAGCTGTGCTTATACCTTATGTCCAGGACAAAGTTGTAAATGTATTGAAGTTCACAGCTGGTCTCACCCTGCCTTTCCAGCCAATCTAAGTTATCTAGCCGAGTCCTGACATTAGGTAGTTTCCTTAAAGATACCTGATAACTGTTGAAGTAAAGGAGGGAGGAAGGAATGTATATATCTCAAACCCTGGTTACTAGTGTCTAAATGGTATCTAGATAGTTTTAGTTCTACAAATGATAATACATACATCTCTGTATTGAGCAGCTTCCAAAGATTTCAGAATGTTTCACTAATTTTCCCCTGAATCCACTCAATATTTATGTGAGAAGAGATGTTACAGTTAGTTACTATAGTAAATTAGATTGCTAGATTTAAATCACCAAAGTTTATTTCTTGATTAGGAAATATCAAGGGCACACTTACTTTTAAGTAAAACTTTCCAGTAAATGAAGACTGAGATGATATAATGAATCCTAAAAGAGATTTTACCATGTTTGAATATTGTGGGCTTATGGAAAACCCTTAATGTGTTATGTCTTTAAAGGCAAGACAGAAAGACATTTTTATTACACTTCACCCCTTTCTCTTTCCATATCATTTTGAAGAAAGCTGGGTTTAATGTCTGGCCATGGATATAATGTCTCAAGATATTAAATACATTGTGCAACTTATGGTAACTCATGCCATTTTACACTTAGAAACTACTGAGTAATTAGTAAATGGCAGGCAATATTAACTCAGCTACCATCACTGTTTGTTCAGAAACTTCCTGTTCTATAATCTAGTCAAGTCCAACCCACCATTGAGAAATAGACAATAGCATTCACCCCACAATACAGTAAGAAATAAAATAACCTTGAGAAGGCGGAATTTTTTCTCCTATCAATGAACTTATACATTGGAGATTATAGTGCTCTGTAAGGTAATTATTTCTGAAGGCATATAATCTATCATATGTAGATTTATCCCCTCCAAGGGAAGGAACAAAGCTATTTCCTACACCAGGTCAATAACACAACATATGACTTCCCCATGACCAAGGAGAACATGGATGAATTTTGAAGGTGACATCAACAGCTCTTCAAGAAGAATATGAAATTCTATATGACTTTAGTGAAAACATCAGCTTGCTTTCTTAAGGTAATAAGAGAGAAAGCCAAGGCTATGGCAAGAATGACAGGTATCTCCATAGCCCACAGAGGGACATCAAACCACAAATCAAGAACAGTCAGGGACTCGGAATTTCAGCTCAAGTTTTAGACTCTAGTGATTGACACTAAATGTAGAGTTTATGAAACTTCTTAAATCTGAAAAAATTGTTTAGTGTGGAAACAGTATAGTGTGGTTATTAAGAGATTAGGCTTTAGCCCCAACCAACCTTTCATTTCGACTTTGGTTTGGTTTCAACCTTTCAACTTTGAGTGCATGTCCCAGCTCAGTGCAGTTTCAGCTGCATGACCTCTAACAAATTACATGAGCACTTGCAGGCTCATTTTATAGATGAGGCTTTAATCTAAATGAGAGGGATAATCACAGTACTCCCCTGAAAGGGTTATGAGAATGAGTGGAATGATGCATCAAAAGCAGTTGTCCAATGCCTGCAGCACAGTAAGCATATGGTAGATTTTATGAGTTACTTGCAACCAGGTTGAAATAAGGTCAACCAAAATTTCTGTAACACCGAAAGACTATATAATGCTTCAGGGCATCTCCTCTAAGAGACTGACCTGACTGTGTCTGGCAGTGCTTATTTCTTCTTTTCTGACCATTGACAATTTATGCATGAAGATTTTATTGAGCACCTGCTATATTCTAGGGGCTTTTCTCACCAATGACACCTCTGTAAGCCTGAGTACTCCGAGTTATTACCTTGGAGGGAAAGAAAATAGCTAAAGGCAGAATGTACAAAGGTTCACGACAGAGATATGAACACAATGCCACTGGAGGGAGAGTAGAAGAAGATCAAGGAAATCTAACTGGGAAAATCATGAACAGCTATCTGAAACAGGTGATGTTTGACTTGGGCAGTGAAGGATGGATATGATTTCGACAGATGGAGATAAAGTAGGAAGAAGTAAATTCCAAATTGAAGGTTCAGTTGTAGAAGGGAGCAGAATTAGGCAAGTACTGGGTCCACTTAAAGTCCAGTGCATGGGGTGAAAAGGTGGGAATAAAAGAACGTTAGTAGGAGTGGCTGGAAAGTCAGTGTGGGGCCAGAGCATGGACCCTAAGTGACAGGCTGACTCAGAAGAATCTGCTCTCCAAGAGGTTTGCTTTCTGAAGAAACACCCATCAGTGGTCAAGCAGGATGAAGAATGAGACAAGGCTAAAAATTTTAACATTGGGAATCCACTGAGCAGAGTTTCTATGGACTAACAGGAGTAGAAGCCAAATGCAGTAGATTGAGGAGTTAGAAATTGGTAAGGAAATGTGTTTTGTCTTTTTTGTTAAGAGTCTGGCTCTTAACAAAGAGCCAGTTGGAGGGTTAGAGGACAGGAGACATGTAGAGTTTTTTGTTTGTTTTGTGTCAAGGAAAAGGAGAACTAAGTATATTTTAGTCTGAAGGAGGAGAAGCAGAAGAGGCTGCAAAAAGAGAAAGAAAGAACATATAGTAGAGCTACCTCCCATAAAAACATACATCATACTAGCCATTCAAACTTCCTTATTTTCAGGAGTTTAAATTCTGCAAGAATGAAGTTATTTCTTCTTCAGGCTTAGGAATGAAACCAGGATGGCGAGTGCAAATATTGAATTATTCTGTGGTTAGAAAGGGGTAGGTTGAGAGCTGTTAAGTTTCATAGACTTGAGTGGTCAAAGTGATGGGTTTTAATCTGCTCAGATTACAGGGACTGAAAATAGAAAGACAAGTCTGGAAGCCTGAAGAAGGGTTGGTTCAGTCACTATGCAGAATCCAGCAGGTAGTTGACAATAAATTTATAGAGCCAGAGACCAGCTGTGGCAATGTAGACCACCAATATTTCATGGACCACATTACCACTGCTTTCATAACTTTTTCTAGACATGGGAGATAAGAAAGCAGGCAATAGAGGATACTCAGACTGGAAGCTGTCAAGGAGGACAGGTAGACATTATTGGCAGTGAAAAGGGGTAGGGAGCAAGGAAAATTCTACTAGAAAAAGAAGGCATAGATGGCCATGGGGTTTTGGCCAGAAAGGAAGGGAAGTGGATCCAGAAGAGAGGTGATGGAATAGGAGAACAGGGAGGGCTCAAGGGACTATGGTCTCAATGCTGAAGACTAACAAGTCTCACGTGGGTGAGGGAGTAGAGCGATGTGGAAGGTGATGGAGACTGCCCAAAAAAGGAAAACTCAGGCTTCTTGCTCTTTTCTGATGCACAAATTTCTGGTACTGAGAATGCTAGAATTTTAGGTGGTCAAAGCTGGCTTGTATTAATTTCTGTGCTTAATATATACTATCAAATATGTAAATACTTTTCAATGTAATAAGATGACAAGTTTCTTGAGGGCAGGTACAGCACAATCCTTTTCTCATAATGCTAAAATATGTAATAGGATAAAAGCTTATCATCAACAGTGACCATTAAGTATTGATGACTTGAATTTATGTTCATTGAAAATCATAGTGCTTGCCTTCTCAAAGCCACAATTCCCCTTTTCTGTAACTGCCAAAATTTCTGCTATGAGAGAAGAAACTAGGACATGACCTAGCCTCCTTCAGAGGCAACTGAACTCCATTTATGGCACGTAGGATGAAAGATACGCTCCTGGGTCAGTAGAACAACTCTTAGTCATGTTAACCCATCTAGGGATTAAGAAACATATACTGCTGTAATTGAGCACGGATTTTAGAAACCAATAGCCCTGGGTTCTAGTCTGAGCTCAGCCACTTATGTACATCATGACCCTCTGTCATCTACTTAGCTTCCCTAATCCTCAGGTTTCAATCTGTCAAAAAAGGTATAACCCTTATAGGATTTTTGTATAAAGCATTTAGCATACAACCTTCTACACAGTAAGCTGCCAATAACAATGGTGGCTGTGTAGAAACATGTACTTCAATGCAAGTGCTACCTGAAAGATTTAAGCAAACTTCTAGAGAATATTTGCATGAGAAAGAGAAACCTTATATCTCTATAAATCTTAACCTCTTTTTGCATCAGTTTCTTCATCTGAAAACAACAACAACAATAATACCTACCTCAGAGAGATGTCATGATGATTCAAAGAGCTAATATTTGTAAACTGCTTAGAATAATGTCTAAGGTTCTGGGTATCAGCTGTCATTTGTAGTTTCCTCTCTGCAGAAAGATCTTTGAGCCTAATCATGTTAGATATAAATGAGTGGCCAGCATGCTACAAGATCTGGACTATAAGTCAACCTCTCAGAATGGCTTGTCTGAACAAGCTGCCATCCTTGTTACCTGGATACAATAATCTAAAAGAAAATTACAAATTCTTCTCATTATTAACTTCTTTTCAATTTCCACCAAAGTCATTCTGGCTCCTCTCCCAAGTTCACTGCACGTATCTCCCCAGTTCGTCTTTTCCGGGCTTCAGTGTCTTGCCCTACCATGGTAGCAGATAATCTGTGTTTTGTCTGATAGTTCCAAGAAAGATGAGCAGTTCTATCTTTGAAGCTCCTTCTGTTTCTCAAACATGGGCATATTAGTGGGCCCATGGAGGGGTATAGTTGACAATATCAGAATGCTTGAGTTTGGGTCCATTCTGCAATTTTCTGGTTGTATAACCTTGGGCAATTCACTTAGCCTTTATGGACCCCAGATTTCAAATTTATGAAATGAAGGTGGTGCCTGCAATAACTAGACTTACCTCAGAGAACTCCTTTGAGTTGCAAATGAGCTAATTTGTATAACAATATCTCACAGATGTAAATTGTTACTATAAACATTCTCACTATTCCATCTTATTTTTAGAAAATGGGGCATGTTTTGTTTATTAAAACAAGCAGAGTCCATCCAACACAGTGAGAAAAGTGAGCCACCCTCAGCCATTTCTGGGGCAGGATGGTAGAGTAGACAGTGATCATTCCTGGTTCACATCTCCCCACTTCTTTTTACTCCATCTCAGAGAAGGTGGAAGGGGATGCCATCTTCAGCCAAATTAGCCCAAAGGACTATCACAATCCATTAGTGGACTGACAACTGCTGCTTTTGTGTCAACCTCAGAGCTGAGTTGTGAAGTTATGTAACAAGAACAAGAACAGAAAATAATTTGAAGGATTAAAGAGAAAAGGGAGGTTAGCTTCTTTTCATCCCTGAAAGAAAAGCTACACAGGCTACTCTTATCATAATTGCCAAGTAGGCACATTTCAGAGAGGAGACACTTTACTACTTTGTCCACTCTCCTTCCATTCCCATGCCTCAGCTGCCTTTCCCTTCTATGTCTTGACTCTTCTTGGATTTTTTCTGGCTCCCAGAACTAGGTTTTTCAACAGGCAGGCCAAGCATATGTTTTTGGGACATTCACAAAGCAGGGACAGTGACGTAAAATGCTATGGAAATACTATATTGTAATGGAAAAAAGTCAAAACTGAATTCAAGAAAAGTGACATCAGCGAGATGGTGGAATAGAAAGTCCCGCCTTTGTTCCTCCACAGAGACACTAATAAACAATAATATATAGACTAAAATACATTAATGAGAATTTCAGTTAACTTCAGTTAAGAAGTCACACTGCCCCAGCAGAGCACAAAGATGAAGAAAGCCACACTGAAATGGATAATAAGAGCAATTTCACTTTATCCATGTCAGCCTCTCCCCCTAGCTGGCATAGCTTAGTGCTGCAAAATAATCCCTGCTTGTGACTTCTCCCTCTTCAGAGAAAGAGAAAAGAAGCATGCGTGCAACATTCCAGTTTTTTGGAGGACTTTCCAAGGGAATGGTTTCTGTTTGAGTTCCCTCAAAATCCTCATGGAACCACATAGTTTGGATGCCTGGGGCTGCTGAGAACAAAGGAGTTTGTTCTTTGTTTGTTACTTTACAACCACAGAACTTGCAGTACCACAGAAAGGTAACAGAGGAAGCAGAAGATTATGAACCCCTGAAAAAGAAACTGGCAAGACTCTCTGAGAAATTGCCTGCAAAGGCCCAGAGAAATCACACAGCCCCAACCCCACCCCCAACAAAAGATCCAGAGGCCCTCAGAAACTCTAGCCAAGATGCTCAGTGAAGGTCTTCTCCTACACAAAACATATACATCAAAACTGGGAGAGATGGCAGTATTTTCAAATGTGCAAATCCCACATAAAGTTATGAGATATATTAAGGAAAAGGAAAACATGGCCCAAAGATTGGCACAAAATAAGTCCCCAGAAACATCATAAAGAAACGTAGGTACATAAGATACCTGAAAAAGAATTTGAAATTACCTTATAAAAATGCTCTATGAGCTCAAGAACATTATTTATGAACAAATGAGGATATCAAGAAGGAGATCGAAAATATTTTAAAAAACAAACAAAAATTTTGGAAATAAAGAATGCAATAACTAAACCAAAAAATTCACTAGAGGGTTTCAATGGCTGACTTGACCAAGCAAAACAAAAAAGAATAAGTAATCTCAAAGATAGGTAATTGGAAATTATACGGCAGAAAAACAAAAAGAAATAATGAAAAGGGATAAAGGAAACCTAAGGGACTTATGTGACACCATCAAGTGGACCAATGTGTGCAATATGGGAGTCTCAGAGGGAGAAGAGAGAGAAAAAAGTGTAGACAACTTCTTTAAAGAAATAATAGCCAAGAACTGTCTAAATCTGGGGAAAGAAATGGGCATCCAGTTTCAAGAACCCCAACAGATATTGACCTAGGATGAAACCAAAGACATTCACTCAAAACGCATTAGTCAAACTGTCAAAAGTCAAAGATAAAGATTGAATTTTAAAAGCAGCAAGAAAAAAGTGAGTACTCATATACAAATATACCACGAAATTATCGGAAGTTTTCTCAGCAAAACTTTACAGAATGGTAGGGAGTGGAATGATATATTCAAAGTTCCAAAAGAATAAACTGCTAAACAAAAGTATTCTATCTGGCAAAGCTATCCTTCAAAAATGAGGGAGAAATAAAGATATTTCCAGTACATAAAATCTGAAGGCATCTGTCATCACTAGACCTGCCTTACAAGAAATGTTAGAGAGTCCTACAAATGTAAACATATAGATGCTAAACAGTAACACATAAGCCTATGAAAATACGTTTGCAGACCTAATAGGCATATACAGAACACTTAATAAACATTCTTAAGTGCACACGGAACATTCTCCAGGAGAGATCACATGTTAGGTCATAAAACAAGTCTTAATGAATTTAAGAAGACTGAAATTATATCAAGTATATTTTCTGATCACAATGGAATTAAACTAAAAATTAATGGCAGGAGGAAAACTAGAACATTTGGAGATATGTGGAAATTAAATAACATACTCTTGAACAATTAGTAGGCCAAAGAAGAAATCAAAAGGGAAATTAGAAAATATTTTGAGAGAAATGAAAACAAAACATACCAAAACATATACAATACAGCAAAAGTAGTATTAAGAGGAAAGTTTACAGCAATAAACACTTTCTTCATCTGTTTGGGCTGCTGCAATAAAATGCCATTAACTGGGTGGCTTATAAATGACAGAAACTTATTACCTACAGTTTTGACGGTTGGACTGTCCAAGATCAAGTCATAGGCAGATTCTGGTGACAGTCGGCTGCCTCCCGGTTCATAGACAGCTGTCTTTTTGCTGCAACCCCACATAGTGGAAAGATCTCTGGGTCCTTCCAATCTCTAGGTCCTTTTTTATAAGGGCACTAATCCCATCCATATGAGTTCCACCTTCATGACCAAATTATCTCCCAAAGTTCCCACCTTCAAATACAATCACATTGGGGATTAGGCGTCAATGTGTGAATGTGAAGGAGCCATAAATATTGTCTACAACGAACATCTACATTTGAAAGGAAGGAAGGTCTTCAATAAACAAACTAACTGCACCCCTCAAGGATACAGGAAAAAAAGAACAAACTAATCCCTAAATTAAGATAAGGAAAGAAATAATTAAGATTACAGCAGAAATAAATGAAACATAGAATAAGAAAAGCAACAAAATGAAGACTTGTTTTTTAAGAGATCAACAAAATAAAAATCTTTAGCTATATTAACTAAGAAGAAAATAAACAACACTCCAAATCAGAAATGAAAGAGGAGACATTACAACTGATACCACAGAAATTGAAAGAATTATAAGAAATTACTATCAACAATTATACATGAAAAAAAGGGATAACCTGGAAGAAATGGATAAATTCCTACAAACATACAACCCACCCAGACTGAATTGTGAAGAAATATAAAATCTGAGCAGACCAATAATTAGTAAGGAGATTGAATTAGTAATTGAAAACATCCAGTGAAAAGGCCAGGACCTGATAGTTTCACTGATGAATTCTCTCAAACATTTAAAGTAGAGTTAATGCCAATCCTTCTCAAACTCTTCCAAAAATGTGGAGAGAAAATAACATTTCCAAATTTATTTTATGAAGCCAGTATTAACTTCATATTAAAAGATAGAAAAAGACTCTATAAGAAAAGAAAATTGCAGGCTAATATCCCTGATAAATGTATTTGCAAAAATCCTCTACAAAATACTAGCAAACCAAATTTAACAACACGTTAAAAGAATCATATAGCACAATGAAGTGGGATTTATTTCTGGGATGCCAAGATGGTTTAACATATATATATATATATATAAATCAATTCATATTATACACCACATTAACAGAAGAAAGAATAAAAATTACATCATATCAACAGAGGAGAAAAAGCATTTGACACCTTTTCATGACACAAAAACAGTCACCAAACTAGAAATCGAAGGAAATTACCTCAATGTAATAAAGGTTGTATATGAAATGTTCACAGCTAACATCACATTCAGTGGTAAAAACCTGAAAGCCTCTGCTCTAAGATCAGAAAGAAGGTAGGAATGCCTACTTTTGCCACTTCAATTCAACATAGTACTGGAGGTTCCCATCCAGAGCAATTAGGTAGGAAAAAAAAAAAAAAAAAAAAAAAAAAGGCATGCAAATCAGAAAGGAAGAAGTAAAATGATCTGTTTTAGAAGATGACATGATCTCATATATAGAAAACCCTAAAGATTCCACACACAAAAATCTGATAGGACTAATCAACAAATTCAATAAACATACCCAAGTGAGGATACAAAACACACAAAAATCAGTTACATTTCTATACACTAACCAGGAGCAATCCACAATGGAGATTAAGAAAACAAGCCCATTTATAAAAGAACCAAAAAGAATAAAATACTTAGGAAATAAACTCAATCAATAAGATGAAATTGTTATACACTGAAAATTATAAAACCTTGCTAAAAGAAATATTAAAAGGCACAAATAAATGGAAAGACATCTTGTGCTCATATATTAGAAAACTTAGTAGTATTAAAATGGTCATACTACCCAAAGCAATCTACAGATTGAAAGGAATTTCTCTCAAAATCCAATAGCATTTTTAACTGAAACACAAAAATAAAAAACCTAAAATTTATATCAATGTCCACAAAGGACCTGGAATAGCCAAAACAATCTTCAAAAAGAACAACAAAGCTGGAGGTCTCATAACTGCTGATTTCAAAACATATTATGAAGCTAGAGTAATCAAAACAGTATGGTACTGGCATAAAGACAGACATATAGTCCAATGGAACAGAATAGAGACCCCAGAGGTAAAACCACATATATACAATCAACTGATCTTCACAACAGTGCCAAGAATATACAATGCAGAAAAAACAGTCTGTTCAACAAATGGTGTTGCTAAAACTGGATATCCATATACAAAAGAATAAAATTGGGCCCTTACTTTATACCATTCTCAAAAATCAGACCAAAATTGATGAAGAACTTGAACATAAGACCTGAAACAATGACACTCCTAGAAGAAAACATTTCTTGGATATGACACCAAAAGTACGGGCAACAAAAGCAAAAATAGACCAATGGTACTACAGCAAATTACAAAGCTTCTTGCTGCACAACAAAGGGAACAATCAATAGAACAATGAGACCATCTATAGAATGGAAGAAAATATTTTAAAACCATATGTCTAATAAGGGGTTAATATTCAAAATACATAATAAACTCCTACAACCCAAAAGAAAAGCAAACAAAGACACAGAAAGCTTGACTAAACAATGGGCAAAGGACTTGAATGGACATTTCTCCAAAGAAGACATACAAATGGGCAACAGGTATGTGGAAAGCTGTTCAGTACCATTAATTATCAGGGAAATGCAAATGAAAAGCACAATGAGGTCTCACCTCACACCTGTTATGATGGCCACAATCAAAAAACAAAACAGAAAATAAGTGTTGGCAAGGATATAGAGAAATTGGAATACTTATGTATTTTTGGTGGGAATGTAAAATGGTGCAGCTGCTATGGAAAACAGCTGAAGTGTCCTAAAAAAAAATAAAAATAGAACTACCATATGCAATCAGGATCTCAAAGAGACATTTGTACTCCCAAGTTCATTGCAGCATTATTCACAATAGCCAAGAGGTGGAAACAACCAAATGCCCACCAAAGAATGAATAAAGAAAATGTGGCATATATATATACACATACATATATATAACAGAATATTATTCAGCCATAAAAAAGGAGATTTTGTCATATGCTACAACGTGGATGAACCTTGAGGACATCATGCTAAGTGAAATAAACCAGTCACAGAAGGACAAATACTGTCTGATTTCATTTACAGATATCAAACTCACAGCAACAGAAAGTAGAATGGTGGCTGCCTGGGGATGGGGGAGAAAGAAATGGGGAGTTGTTGTTCAATGGGTATAGAGTTTCAGTTATGCAAGAAGCAAAAGTTCCAGGGATCTGCTCTGCAACATTACAACATTGTCCTTATAGTTAACTATAATATACTCTATATTTAAAATTGTATGACAGTAGATTTTGTGTTTTCTTATTACCACACAAACCCCCCACAAAACTGGGTTCAACTTGCTTACACTAATTGTCTAGTATAGGATGCTGTTTATTTTGCATTGCATACAGAGGGCAGGGACCACTGTATTTTCAGTGCTTGGGGCTTCCATGTGGTAAAGCATTGCCTCTGGCCTGCTTCCCCCAGTCTTCAGGCCCACCGGTCCCTCAGGGCCTTGTTTCAGAATGGTGAAGCTGATAAATAAATGATGCCAAAGCATTTGTGACTTCCAGGGCTTTCCGATGGGAGCCCTACCCAAAAAACACTCGTGAATCTTAACAGGTGACTTCAAAGGCACAGATAGGTAAAATCAAGGGAGATTCCAGGTACCTTTATAGGTCAGAAAAGTAGATAATTGTAGGGGCAAGTCTTTCCACTTGCCCCAAATCTTATTGCATTAGTGGCTGTGGTTAATCCTGGAGTCTGTCCTTACAGACTATTTTCATTTAACTCTCCAATAACAAGTTTGACGCTAAAGCTGGTGGGTAAGGGTTGGGGAAACATATCATGTGAGTCCTTTACTTCCACTTGATCCTCAGTTATCCACAGAAAGTAACCCTAGGCACCTTTCCTACTGTGCTGTTAGTTTATTTTCTTTCTATAGTCAGTACCCAAATATATAATTTTTCCTCTTCTTAGTTTGTAAACGGCTCAGTCACTAGGAAAAAAAAAGCACAGTGATTACTAATGGGAGATGCCACTAAGGTTCCAGCTGTGAACAGGAGAAATCCAAGATGACCCATCATCTAAATGTCAATGCAAACACCACGCCATTCAGCTTGAAACAAGGAAGCCTGCGTGCAGACAGCCAGAATACATTACCAATTGCATATTCAGCTCCAGAACTCGTGAATCTTTGCAAAGAAATTTAGGGGCTTCTCGCTTGATTAAATAGCCGGTGATGGAGGATTCACTTGTTCCCCACAATAGTTGCATGCAAATAATAGATTCACATGCGCTACAGCATACAGAGCCCTTAGGGGCTGTACATTTTTAAGTAATTCTGCCATTGTTTTTGCATAGTAATTGGAAATGTACATTCTATTGGAATGTGATTCTTATTAGAAGAGAAGGTAGCTGCTCTCTGCTACAGGATTCTATTCATTTAGGGTCACCAGGACTTAAAAACAGACGAAGAGTCTGCATTTATGCGCTAAATGAGGATCTGCCTTAAACACCAGCAAGTTTCTAGCCTGCATTAAAAGCTAACTCTCACTCTCTACTTTCATCTGCCTCTTTTCCCAGCTTCCTATTATTTATTTAGCCTGATTCTGCTTTGTGAATAAGTGACTCCCTAATGACTGAGTAGTAACTAGAGTTAAATTAGTCATGTAAGAGTGGCAAATTAGTAAATGGCACCCCAGCTACCAGAGAGGAGCCATATCACTCGATGTGTTTAAAGTACTATTACCATGTAGGAGTCAGGAGCTGTCCTGTGCATACGAGTCCTCAGTGGTCCCACTCACAGTATGACATAGGATTTGGCCAGGATGGAAAGCTAGGGGGCAGGGGAGGCAGTCATTTATATCCTCCCACTCATTTCCCCTGTACTTCTCAGATGTTTAGGTGAAAGGTGGCCTAGGTCAGGGTCACCGAATAAAGCTGATGGTCTCGTAGGAAAGATCAAGTCTGTGAAGCTGTTAAACTCCGCGAACACAAATGAGGACACTCAGCCAGTCATTTAGAGGAGGAAGGGGAATAGAAGTTCTTCGCATTCTTGTTATGCAAAGGATGGGGCTTGGGCCAGCAGCACCTGCATCACCGAGGAGCTTGTTTCTTAGACCAAAGAGCTATGGTCTTTAGCCCCTCCTCAGACTTCCTGAATTGGAATCTGCATTTTCACAGACCCCAGGTGGTTTTCACACACATTGATGTTTGGGAAGCACTGTCTTACATCTCTAAATATCAGCACCCAAAACACAGAGACCCTGTGAGTTTCAGTCAATCCTATATCGGCAGTATCTGAATCAGTGCCTGGTGCATAGTAGACACTCAAATATGTGTGGAGTGAATTGAATGGGAATGAAGAAAGAAAAGGAAAAAAAATCTTCATGGCAACATAAAATAACTTTTGTAGCAACAATAAAAAAAGGAGGGAGGAGAAATCAAGTTCTAAAGTAAAAATGAAAATCAAAGAAAGCAGCCAGAAATCAACCAGGGAGATGCACCTGGCTGGTGGAGATGGGCTGTGGCCCCACCTGCTGGCCAGAGTCGCTGGAGTGCCATCCTTGTCCACAACCTTCATTCATGAGTCTCTGCCTCTCCTACACTTTGCCTTAGGAGGCTGGCCCCTATCTTGCACACTCAGGCCTATTAGCCATGGTTATCTCTCCCATACAGCCCAATCAGGTTACTTTAGAGCCGAAGCCTAAATGGACCAATGTAAACTCTTTGCAATGTGTTCAAAGTTCTGAGCTCCTGGTTTAAATGGAAAGAAGGTCAATGATGATTTATAAACACCACTCTCCTGGGGGCTTCATGTGCCCAGAGCTTGAGCTTTCCACCTAGGACCCAAAATGTTTAGAGAGAGAAAATAAGTCACTGTATTTGGATAGGCAAAAAGCAAAACAAACAAACAAACAAACAAACAAAAAACAACCACAGCCCCTGCTTTGCTGCTCAATTCCTTTTCATCTCGTCTTAAGAGAGTATAGTCACCACAAAGGTAGCAAATTTAGTGTGCATGAGACAGGGGGATATGGCGGAGAAGGGTATGTCTGTTCAGAAAAGTATGGATTTTTCTTAATATAAGAAAATGAAATAGAATAATTCAGCACCCAAATCCTGTTAGTCCAAAGATCGATTGTTTTCCAGATTTCTAAATGAGATTGGACTGAGAATTACAAGCTGAGTAGATGTACTGTAGTGAGATGCTTTTGATATAATAATTGATAATATTTATTAGAATCACATGGGCACTCTGCTGGACTCTTTATATGCAGTATCTCCTGCAGTCCTCACAACCCAATAAGATAAGAATTATTACTATCACCTTTTCACATGTGAGAGCTGCAGCACACAGAGGTTAAGTAACTTACCAAGGGTCACACAGCTGGTAAATACATAGGTAGTAGAAAATATAGGACTCAAACCCAGGTCTGTGTGGTTGCAAGGCAGTGCATTTAACTGCTCCACTATCCTGCATCTCTCTTATGTTTCCTTAATAAAATGAAATTGAATGAAACGTGGAAATCAAAGTTAGAGAGAGAGCGCAAGATGGCAAATTACCCCATGTGGGTAGGACTTATACACTGTATAAAGAGAAAAGGCTTTTGAGGAGGATGATGATTTTAGATGACTATTCGCAAGGTTGAATTCAACTCTTCTGACTACTCAGAGACAATTTTTTAGACTTCAAGAGTTATTTAGCAAATGGATCTTAGTGACCCGCAGACAGAAAAAGCTGTTCTTAAGGAGGAAAAAATGTATTATTTTCCTCTGGTGGGATTAGGAGCTACCATTGATTTGAGAAGAGGAATGGTCCCTAAAACCCAGCAAGACAAGACAATAAGAAACAGTCACAACTCTGTGTACACCTGGTTTTACTAGGCTCGTTGAGCCAGGCCAGTCATTAGTATAACTCCATGTAAACTGTAATCACCATTTCTCTGATGTGATCAAGCTTACCGTGGAAGGGATTCTGCGGTCTGATGTGACTAGTCTCTCCGACTTCATTTTCATAGCTGAACTGAGGTAGATCTCTTCCTGCAATGCAGTTTAATAATTGTTTTAAGCAATCCTAGAAACTAAAAGTAGCATATGAAAATTTGCAATGCATATAATTATATTATGATTGGAAACTCCAAAATAAGTCATGGCATTTATTTATTCATGCACCACATACTCTGTGGTCCCCTGGGAAAATAAATGTTTAAATTAAGATGTATTATAAGACAGATTCCAGTGTCTTATGCACTGAATTACAACTCACTAGCACGTAGCTTTTACACAATAATTACTCTCTCACTCTGACCTTGACTCTGAACATTTTTACAAAATATTTGTCCCCAAGCCTCACCCCAATTTCAAGAAGCCCATATCATCATCATCATCACCATCATCATCATCATCACATATAATTTAATTGCACTTTTAATTCATCTCTGGCCAAGAAGATCTAGTAACTTGATAGGGGAGAAACATCAAAAGGAAACTCACAATACATGCAAATATAAATTAAAATCCACCTTGCTTTGTTATAATTTTCATTCTAAAAACATGTACATAATTCATGATGGAGGATGGGGGACCAGTAGATACAGGGCTGGAGACAACTTTTTAATAGTGAACAGTGCCATGAAAACAGTTTTTTTTTCTAATGAGCCAAGAGAATGAGGGAGAAACTCAAAGAGGCCATGCCAGTTTGATCTTTCACTTCTACATCTTTGGGAAAAAAAAGAAAATAAAAGAGAAGTTTCCTCTTTGAACTTTCTAAAATGACCCTACATTTAATGAACTATAGTGTCAAACATTTGAAACGTTTAAGAAATCTTGCTCTTTTGTTTAACACACAAGGTGGTGTTAGAAAAAAAATACTCAGCAGTAGTCACATTCCTAACCTTACCTTTCTATGAGGAAAAAGAAAAAGGCATTGAACTCTATGGGGGCGCCCGGACTGCTGTTTAACTGCACTTCCACCTTGCCCAAGGACGAGATTCGCCTTCAGGAGGTGAGACCTTGATCCAGTCAAAGGGGAATGGCCACTGCGAGAGCAGGTCCCTTCTTTTTGCTGGACACGAATGCAAACTTAATGAATCCTCTCCCTCCACCACGTGCCCCAGACGGTGAGGGGAAAGCGGAGTGCACCTGCTGCATCTCCCTTCATATCACGTTGCTGATATGAAAAATAGTTTGCTATTTTGGAACCCCCTGGCAGCCAGAGTGAATCGCCCAGGGCCCCAAGCTCGTTTATCTTGTGTCAGAAGCAAAGCCAAATGAACACCACCTCGCCCAGCACCTGAAGAATGGGAAGAAGCTCAGAGAGAGTAAAAATAACCAAGGGCTCAGGAAACGGTGCCGAGACAAGCGGCCTGTACAGGTTAAGTAGGGCTTCTCACAACCCACTCTGACTTTTAGAACTCTACACTTTGGGACAGGAAGGCGAGTGCTTTTTCAACTAAGCAGACTTTGCGGGTCTAAGGTCTAGGATGCAGGGGGCTGTTCCTACCCAGTGTCCTGCAGTTTTGGTGAGCTGTGGCTGTGATGGGGAATAACTGAAACCCCGGGTGGCATCTGGTGTCAGCTGGACTTCGACTGGAGATGGGAAATAGATAGGTGCCATTCCTCAAGAACTGGGCACATCAATCATCCATCCAATATCACACTCCCTCCCCTTCCACAAACCAGAGAATGGCTGAGGCTGAGATCATGTGATTGAGAATGATCCAAAAGGTTTATTTCTTTTTCAAGTGGAGAGACAGAGAGAGATCAGAGATGCTGGGGAAGGCTTATGGCAGAGGCAGAGTTGGTACCAGATTTTCAAGAATGGATAGAATTGGGATGGGCGAAGAGGAATGATGAAGGTGTATCAGTGGGGGGAAAGTAAAGACAAATAGACAGTGGTGAGAATGAGCTTGCTCCTTGCAGAGTTGAGCAATTCTAAGGAAGGTTCGAGGGGGCATGTTCAATGTGCAAATTCTTGGGCCTTGTGCTAGACCTACTGAATCAGAATCTCTGTAGCCCAGGGGTCTATGTTTTACAAATTCTCCAGATGTTTCTTTGCACATGCTAAATTTGAGATGAGGGCTGAGGACAGAATGTCAAGACCTGTCCAAATGGAGAAGAAGGTGGCCTGGGGAGACCTATGCTCTGCAGATATGAGGCACAAGCTTGTTCAGTGACAGATTGGCATGAGTCCTTAGCTTCCTTCCTGCTTGGTTCTGTCGTGTCCTGATTGTCATCCTGAGGGATAAGTTAGGCTTTGTGAAGTGATGAGGAAAGTCACTTCACAAAAATTAAAAGCACAACTCAACAACGAGGCAGGTCTTTTTGGTTTTCTTCAGTCCCAAATCCTGGGGCATTGCTAGCTGTGTGGCAGGCATGAGAAAATATTTGGGATTTTGTATAAAGACTACTGGCCTAAGATTTTCATGGGTCAGCAAATTCACTTAGAAGTTGATAAATATGTGGTTTTCTAAAATATATCCCTTTTCAAAACAAAAACAAATCCTAAAAAAACCTCATGAGATTATGATCATACAATTTCTTTCCAATAATTGAGTCATATAGATTCCGAAAATATGATAAGTCCTGGCACATAAAGAATGTGCAGGTCGACAGAACAGTGTGGAAGCTGAAATTGACCTTACCTAAGCCTCTAGTCAGCCCGGTTGGGTTCATGAGGAACCTTCTACCCCTACCCCACATCATCTCAAACATTGAAAGCTCTCACACTGAGACACTTGGAAGCCGCCAAACTTTTTTTTAGAAGAATCCTATGGCTCCACAGGAAGAAATTCTCCCTCAGAGAAAATACTACAGTAATGTGTCTAGAATAATAATAACAGACAAATCACTTGTTTGCTACTTTAGTTCCTCACATGTTGAAATTGAAAAAATAATAATAACTCCTTTTACAATCGTCAGGTTACTCAAGTGACTTAATAAACGTAAAGTGGTGGCTGGGTGCAGTGGCTCACACCTGTAATCCCAGCACTTTGGGAGGCCAAGACAGGTGGATCACGAGGTCAGGAGTTTAAGATGAGCCTAGCCAAGATGGTGAAACCCCATCTCTACAAAAAATACAAAAATTAGCCAGGCATGGTCGTGGGTGTCTACAGTCCTAGCTACTCAGGAGGCTGAGGCAGAGAATTGCTTGAACCTGGGAGGCAGAGGTTGCAGTCAGCTGAGATTGCACTACTGCACTCCAGTCTGGGTGACAGAGTGAGAGACCATCACAACAACAACAACAAAAAAGTAAACTGGTTAAAACAGTGACTGGCATATTTAAGTGGTTTATTTTACTTGATTCTCACATAAGCCCTAGAAAATCTGCATGACTGTCATTCCAGTTTTACAGATGGGGAAAATGAGGGTTGGCAGGATTAAGTAACTTGCTAGTGGTCATAGAGCCATTGTTCATATGCAGGGATCATGCTTTTAACCACTTGGCTATATTGCCCAATCAACACCAACATGACTATGCCCTTACAATAGAAACCCAGACACATGTAAGTGGGAAATAATCCATACAATTATATAATAATATATACTATGAACAACTGTAGACAGCGCTTTTCCCAGGGCGATCTAGGCACCTTTCTACAGAAGTAAGAAGGAGAGATTAATGCTGATGATGGCTGTCATTCTCCATAACTCCCTAAAAAAAATCAAAGTCCCCTTAGAGACCTCCCTCTAATATTCAGCTACTTGACCAATTCCTTATGTAACCTAATCAGATCACTTGAATCCTGGCATCCCAGCCAGATGACTCCCAGCTGAGCCAATATCAAAAAAAAATTGTGTTTTAATGATGCCACCCTCTCATGGGACTTGTCCTGGAATTTGAGCCTGGAGGAAAGTCTCTTCCTATAGGCATTGAATTCAACTGTCTTTGGTGGCACAGCTACCATAGTGAAGGTGTGATATTCTGCACTACAGTGGACACTTAATGCCTTCTCTCAAAGCATCCCCCATGTGAACTGCCATTGTCACTCATGGGTCTTTCTATTAAAATTCTACCTATCTTTCAAGGACTGAGACAATGCCCACTTCTCTTCTTTCTAGAATGGTATGTGGTATGTATATGTATACCACATACTGCCATTTTTCTGACTATAAACCACATTAGAGTAGGGTCAGCACTGATAGGAGAGGTGAAATGGGTTTGCTGTTGTTGATTTGGGGCGGAAAATCTTATTTTACAATTATTTACTTATGTATTTACTTATTTTCGAAACAGAGTCTCATTCTGTTACCCAGGCTGGAGTGCACTGGTGCCATCTCAGCTCACTGCAAACTCTGCCTTCCAGGCTCAAGAGATCCTCTGGCCTCAGCCTCCTGAGTAGCTGAGACCACAGGTGCGTGCCACCATGCTTGGTTAATTTTTGTATTTTTGGTATAGATGGGGCTTCACCATGCTTCACCTGTCACCTGGGCTGGTCTCAAACTCCTAAGCTTGAGTGATCCTCCCACCTTGGCCTCCTAGAGTGCTGGGATTATAGGTGTGAGCCACCGCACCTGGCCTACTTATTTATTATCAACTTATTTATTTATTACCAACTTCTTTGTACTCCCCATAGCAGAGCACAGAACACAGGAGCTGCTATTAATAATTAGTTCAAAGCAATTTAATTCATGAGCCATGTCCTCAGGGAGCTTCTATTCTATTCAGGAGGCCAGTCATAGATTCTGGAAAAGTTAAAGATTGAACTTAAACATGAATACAAGAACTGGCACAGAGCATTACAGCATTGCCCCTACAATAGTCAATCAGGAGTGCAGAATAAGAGAAAGAAAGGAGTGCTTTTGATAATTTAGAAGGGTACAGGGGAGGAGTGGACCTAACCTTCATCCATAGCAGTGAGTCAATTTGCACAGAGAGGGTGTAACAGCTTACCTGGAACTGATGGTAAGAAGATCAGACCAGATAAATTGCTAAGATCTTTCCCATTTGAGAGCCTATCATTCTGTGGACCAGACCTAAACTAAAGGATTCAGTACCAAATTGTGTCTCTGAGGTGGATTTTTTTCACAAAGTTTGAAATTTGACATTTGGGACATGTATCTAGCAGATGCAGATCTTTACCAGCTTGTGCTGTTGATTCCAAAAAATTCACCAGTAGATGTTAAAATCTTGAGCCAAATAACTTATCTGAAAGGAATGTTGTAGTAAGACTTCTCAATAACTTAGTTCTTAGGGTACAGGAATTTGCCTGATCCTTTTCTGAGAACAGGTTGGCACTGAGGGAGGACAGTAATACTGGTCATTATTAAGTGCCTGCTGGGAAGTAGCACTTTTTAAAATTTAATTGACACTATTTTATTTAATCCTCACAACAACTCTATCAAGTAGCCACTATTATTATTCCCATTTTTTCAGATAATGGAATTAAATGAGAAATTAAATGATTAGTAAGCAGTGGAGATGGAATTCATGTACAAATCTCTACCTCCAGAGCCTAAACACTTGTCTCTAAGTTACACTGAATGAAAAGCATTTAAAACAAAAATGTGAATGTTTTTTTTTTTTTTTTTTTTTTTTTTTTTTTTTTTTTTTTTATTATACTTTAAGTTCTAGGGTACATGTGCATAACGTGCAGGTTACATATGTATACATGTGCCATGTTGGTGTGCTGCACCCATCAACTCGTCAGCACCCATCAATTCATCATTTATATCAGGTATAACTCCCCAATGCAATCCCTCCCCCCTCCCCCCTCCCCATGATAGGCCCCAGTGTGTGATGTTCCCCTTCCCGAGTCCAAGTGAGCTCATTGTTCAGTTCCCACCTATGAGTGAGAACATGCGGTGTTTGGTTTTCTCTTCTTGTGATAATTTGCTAAGAATGATGGTTTCCAGCTGCATCCATGTCTCTACAAAGGACGCAAACTCATCCTTTTTTATGGCTGCATAGTATTCCATGGTGTATATGTGCCACATTTTCTTAATCCAGTCTGTCACTGATGGACATTTGGGTTGATTCCAAGTCTTTGCTATTGTGAATAGTGCCGCAATAAACATACGTGTGCATGTGTCTTTGTAGTAGCATAATTTATAATCCTTTGGGTATATACCCAGTAGTGGGATGGCTGGGTCATATGGTACATCTAGTTCTAGGTCCTTGAGGAATTGCCATACTGTTTTCCATAATGGTTGAACTAGTTTACAATCCCACCAACAGTGTAAAAGTGTTCCTATTTCTCCACATCCTCTCCAACACCTGTTGTTTCCTGATTTTTTAATGATTGCCATTCTAACTGGTGTGAGATGGTATCTCATTGTGGTTTTGATTTGCATTTCTCTGATGGCCAGTGATGATGAGCATTTTTTCATGTGTCTGTTGGCTG
>NC_045439.1:104577530-104579850 GCF_002776525.5 Piliocolobus tephrosceles | reverse complement strand
TCTGATGGCCAGTGATGATGAGCATTTTTTCATGTGTCTGTTGGCTGTATGAATGTCTTCTTTTGAGAAATGTCTGTTCATATCCTTTCCCCACTTTTGGATGGGGTTGTTTGTTTTTTTCTTGTATATTTGTTTGAGTTCTTTGTAGATTCTGGAAATGAGCCCTTTGTCAGATGAGTAGATTGCAAAAATTTTCTCCCATTCTGTAGGTTGCCTGTTCACTCTGATGGTAGTTTCTTTTGCTGTGCAGAAGCTCTTTAGTTTAATGAGATCCCATTTGTCAATTTTGGCTTTTGCTGCCGTTGCTTTTGGTGTTTTAGACATGAAGTCCTTGCCCGTGCCTATGTCCTGAATGGTACTACCTAGATTTTCTTCTAGGGTTTTTATGGTATTAGGTCTAACATTTAAGTCTCTAATCCATCTTGAATTAATCTTCGTATAAGGAGTAAGGAAAGGATCCAGTTTCAGCTTTCTACTTATGGCTAGCCAATTTTCCCAGCACCATTTATTAAATAGGGAATCCTTTCCCCATTTCTTGTTTTTCTCAGGTTTGTCAAATATCAGATGGTTGTAGATGTGTGGCATTATTTCTGAAGGCTCCGTTCTGTTCCATTGGTCTATATCTCTGTTTTGGTACCAGTACCATGCTGTTTTGGTTACTGTAGCCTTGTAGTATAGTTTGAAGTCAGGTAGCGTGACGCCTCCGGCTTTGTCCTTTTGACTTAGGATTGTCTTGGCAATACGGGCTCTTTTTTGGTTCCATATGAACTTTAAAGCAGTTTTTTCCAATTCTGTGAAGAAACTCATTGGTAGCTTGATGGGGATGGCATTGAATCTATAAATTACCTTGGGCAGTATGGCCATTTTCACAATATTGATTCTGCCTATCCATGAGCATGGTATGTTCTTCCATTTGTTTGTGTCCTCTTTGATTTCACTGAGCAGTGGTTTGTAGTTCTCCTTGAAGAGGTCCTTTACATCCCTTGTAAGTTGGATTCCTAGGTATTTTATTCTCTTTGAAGCAATTGTGAATGGAAGTTCATTCCTGATTTGGCTCTCTGCTTGTCTGTTACTGGTGTATAAGAATGCTTGTGATTTTTGCACATTAATTTTGTATCCTGAGACTTTGCTGAAGTTGCTTATCAGCTTAAGAAGATTTTGGGCTGAGACGATGGGGTTTTCTAAATACACAATCATGTCATCTGCAAACAGGGACAATTTGACTTCCTCTTTTCCTAACTGAATACCCTTGATTTCTTTCTCTTGCCTGATTGCCCTAGCCAGAACTTCCAACACTATGTTGAATAGGAGTGGTGAGAGAGGGCATCCCTGTCTTGTGCCAGTTTTCAAAGGGAACTTTTCCAGTTTTTGCCCATTCAGTATGATATTAGCTGTGGGTTTGTCATAAATAGCTCTTATTATTTTGAGGTACGTTCCATCAATACCGAATTTGTTGAGCGTTTTTAGCATGAAGGGCTGTTGAATTTTGTCAAAAGCCTTTTCTGCATCTATGGAGATAATCATGTGGTTCTTGTCTTTGGTTCTGTTGATATGCTGGATTACGTTGATTGATTTGCGAATGTTGAACCAGCCTTGCATCCCAGGGATGAAGCCCACTTGATCATGGTGGATAAGCTTTTTGATGTGCTGCTGAATCCGGTTTGCCAGGATTTTATTGAGGATTTTTGCATCGATGTTCATCAGGGAGATTGGTCTAAAATTCTCTTTTTTTGTTGTGTCTCTGCCAGGCTTTGGTATCAAGATGATGCTGGCCTCATAAAATGAGTCAGGGAGGATTCCCTCTTTTTCTATTGATTGGAATAGTTTCAGAAGGAATGGTACCAGCTCCTCCTTGTACCTCTGGTAGAATTCAGCTGTGAATCCATCTGGTCCTGGGCTTTTTTTGGTGGGCAGGCTATTAATTGTTGCCTCAATTTCAGAGGCTGCTATTGGTCTATTCAGGGATTCAACTTCTTCCTGGTTTAGTCTTGGAAGAGTGTACGCGTCCAGGAAATTATTCATTTCTTCTAGATTTTCTAGTTGATTTGCGTAGAGGTGTTTATAGTATTCTCTGATGGTAGTTTGTATTTCTGTGGGGTCGGTGGTGATATCCCCTTTATCATTTTTTATTGCGTCTATTTGATTCCTCTCTCTTTTCTTCTTTATTAGCCTTGCTAGCGGTCTGTCAATTTTGTTGATCTTTTCAAAAAACCAACTCCTGGATTCATTGATTTTTTGGAGGGTTTTTTGTGTCTCTATCTCCTTCAGTTCTGCTCTGATCTTAGTTATTTCTTGCCTTCTGCTAGCTTTTGAATGTGTT
>NC_045439.1:104560484-104577430 GCF_002776525.5 Piliocolobus tephrosceles | reverse complement strand
TTTTAGATCTTTCCTGCTTTCTCTTGTGGGCATTTAGTGCTATAAATTTCCCTCTACACACTGCTTTAAATGTGTCCCAGAGATTCTGGTATGTTGTATCTTTGTTCTCATTGGTTTCAAAGAACATCTTTATTTCTGCTTTCATTTCGTTATGTACCCAGTAGTCATTCAGGAGCAGGTTGTTCAGTTTCCATGTAGTTGAGCGGTTTTGATTGAGTTTCTTAGTCCTGAGTTCTAGTTTGATTGCACTGTGGTCTGAGAGACAGTTTGTTATAATTTCTGTTCTTGTACATTTGCTGAGGAGTGCTTTACTTCCAATTATGTGGTCAATTTTGGAATAAGTGTGATGTGGTGCTGAGAAGAATGTATATTCTGTTGACTTGGGGTGGAGAGTTCTATAGATGTCTATTAGGTCCGCTTGGTGCAGAGATGAGTTCAATTCCTGGATATCCTTGTTAACTTTCTGTCTCGTTGATCTGTCTAATGTTGACAGTGGAGTGTTGAAGTCTCCCATTATTATTGTATGGGAGTCTAAGTCTCTTTGTAAGTCTCTAAGGACTTGCTTTATGAATCTGGGTGCTCCTGTATTAGGTGCATATATATTTAGGATAGTTAGCTCTTCCTGTTGGATTGATCCCTTTACCATTATGTAATGGCCTTCTTTGTCTCTTTTGATCTTTGATGGTTTAAAGTCTGTTTTATCAGAGACTAGGATTGCAACCCCTGCTTTTTTTTGTTCTCCATTTGCTTGGTAGATCTTCCTCCATCCTTTTATTTTGAGCCTATGTATGTCTCTGCATGTGAGATGGGTCTCCTGAAGACAGCAGACTGATGGGTCTTGACTCTTTATCCAGTTTGCCAGTCTGTGTCTTTTAATTGGAGCATTTAGTCCATTTACATTTAAGGTTAATATTGTTATGTGTGATCTTGATCCTGCCATTATGATATTAACTGGTTATTTTGCTCATTAGTTGATGCAGTTTCTTCCTAGGCTCGATGGTCTTTACATTTTGGCATGTTTTTGCAGTGGCTGGTACCGGTTGTTCCTTTCCATGTTTAGGGCTTCCTTCAGGGTCTCTTGTAAGGCAGGCCTGGTGGTGACAAAATCTCTAAGCATTTGCTTATCTGTAAAGAATTTTATTTCTCCTTCACTGATGAAACTTAGTTTGGCTGGATATGAAATTCTGGGTTTAAAATTCTTTTCTTTAAGAACGTTGAATATTGGCCCCCACTCTCTTCTGGCTTGTAGAGTTTCTGCCGAGAGATCTGCTGTCAGTCTGATGGGCTTCCCTTTGTGGGTAACCCGACCTTTCTCTCTGGCTGCCCTTAAGATTTTTTCCTTCATTTCAACTTTGGTGAATCTGGCAATTATGTGTCTTGGAGTTGCTCTTCTGGAGGAGTATCTTTGTGGCGTTCTCTGTATTTCCTGAATTTGAATGTTGGCCTGCCCTGCTAGGTTGGGGAAGTTCTCCTGGATGATATCCTGTAGAGTGTTTTCCAATTTGGTTCCATTTTCCCCCTCACTTTCAGGCACCCCAATCAGACGTAGATTTGGTCTTTTGACATAATCCCATACTTCTTGCAGGCTTTGTTCATTTCTTTTTCTTCTTTTTTCTTTTGGTTTCTCTTCTCGCTTCATTTCATTCATTTGATCCTCAATCGCTGATACTCTTTCTTCCAGTTGATCGAGTCGGTTACTGAAGCTTGTGCATTTGTCACGTATTTCTCGTGACATGGTTTTCATCTCTGTCATTTCGTTTATGACCTTCTCTGCATTAATTAGTCTAGCTGTCAATTCTTCCACTTTTTTTTCAAGATTTTTAGTTTCTTTGCGCTGGGTACGTAATTCCTCCTTTAGCTCTGAGAGGTTTGATGGACTGAAGCCTTCTTCTCTCATCTCATCAAAATCATTCTCTGACCAGCTTTGATCCGTTGCTGGCGATGGGCTGTGCTCCTTTGCAGGAGGAGATGCACTCTTATTTTTTGAATTTCCAGCTTTTCTGCCCTGCTTTTTCCCCATCTTTGTGGTTTTATCTGTCACTGGTCTTTGATGATGGTGACGTACTGATGGGGTTTTGATTTAGGTGTCCTTCCTGTTTGATAGGTTTCCTTCTGACTGTCAGGACCCTCAGCTATAGGTCTGTTGGAGATTGCTTGAGGTCCACTCCAGACCCTGTTTGTCTGGGTATCAGCAGCAGAGGTTGCAGAAGATAGAATATTGCTGAACAGCGAGTGCACCTGTCTGATTCTTGCTTTGGAAGCTTCCTCTCAGGGGTGTACTCCACCCTGTGAGGTGTGGGGTGTCAGACTGCCCCTAGTGGGGGATGTCTCCCAGTTAGGCTACTCAGGGGTCAGTGACTCACTTGAGCAGGCAGACTGCCCCTTCTCAGATCTCAACCTCCGTGTTGGGAGATCCCCTGCTCTCTTCAAAGCTGTCAGACAGAGTCGTTCGCGTTTCACAGGCTTCTACTCCTTTAGCTGAGCCCTGTCCCCAGAGGCGCAGTCTACAGAGACAGGCAGGTTTCCTTGAGCTGCTGTGAGCTCCACCCAGTTCCAGCTTCCCAGCGGCTTTAGTTACCTACTTAAGCCTCAGCGATGGCGGGCGCCCCTCCCCCAGCCTCGCTGCTGCCTTGCGGTTAGATTGCCGCAGACTGCTGTGTTAGCAAGGAGAGAGGCTCCGCGGGCGTGGGACCCTCCCGGCCAGGTGTGGGATACAATCTCCGGTGTGCCGGTGTTACAGCGCAGTATTGGGGTGGGAGTTACCCGATTTTCCAGGTGTTGTGTGTCTCAGTTCCCCTGGCTAGGAAAAGGGACTCCCTTCCCCCTCGCGCTTCCCAGGTGAGGCGATGCCTCGCCCTGCTTCAGCTCTCGCTGGTCGGGCTGCAGCAGCTGACCAGCACCGATTGTCCGGCACTCCCGAGTGAGATGACCCCAGTACCTCAGTTGAAAATGCAGAAATCGCCGGTCTTCTGTGTCGCTCGCGCTGGGAGTTGGAGACTAAAAAATGTGAATGTTATAGATGAACAACCACCACCACCATTGAGCATTTGTTATATCTCAGGCTCTGTGCCAGGTATTTTATGTATATTATCTGTGGTTCTTACAACCCTATAAAGTAGAAATTATGTTCACTTGTAATAAATAGGAAACCCAGGTAAGTAATTTGCTAGCAAATGTTCCTTTTAGGATGCACGACCAGATGCTTTGGTGCCAAAGCCTTAATATTCAAATTCTAAATTTGCAATTTACTTTCTGTGGCCTTAAGTATGTTACTCCTTTAATAAACTTCAGTTTTTCTTATCTTTTGAAAAAGAAGTGACAAATATTCCTACCATATACAGTCACTGTATGTGTATATAAACTTAACTTGGAAAGGTAAATGTGTCTAACAAAATGTCTAGTGTAGAATGACTGTTGAGTAAATGCTGTTGAATCATGGAGGTAGAGGTTTCAGAAGGGGCAGTACCTCTGAGAGGAAAAGATAACACAAGGAAAAAGATAACATAGAAATCATAGAGGAAGTCAGGAACTACCTCAGGTCTGCCAGGAACCAGAAAAACTGAAGCCACAAATATATTGACTTAACAGACCTTTAGTGACCTCAATAAGCAAAACATGGTTCTAGAATTACTCAGAAAAACAAGAAATATCTTACAGGCTCCCAAAACCTTGAAACAGTAAATATGCTGGGTTCATTAACACTAGAATTTAATACTTTTGTACAATTTCAGGTTTACATTTCAGCATTCCTGGTGTCAATCATGTACTGTAATTAAATAGCGTGATAACGCTGAGATTACGTAGGCTAGAAATAAATGTGGGTCTTCGGTGAATGATCCAAATCTGATATAGTTGAAAGGTACGAGAAGGCATTGAGATCTTAGGGCATGGAGCCCCTCTTCAGCTTTAAGGAAAATCTGCCCAAGTCAGCAGAAACAGAAAGTTTACCATCTGCTTGTTGGCTTCTGACATGGTTATTTCAGTTCAATTCCAAAAGGAACGTTGTTTTCAATAAAATTATTTATAGAGTATCTCAAAATTATTTTTATTTGTGAATAAATAAAACAAGATGTTATTTAGCAAAATTTAGCCCATTGGTTTCAAATACTGTGTCCTATCTTTCTGCAAGCAATACAATCTGGGGACAATAACAATCCTTGGATTTGGGGACCAAGGACATGCAACAGGGCACTTCAACTTTTTCAAATGTCCCAAACTGCCATTCCTGTGGAAATAGGATGCACAGGGCATACAGCAAATGTAGCCAGAGAACTAGAATAAGTCTGGAACAAGTGGCTTGAGGCAGACCTTCAATCCTATTGAGTTCCATGGTGTGGATGAGACACACGTGCTTCACAAATTGGAAGTATTGCTGCAATGGAAGAGGATGGCTTTTTGTAACCAAAGTCAGGTAACGCAAATCCAGATATAATGTGGATGCTTCGGGTATTCGGTTTACAGGTAGACATTCATAGAAGGACCACGTGAAACAAGCTTCAAGCTCAGAAATCCCTCACAGTTCTGTAGACAGTGCCTTCAATGTATCACCTTGTACCCACCATAGGTTGCAGATCTCCTTTCTTGACAGGGTTATACAGAATGACTAACTTTATTTTCCAGAACAGGCTAATATCCACTTCTGGAAATAGTTAACCTGAGGGAAACTTTGTGTAAGGTGACTGTTTGCAGAAGGTATAGCCTGGGTATAGCTTTGTTGGTATGGATTGTCTGTGAATTCTTTGCAGGTGTTTTGTGCCTGGATCCTTACAAAAGCTACGTGCAGGCAACAGTTCATGGATACTGGCCTATGGCTATTCTTCCACTGTCATACACAGAACTTCATCTTACACAACCAGTGGTTTTCCTAAGGAAGATTCATTCATAATAAATTTGTTTCTGATACTGAAGCACCTGAACTACTTGAACACTTATTTTATCCTTGACTATACCTTATTCTTATAATTCAGACTTGCTTCAAAGGTTCATTTGCACTCAAGCCTTTTGTTCTCAGAATAAATACAGTCATGCATCACTTAATGACAGACACACATTGTGAGAAATGTGTTGTGCAGTTATTTCTTCCTTGTGGGAAAAGCATCAAGTGTACTTAAACAAACCTAGACGGTATAGCCTATATCTAGGCTATATGCTATAGCCCATTGCTCCCAGGCTACAAGCCTGTACAGCATGTTACTATAGTGAATACTGCAGGCAATTGTAACACAATGTTAAGTATTTGTGTCTAAACATTCCTAAGGAAACAAATACGGTATTATAATCTTATAGGGCCACCATTGTATATGCAGTCTGTCATTGACTGAAATGTTCCATGATGGTGCTCCTATTATAGAAGAATGTTAAAATACAATTCTGAATGCTGCTGTTAGACATCAGTCTTTATGTCCATGTTTCTTCAGCCATTTGGTAAATTTCTGATGAAAAACAAATGAGAACACCACTCTCTGAGTTTTTGTATGTATGTAATACTTTGCCACAACCTTTATACTTGAAGATCAGTTTGGTTGGACATCAATTCCATTGCTTATTATTTATGTCCTGAGTATTCTAAATATGTTTCTTCATTGTCTTCAGGTTAAAGCACTATTTTTGAAAAGACTGATGACAAACTGATTTTTTTTCCCTCTCTTGTGAATGCCAGTATCTACATCTGGGTGCTTATAAAGAAGTCTTTTCTTAAATTTTTAAGCCAGTTTGGCCACTGTGAATCAATTTTCTCAGTAATAGCATGCCCTTTTCCAGTGCATATTTTTTATTTACTCTTATTTCAGGAAAGCTTGAGTGAATTATAGTTTTAATATTAATTACTAATTAATATTCATATTAATTATTTTCCATACTTCAGTTTCTTCTTTGAAACTTCTTTGAAAACTCCTATTATACATATATTGGATCTTCCCTGTCTAGCTTCTGTATCACTATCTACTATAGTATGTATGGCTCAATGCTTGGCATTTGTAGGGATATCTTTTCACTTGGTTTTGTTGTAGATATACTGTACATGGTGTTTTGGCTCTGTTATCCTACTCTGACTTTTTGTAATGGGTGGCTCCAGAGATTTAAAAACTGTTGCCTTGACACTGCCATTTCCCAGAGTCCTCTTAATACCATTTCAAATGATATAATTCTGGAAATATAACTACTAACTTTAGAAAAAACTACTGACACATGCAACATGGATTAATCTCTAAAAGTGTATATTCGGTAAAATAAAACAGACATACAAAAAAAGCAAATGCTGTATGATTTCTTTTATAAAAAGTTGATAAACAGAAAACTAATATATGCTGGTATAAATTGGAATATGGTTATTTACGTAGGAGAGATAATTAACAGAAAAGGCCATGGGGAAACTTTCTGGGGTGATGAAAATATTGTATAACTTGATCTGGTAGTAGTTACATGGGGACATAAATGTAAAAACTTTAGCTGTACATTTTACATTTATGTACTTTATTCTATGTAAATTATACCTCTGTTGAGATATAATAATTAAAATGTATTTAAAAATGTAATTGAGTGCCCCCAAAGGCATTTCAAACTACATTCTAGTTTCCTTCAACTCAGCCCAATGCCTAGAACCTAATACGGGTTCAGTCAATATTTGTTAAGTGAATGAAATAAGGAACCACCCACTGAAGTTACAAATGACCTCGTCTTTCACTACTATGTGTCAGCATCTTTTCCAAAATTGAATCTCTCCATCCAAAATTGATCTCACCATTAGACAATATGTTGATAACCACAAAAGGCCATAGTCATTCCTTCTAATTTAGAGAATTTGGATCATGTATCTACCATATTTTAGGTACTATTTTAGGCACCATTAGGTATAAAATTATGAACTCAACTATTCCTTGCCCTCAAGGTTTGATATGGTTTGGCTCTGTGTCCCCACCAAAATCTCACCTTGAATTGTAATAATCCCCACATGTCAAGGGTGAGACCAGGTGCAGGTAATTGGATCATGGAGGCGGTTTCCCCCATACTATTCTCCTGATAATGAGTGAGATCTGCTTTATAAGCATCTGGAATTTCCCCTGCTTGCACTCACTCCATCCTGCTGCCCTGTGAAGAAGGTGTCTGCTTCTCCTTTGCCTTCCACCATGACTGTAACTTTCCTGAGGCTTCCCTAGCAATGTGGAACTGTGAGTCAATTAAATCTCTTTCTGTTATAAATTACCCAGTCTTGGATATTTCTTCACAGCAGTGTGAGAACTGACTAATACAAGGTTCTTACAATATAGTCCAATCTTTTAAATAGTACTTAATCTATAAATCTTAAATAGGAAGATCTTCTCCTAATATATAAGAAAAAGATGGCAAATTGCAAACTTTGTAATCATTATTACCAAAAAATATTTGTCAATGCACAGCTACAAAAAAATCAGCCAAATACTAGACACCACTAGGAAGGAAATATTGAGTAAGAATGAGAATTTGAATATTAGTAGTGCTAGTTGGATGCTGGTGACAAAATACAATATTGGGAGGGGAACATTTGCTTCAGTTCTCAGTGCCCCAAAGACTAGCAATTTTGGAAACAATAGAAAACAATACCCTGGACATGGTGTTCTCATGATGACTACCTTCAGCACCGGCTGGACCATCAGCCAGGTGCCTTTGCGTATTCCCATTCTTGCCTAATTAAACCAGTGACATCAGGATAAAGAACAGTACATGGAGTTTTGATAAGTGTAGATTCAGAGCAAATAAATAAAAGGCAATGTTTCTTCACACAGCTAGGAATCAAAACAGGGAACTTATTGATTCAAAGTGACATATTAGCTGAGATGATACCCTGTAAATTAATAGCTGGATAATATAGACTTAGACTAAAGATGTAGGAGAGGTTGTTTGATTTCTGTTCCTACCCTCTTGATGTTAGCATTGACAATCTTCAATATGCTGTTGAAGCAAAATATGCTGTTAGAGCATATTTTGAGCTGAATGGAACATGTGTCCGACCCTGGATCCCGTGTCTTGTGCTCAGTTAACACTCCATGGGTGACATGAGACAAGAACTCTTATGAGAATAGGAAAGGGTAAGTTAATATTATTCTTCCTCCCATCAGCTCCTAGAGCCTCTTCTGAAAGGCCAAATAAGCATCTTTTACATTCTACCATTCTCCCTGAACATTAAAATATTCAATATGGGGATAACAAATAAGAAACATCCGTCAAAGGCAAAGGTATCTTTGGTAACTTCTCTTTTTCTGGCTAAGGGGCAAAGTAACTTGGAAAAATGAGCCAATAGATTAACAAGGTTCTAAATCATTCTTAAGTCAGTACTGCAATTAATTTACTGTCACAAGCCACCAAAATATTTATAGCTATTTTTCAAACCTTAATGCAGATAGAAAGTAGCTTTTACAAATAGCAATTAAATACATCACTGATGTTAATTATAATAATTTGCATTAATAGAGAGGAAGTAATTTTAGATTTCCTAGCCAAAGATCACAGACTGCTGACTATGCTGTCTACTCTAGGTGAAAAGTATCACTTCAGTCATGTACCATGAGAGTCAAGTGGCTGATATGGCTTTTAGAATTTATGACTGATTAACTCAGCTAGTTACTACACTTCTAAGGAGATCAATTTCAATGATGTGACATTCACTTGAGCCAGTTAGAACTAGTCTATCTATCCAAGGAGAGAAGAGACCTATGCTCTAATTTTGATTCTTCCACTTTCTAACTGTGATGAGCCTGGATACTTGACTTCAGGGAGCCTTCATCCATAAAATGGGAACAATAAGATCATTTTAGCTTCCCCTGCATTCCTTTGATATAACTTCCAACTCTATATAACCCTCTGATTCCAAGATATTCACCCTCAAAAAACAGGGCCAGCCACCTTGAAAATGTGGCCACAAGAGATGCTGGGTGAGCTTAATGCAACAAATCCTTACCTTCATTGTGAAAGCATTTCAAAGCCATCTTCCTGTTCAGAGACAGTGTTCTGGGCTGGAAGGAATCGTTCTTTCCTAATTGAAACAATGGAGTTAATTAGTGGGAAAAAGATGCAATTCCCCAAATTAGGTTCTGGCAAGGACATTTTGATTCAGGATTGCCAAGAAATCCTTAGTGGCCACAGAAAGGCCATTTCTACACTAGCAAAGCAAAATGTACCTTGGCGAAATCTCCACAGAGTAGTAACAATGGAGGTATTTTCTCAAAACATCAAGCCACACACTGGAGTGTTAAGAATATAAGTGCCAAAAAATATTTTGCATATATAATTCACTTAATCGCAGAAATAATCTTTGCTAAAACACAAAATCACCCCCAAATAATTCTTTTTTTTTTTTTTTTTTTTTTTTGAGGCGGAGTCTTGCTCTGTCGCCGGGGCTGGAGTGCAGTGGCCGGATCTCAGCTCACTGCAAGCTCCACCTCCCGGGTTCCCGCCATTCTCCTGCCTCAGCCTCCCGAGTAGCTGGGACTACAGGCGCCCGCCACCTCGCCCGGCTAGTTTTTTGTATTTTTTAGTAGAGACGGGGTTTCACCGTGTTAGCCAGGATGGTCTCGATCTCCTGACCTCGTGATCCACCCATCTCGGCCTCCCAAAGTGCTGGGATTACAGGCTTGAGCCACCGCGCCCGGCCTTAATTCTTTATTTATTCAGGATGACGTAGACCATCATTATACCATGTTAGGGTTATTGGCACATTCTCATTAATAATTCCTCTTGAAAAACAAAAGTATAACCTCACTGGCCTTGATTTACAAAGGTATGTCATCTTTACAAAATGAAGAGATAAGAATATATGATTCTCGGCAGCTGTTTGGTGGTAACAATAACACTCAAGTGTGAGTTAGTGGGCAGACTATGGTGACTTTTATAGTTAATACTTAATGATCTTACACTGACATCCAGAATATACAAGTAACTCAAACAAATAAATCAGCAAGAAAAAAAAAAATCCCATCAAAAGTGGACAAATGACATGGATAGACATTTCTTAAAAGAAGATTTACAAATGGCCAACAAATATATGACAAAATGTTCAACATCGCTAATCATCAGGGAAATGTAAATTAAAACCACAATGAGATATGACCTTATTCCTGCAAAAATTGATATTATTAAAAAGTCAAAAAACAATAGATGTCAAGGTGGATGCGGTGAAGAGGCAGAACTTGTGCACTGCATAAGAACTGAAAGTAGATCTACCATTCAATCCAGCAATCCCACTACTGGGTATCTACCCAAAGGAAAAGAGCCGTTATATCAAAAAGACACCTGCGCACATGTGTTTATTGCAGCACAATTTACAATTGCAAAGATATGGAACCAACCCAGTGCCCATCAACCAATGAGTGAATAAAGAAAATGCGTTAAATATACACCATGGAATACTACTCAGCTGTAAAACAGAATGAAATGATGTATTTTGCAGCAACTTGGATGGAGGTGGAGGCCATTATTCTAAGTGAAATAACTCAGGAATGGAAAATCAAATACCATATATTGTCACTTATAAGTGGGAGCTAAGCTATGAGTATGCAAAGGCATACAAGTGATATAATGGGCTGTGGGGACTCAGAAGGGAAGCGGCAAGGGATCAAAAAACTATACATTGGATACCATGTATACTACTTGGGTGATGGGTACACTAAACTCTCAGACTTCACCACTATACAATTCATCCATGTAACCAAAAACCCCTTGTACCCCAAAAGCTATTGAAATAAAAAAATACATAAAAAGAAAAAAATACTTAATGGTCCTACGGTATGTGCAGGCATGGTGTTAAACTTGAGAGAGAGAGAAGAGAGAAGTATTTACCTTCTATGGAATCAACCATATATTTAAAGAGACAATGTCAATAAGGAATATCATATAACAACGTATAATATACATTAGTTCATGTTATACAGACTATGAGTCAAAAATTCTCCAGCTCTTTCCCAAGTAGGAGCCCCTTTTCATTTTCTTCAAGTCTTACAATTAGCTATAGGAAAAGCAAGAAGAAAGAGCCATGGCAATGTTTCTTTCAATCAAATATGTAAGGCTTTGAGCACAACCAGATTTTGGAAAATCCTGCCAAGGGAACTTATGCAACAGTAAAATGGAGAATGGAAAAATTGTGAAAAGCAAGAGAGATTGGAGGAAGACTCATTGAAGTCTGGCTGTAACCAAAAGTTCCCATAACATGAGGTTTAGCCACCTAGTGTCTTGCCAAGTCTTATTTAAGGGGCCAGAAGGACCAGGAGAGACGTAATGCTTTCAAAGGCCAAGCCAGGCCAGAAGAGGTTGCCCAGCAGGCTTGAGAGCTTGCTGAGAGAGATCTAGAAAATAGATCTATTTAGAGGGAGAGATCAAGGAAAGCAACCAAGAATTGCACAGAGAAATGAGACCAAGTGAACCTCAGCTTCAGAGGACTGGGTCACAAGGTAAGAAGTTGGTAAGACCAGAACAGGAAGTATTAAAGGCAAAGTAAGTTAGGCAATTAGTTCAAAACTGAGATCCAAACAATGGTAGGGTTTGAGAGGCCTATTCCAATCTAGTGCCCACTTTGCCGCTTCCATATGCATGTAACATTTCAAAGAATAGAGAAACATTGAAAAACCAGAAGTAGAAAGTCTGCAAAGAACAGTGGCAGAATAAAACATTTTAAAAATAAAATCAACAGCAAATGCAACCAGATTTATCTAATAGTACATTTTGCAATAAAAATCTTTTCACTATCCCAGCCAATTCTTTTCTAGTCACTTTTTTAGACTTCTTCATTGTTTTGGGCTGTTTTATGTCATTTTTATCAAAACTTATTTTCCTAACCTGCCTTCTATGAGAACTTGAATATATAGAAAACCATATGAATTATATTCCAACAATATATTTCCAACAATATAGGTAAAAGGACATCCAAATATAATGCAAAAAAGTGGGCTAGATGGAGTCAGGAGGGACCTAGCACTGCTTTTGTCTCATGACATGAACCCTAGCATTTGACCTCACCATTGCCTCATTGTTCTACCATTTTCATTTGCAATGACTTCATTTGATTTGTGTATTTTCTGTATATTCTCTGCAAATCATTCAACTAGCGACCAATTTCTGACTTCCATGTTATAACCATCAGAGTATTTGATGTAACTTAAGTCATGTGGTTAACCCCATCCTACCTTCATTTTATACCTGCAAACCAGGTATAAACCAGAGTCTTATGTAAGGTTCTGTGTAATGCCCAAGGACAGAACCTACAGAACAGATTAGGAGGGTTCCAGTTCATCACACCCAAATTGAAGCTATACGTCTTGTAAAATGCATTTAATAGTATTTCTAGCACCTGCAGAAAAAATCATCAAATATGTCAAAAATGATTGAAGTTGACAGATTTAGTGCCACTAATTAGCTTAATATTGACTATAACTTCATCATAAAGTAAAATCACCTTTGTTTCATTTGCTTAATGTCAAGGCTCCTCAATTAAACATATATTGAACATCTACAATGTTTCAGGCCCTGTTAGGTACTGGGAGCATTAACTATGAATAAGATATTGTTCCCGGCCGGGCGCGGTGGCTCAAGCCTGTAATCCCAGCACTTTGGGAGGCCGAGACGGGCGGATCACAAGGTCAGGCGATCAAGACCATCCTGGCTAACACGGTGAAACCCCGTCTCTACTAAAAAATACAAAAAACTAGCCGGGTGAGGTGGCGGGCGCCTGCAGTCCCAGCTACTCGGGAGGCTGAGGCAGGAGAATGATGTGAACCCGGGAGGCGGAGCTTGCGGCCACTGCACTCCAGCTTGGGCGACAGAGCGAGACTCCGTCTCAAAAAAAAAAAAAAAAAAATATTGTTCCCATCCTCAAATCATTCCCAGTCTAGCAGAGGGAGATGGATCCATAAACCCATGACTAAACTATAATGTAAGGCTATTGTTGCACAAAGAAAAAGAGAAATATATATATATATATATATATATATAGAGAGAGAGAGAGAGAGAGAGAGACATATAATTTTTTAAGAACAAAAATAAGGAAGCAACTTTTAAATTATACTGGTATCTAGATGGGAGAAGGAAAGGAAAACTACAGGGAAGGGAAGAATATCTGTGTTTTATTATTAAATTATTTTATCATCTGACCTATCAGACTTACTCATTTCTATTTATTCCATGGGCCTAAAATTCTTTATATATTACGCTATATATGGCACTTTTTAATAAATTATCCTATTCCAAGATCACAAAAGCCTTCTGAGTAAAACAGTTGAGAGATTGTACCCATTTTGTAGATGAAACCATCAAGAAGAGAGAGAGATGAACTCAAGTTTGGGAATCAAAGCAATCAAGTCTAAAATATACCTAATTCTGCCCCTTTTTGAGTTTCCCTTGGAAAGAATGGTAAAGAGAAAAACAAAACCCCATGAGCCTAGATTCTGTGAGCTGTGAAAACAGATTCTCCTCCTCTGCCATGATCAACCATCAAACCCATCCTCACCCAGCCAGATTTCTGTTAAATGCTCGCTGCCACCCCGGGTTGTAAATTATTTAAATAATTAACAAGAGCTCTAGATGTAATGCTGTGAATGGCCTTGTGATCTGGGAAGACAGTTACACCTTTGGAGATCTTTAGCAAATAAACTGGAAACTCGGCTCTGTGAATTTTCTTTCTGCCATAATTAGCAGCAGATGGACGACTTTTATGGAGCCACCTGTCAGCAGGAAGACTCTCCTTACAGTTTCTGGTTTCTAGAAGGAGGAGGATTAAAATAGACCAGCGCCGTTTGCTTGAAGTACTCTTAAGGGCCCCAGATGTAATCGGATCTGCCGGAGACTGACAGGATTCAAGAGGCAGCCACTCCTCATGGCGCTGGCTCACCTGTGAGGCACGAGGCAAGAATAAGACAGAACATTATTTCTCAGCAAGTCTGGGCAGCTGAGCATTTCCGAAAACTTGGAGAACAAGCCGGGAGTCAGCCTGTGCTGTAACGTTCCATTTTACTAACCTTTTTATCCAATTTGAAAATACAAATAGAGCTCTCAGGGTGTAATTAGCGGCAATGACTCTTAATACCTGCTTTCCAAATTCGACCTTAATGGACATTCATTAAAATGGGCTCTGACTTCATAGCCACGTTAGCAGAAAATGGAAAAGTCCATCTATCACTGTCAGTTCCCATTTTCTGCATAATCATTCCTGGAAGAAAGAGGCCTGCAAGTGTACATGGGGGTGGTGGAATTAGCTAAAGAGGAGTTTCAGAAAACGATGGCAAGAGCTGGTGTTTGAGTTTCCCTAAAGAGCTCTGGTGCCTAGACAGAGGTGTAGTGCAGAGTCCCGGCCTGCCATCAGAGATGTGGGTGCTCCATCTTGGCCTTGCTGTGTGAACTGAGGGAAGTCTGTGTTTTTATCACATCTATAAAACAAAGGTAATCATACCACACCTACTGCAGAAGGTTTTCTGGGGATCAACTGGAATAATGTATACAAAAGTGCCTTGAAAAGCAAACATTGCTATGTAATTGCGGAAGTTTTTTTTTTAAGAATGACAGTATCGATGACAATGAGAAGAAGGCAATAAAACAATCATAGGTTTTGGTAAGTTCACTCAGGGGAAATGAGGATGCACTGATCCTGTGCTTGTAGACTATATTTTAGATGGGTTCCTTGCATCAGTTTTAAGTGAATGAGGCATGTGCACAAGACAGGGAGAGGCTGAGGAGGGTGGGGTGGGGGTAAGACTAAGTGAGCACCTGAACACGGAGCAGAGACTGCGTGAGGAAGGAGAACACTGGACAAGGAGTCCCAGGACACCAGACCCTGCCAGGCCCTGACCATCACTTACTGTCATTTTAATCCTATGATTCTGTGACTTTCTGGTATCAATTAAAATAAACAATCATTGTTTTACGGAAGGGGCAAAAGGCAGGAGGGTAATCAAGGGAGTTGAGAACAAGTTGGTTTCTGTTTTAAATAGGCACTAGAAGAAGCTATTTGAGGCAGATACTAATTATGAAGCTTCAAAGTAGATTCACTTCCCTGGCCCATAGACTTCCTAATTCCTTTGTCAATGAAGAGTTTAGGCCCACAAGAACAAAAGAGTTCCCCTTGAAGTTTGAAAGAGGCAAATGTTGAGTAAATTAAAGGAAAAACAACTCTACACAGTGGGTGGGCAAGTGAAGGAGCTAAAACACTGAAAAGGAGACACAGGATTTAAATTCACCTAAAAATTTCCAGGGTGAATTTTTCATCCAATTTAATTTGGATAATTGAAGAGCCATCTGCTCTAAGTCACGCTGCCTGAACCTTATCTGATGTGAGATTTGTTTGAAGCTTCTGACCCTCTCTGCAGCCTCTCTAAATTCAGTTTCAGCCTCCATTCACCAAGCACTTGTTATGTACCAGGCCCTGTACTAGGTACTTCCAAGAACCTTACTGACTTTAATCTTCTTAATGAAAATACCATAAGGAAAGTATTTATAGTTCCAGTTTTACACAGGAGGAAACTGGGGCTCAAACAAAGTACTTATCCAGAACTAAAAGTTAGGATTTACACCTAGCTACCCCGAGTTGCAATCCAATTCTTTTTCCATTGCTGTAGACGTGATTGCAGCAAAACCTAGTTCTCCCTTCTAAATGACCATTTTTGAAAGCCATTTCCTGATTTGCTGACATGCAATTGTTTTCGATTGTTGCTTGGTTATTTTACCAATTTCAATGTAACTTTCTATCATTTAAGTGCAATATTACTTTGTACACATTTTGGTTATTCAGTGCTCTCTGATAATTGTTGTGTCCCCTGGGCTTAGGACTAAAGCAGATATTTGTAAATGACTGATGAAAGAATGAATGATTAGAAGAAACTTAGTCTACAAGGTTGCTCAGATGTGAGGATCTCAGATGTGAGACTGAGAAGAACCAGGACTCAGGTGCATTCTGGCGACTGGCCACCTGCAAGGCCCGCAGAGGGTATGCCACCGTTTTGTTTTGGGCTTCAGGCCCATCTGAGCCACGACAGAGAACAGAAACCATCACATTCACAGGGCACAGCTGAACGTACGAAAAGCCCCTGGTTTGCCTGATGTCGGTGTTCAGAAATGTGCCTTCCCAGCTCCTTGTGATGGGGGCTATGTCCTTAAGTGACATGCATTTTTCTGCCTGTTGTAAAAATAGCTGAACTTGACATACTGTGTTCATTTCAGTTTAATGACAACTTCAGTTTACAAAAAAGTAGTGCCAACTGCAGGCTCAAACATCTTTGTTTGTGTAATGGCAGCATGTAAATGATGCCAAACACAGTCCAGAATCCTGTTCCTAAATTGATGACATTCATTCTTGTGGAAGGAAAGAATGAAGTAGCATTTACTGAGCACCTATCATGCGTCAGGAATTTCACATGCATTTTGTCATTTAATTTGATGAGGAAGATGTTATTACCTCCATTTTAAAGATGAGAATACTGAGACCCGGAAAGGTTATCTCATTTGACCAAGGTCACTCGATAGCGAGTGGCAGATGTGGGATTCAAACCCAGATCCGGCATCACAGTGGAAGCTCCTTCCAAATCCCAAAAATCCCCTTCCGGCTCAGATGCCAAAACAGAGCCCAGACGTATTGAGGAGCAATTAGGAAAGGCTGGACGGAGGAGGAAGAAGAGGAAATCGTTTCCCATAAGGTCATAGAGATACTATGTTCAGAACCAGGAGCTATGCTAAATGGTTTAGATTCTGTGCTAACAGCTGTGTCACTTTGGAAAAGTGGCTTCACTACCCCTGGCCTTAATTAAGCTCCCCATGTGGGATGCAACAGTGTTGGTGGTGCTGAGACTTTCTCTAACTCCCTCCTTCTGCCTCCTCCTGGGAGAATATCCCTCTTTTTCAAGTAGGTGAGCTTTGGTGTCCATTGTACTTATTGCTAAATGACGTTTCCATAGAAAATGTAAAGCTTTTTTCATATCTAGCTGGTCCCCCCCCCCCCC